>NW_004567132.1:17439565-17454033 GCF_000260355.1 Condylura cristata | reverse complement strand
TATATATATAATTTTATATATCGATTACAAGTTGAGATGATGTTTTCATGATCATTAATGAAATAAAGCTCAGTACTAAAATGAAGGATTGGGAAAAAAGTAATGAATTTTTTTTTTTTTAATTTTTGTATAGAACTGGGGTATAGCCTAGAGGTGCAGGGTGTAAAAGGATTCACCAGAGACAGAATGGGGAGCAGAACAGGCAGATTTACTGAAATACACTGCTGAGGAGAGCAGCGGGTGACATAAGAGAAGACTGTGCCATGTGTGTCAGTTCCCTCACCAGGGATTGAATTCAGGTTTTAGGGATGATATTGCTAAGATTCAACCCCTAGGCCACCAGGGAGGTTTACAGCAATTTTTAAAATTAGGATTCCATTTTATATAGTACAGCTCTGTATCCAAAAAATATTAAAAAGCACCTGCTGTCAGCCTGCAGGAACAAGGGTAGCAGTGAGAGTGAGCAATGTGCTGGGTGAGGAGTGACAGGTCACCACTGTTCAGCTGGGCAGCGGCTCGGTATCTGTGATCATCAGCTACATCCGACAGGTCAGGGCGATTGTCAGGCCCAGAGGAACTCCAACCTGCATCAGAGCCTGATGACACATTTGCCAAGTTTAGGGTGATCTTTTTATTTTCTTATAGTATCGTTAATTTTTGGGCAGTATTTGATTTCAACCCTCAGGTATAGTCCCCATAGTTCTACCACCACCATTCAAGGTGCTCTTCGGTAGCTAAATGAGGTGGCTGACAAGGCCCTACCAGCCCTGATCGACAAATGCAAGAAGTACAATCACATCAGTTGCAAGAAAAGTCAAATTTGATTTGGTCTCCCAAAATTCCAAATCACAAATGCCATGGGACGATTTTCCTTCGTGTGATAAATTCTGATTTCAGCTCCATCTAGTGGGGAGTAAGGCCAGAGGCCTATGCAAAAATCCTTCTCTCTGCTTGGGCTATGTTCTTTGGACTTTAAGAAGGAATTTCAAGATGGAAGCATTCAAAGTAATAACTCTTTTTAAATAGCTCTTTTCAGGAAAATGACATTGAGGACTGCCTAATTAGTAGGCACAACATTATCCAGCCAACAGATAAACAGGTATTTTAAATTTCCTCAGTATTCCCAACTGGGCAATCTGAACGTTAGCTCATCAGTCATGAGATGCCCAAAAAAAAAAAAAAAAAAATAGCATTGACGAAAAAAATTTTAAAAGGTATTATTTTGCTTTAGGGTATTAGACACATGTGCCATTTGGGTCTATATGGAGATTCTTAAGGTGATAGAGGCTTTCATTTTGCCTGTTATTTATTTCAGTGCACAATGAAGTTTTAGTTGAGGAAATGATGAGGACTCTGAAACAGCCTTTCAAAGAAGCTGCAGTGTAGCAGAGGGCTACAGCCCCTACCCAACTGTGTGAGGGCTGCCACCTAAAAAGCCTGCACAAGCTCAGTGACCACAGAGAGGGAGGGAATTCCTCTACTACCAAACCAGAACTACAAAAGCACCTGACCACATTAACTAATCAGGGGCAAACGACTACTTTTGAGGAAGTTCAGAAACTGGGGCATAGGAATTAATAACAGCAAGAGAAAATTGATCATTTCTTTCCTGAGAAGGAAAAGAAACAAAAAGTTCACATCCATATAATGAATACCAGAAGTGAATTACCACCTAGTAACAATCAATTTAAGCTATATATGCTAACAAAAAAAAAAAGCTAAGAGATCTGTAATTGAATCTTAAAGTATTTTGACCCGGGTAATAAAGCCAGAGACCTACAGGAACATTCTGCCAATAAGACAGTTCCATGTACAGCACATTAGTTAACACCAAGAACTAGATGCGTGTGAATTAGACCCTGCTCATCTCTGATAGCTTCTTCAGACTCCCAGTTCCTCTGAAGACTTGTCTAGTGACTCAGAACCATCCTGCATAACAGTTAGCTCACTCTGCTGCAGCAGGGCTCCAGGAGGCATGCAAACACCTGAGCCATTGCCCCAGGGAATACCAGAAACCCCTGGAACTGGCTCAAGGCTCTAGCAGTCTTACTGAGGAAAACTTAAGAGGTATCACTCAGTAAGCATAGAGAGGCCTCATTGTCAACCATCTGGGCCATCACAATGAGGCCCCTGTTAAGACATAGAGGCGCTCTCAGAAGCTGCAGATATTCCTCCAGGTGGCAATTACACAAAAAGTGAGCAATTCTCCTAGCAGATATGAAGGTTATTCAGAGGTCCCCCATAATTTCCTTTAGAACCAGTTTGTGAAGATGGACACTTTGTCCATATCTTGGGAGAGCATGGGGGAGGAAAGACATGATGTGAGCTTTGAGAGGTGCGGCAAAAGGCACTTCTCCAACAGATACTACTACTCAGAATGGAAAAGGAAAATTAGAAGCTTCAAACGTCTGAACATGACTTGCTGAAAAGGGCCTAAAGTTGATTATGAAGAATTCTTTCAGAGTGACCAGCACAAGAACAGCCCAGCTTCTACAGTGCCCCCTGGTTTCTCATGGTTTGTGTCTTAGTTCCCACTTGGACTCAAAGCCATAACCTCCAATACAATCTTTCTTCAGGAATCAGAGGTCATATTTAAAGTGGTTTTAAGTCTGTTGGGAAGCCATAAGCCCTTGATTCTATAACATGAAAAACATGAAAACCTAGAAACCATCGTTGACTTTGTAAACTCTCAAACTGAGCTTGTTGCAAATGGAAAAGACCATCAATCAGGTGTTTGAGAGGCCCACCTCTAAACAGGCACAAGCTTATGGAGTACACCACATAATTCAAAACAACTGATTCCTCTCTTCTCAGTAACAAAGAATGGAAAATTTAGAGAAAACCAGCAGCTTACACAAACAAAACCTTGACCTCCTTGAACAACTGCAAATAGTAGGCTCCAAAGCTTCAAAGCCACAGTTAAGAAGCTCCTGACCAGTGAAAGCAAACTGAAGCATGTTACTCGTCTTGGAACTGACAACCTACTGAACATGAGAAGTTATATCTGTATATCATACAAACATTTGACTGATACCAAAGATCTACAAAGAACTCATATAATTCAACAAAAACAACCCAATCAAAAAGTAGGAGGTAAAAAAAGGCACTTCTCCAAAGATGACAGATGGCCAACGATGCATGAAAAAATGTTCATCATCACTTATCATTGGGAAAATGCGTATCAAATGATGACATTATGACCCCTCTCCTTTGAGAATGGCCCATATGAAAAAGACCAAAAACAAGTGCTGCTATGATGTGGAGTAAAAGGAACCCTCTCACCTGTTAGTAAGAATGTAGAGTGGGCCAGACCCTAGGGAAAATAATATGGATGTTTCACAAGATTAAAATGGACCAGCTGCATGAACCAATAATTCCACTCCTAGGTATTTTCTCAGAAACCTAAAAACACCAATTTGAAGGGAAACATGCAATCCTGTGGTCGTTGCATTATTTACAATCGCCAAATTATGGAAACAACCTAAGTACCCAAAAAGTAGATGAGTGGATCAGGATGTGATACCTATGCACAATGGAATACTATTCAGTGATCAAAAATCATAAACTGATGCAATATGCAGCAATATGTACAGGGCTAGAATTAGCTTAATGATTATACTAAGTGAAGTCAGTAAGGAGAATGACAAATTAACAGATGGTGTCACATGTGGAATACAGAGAAACCAAACAATGGGTGAGGTGAAATGAAACTCAAAAACCCCTGAAAACTGACTACAGAGGGGCTGAGAGCAAGAACAAAGTAGTGAGGGGGAACACTGAACTACAATGGTGTGCTGCAGGTGCTCTGGGGGCGAGGGCAAACCTAAAGGGGGTGATCCTATTTCTAAAGTACAATAGCATAAACCAACATCACCTAAATAATTTTAAATGTAAGTAAAAATAGGAAAATGGAATTAGACGCTTCACCAAAGAAGTCAGAGTGACAAATATACACATGAAAAAAATGCTATGCCCTTAGAGAAATGCAAATTAAAACCATAGTGGGATGCCACTATATACTTATTAGATCTTTTTAAATTTTTTAACATCAATAACTTGCAAGAATACAGAAAAACTATAATTCTCAATAAAATTCCATTTTCCTATTTTTATTTACATTTAAAAGTATTAAAATTATTTACAAATGCTCATTGTCCTCCCTACTTTGTTCTTGCTCTCTGCTCCTCTATTGTCAAATTTCGAGGGTTAGTTTTTGAGTGTGATTTTATCTCACCCTTTGTTTAATTTCTCTGTATTCCACATATAATTAGCTGGGTATTTTAAAATTTAAGATTTACTTCTAGGTATCTAACTAAAGACTGAAAAAACACTAATCCAAAGGGATATTACATGCCTTCCTATATCCATCACAGCACTTTTTACAGTAACCCAGTTATGGACACAACCTAAGTGTCCAGTGACAGATGATTAGATTAAGATGTGGTGTATGTACATATACACACAATACACTACTCAGTTATTTTTAAAAAGTGGAAAAAGATGAAATCTTGCCATTTGCAAAAAAGAAAAAAATGGATAGGATAGAACTAGTTAGGATTATGTTATATGAAATAAATTAGGGAAAAAACAAAGGATAATTTCACTCACATACAGAAATAAAGGAACAGATAAAACCAAATCTAATCAAGACCTAGAAATTGAATATAAACTGAAGTTAACATAGATGGTCAGTGGAGTCACTGGACTATAGAAGATTATGAGTGCCTTGGTGGTGAATATGATTATATGTGCCTTTCTAAGATTCCCCACTTCTAAATATTTACCCAAGAAAAATGTAAACATATCCACACACACACCAAAAAAAAAAAACTGTACACAAATGTTTAAAGCAACTTTATTCATAGTCACCAAACACTTGAAACAATCAAAATATTCCTCAATTAAGAAACGGATAAATGTGCAAAACATATTCCACCGTGGAGTACTACTCAGCAGTAAAAATGAACAAACTTGATACATACACCATAGATGAACTTAAATGCATTATCCTAAAGACTTAGACACAAAAGTCTACATACTATATGTTTTATGAAAGTAATAGTATAGAGGTAATAAAAAAATTTTGGTTAGCAGGGAATAAGTGGGAGACCGGAATAAGAAAGGACAATAAAGAGGCAGTATGTAGAAATCTGTATGGTCATATGTCTATTTATAAACGTGATTGAAATGGTAATAGCATGCACTTATCAAAACAGAACTATGCCTTAAGAGGAGTAAAATTTGCTTTAACAAAAATAATTCATAAAATAAAAACATGTCACATGGAAATTTTAGAATAACCCCCTCAACTGATAAGCTAAGTAGCAAGAATGGTTAAGATGAGAAGTAAAGTCTCTTAACCTCCATTCAAGGGTTCTTTAAACGATAGCAGTTAATTTTCTTTAAAAAAAAAAAAAAAGGTTACTCCAAGTAAGAAATACATTACTACCACAAATCTGGCAGCTTAAAACAGTTTTTTAATCACAATTTTACAGATCAGAAGTCTGGCACTGAATTCTGGCTGCATTTTCTGCTCAAAATGAAGGTGTTGGTCAGCTGGACTCTATGTGGAGACTGTAGGAGAAAAAAAAATCCATTCTAAAGAACATACAAATCACTGGCAGAATTCAGTCTAATGCCATTGTAGAACAAAAGTCACTTCTTTGCTGTCAATGAGAGGTTGCCCACATTCCTTGGCTCACAGCCCTCTCCATCGTCACAGTCAGCACTAATGAGTTGTCTTTTTTTTAATGCGTTAAATCTTTCTGACATCCTCTTCTGCCGCATCTCTGTAATTTCCTCTTCTATCTTCAGCCAAAGAGAAGGGTCTGCTTTTAAGGTTTCTGTGATTATTTTCCCCAGATAATCCAAGATAATCTATTTTAAAGCCAATTGATATTAGTTGCATCTGCAGCAGCTTTTGTCATGTTATGTAACATATCCACAGGTGTACCAGGAATGTAGATAATGGGGGCCCAAATTCTGTACAGTATATACTTCACAATTAACTATTAAAGATACATACAAATGAAACAAAAATACTTAATCTTACTCAAAACGCTGATGCTTCTAACATATTTTAAAATGCCATTGGTAACATACTATACTGGCCAATGAGTAGCAATCTCTGAGTTTACCTTGAATAAAGGCCAGTGTGTCCTTTAAAATTCTATTTGAAGTAATAGGAGACCTGTGGAAGATGACTCAGGTCTAAGAACCTCTGAAACCACACTCAAAAGTTGTGGGACTAACTAATCAAAAGAAAAATCCATTTGAAATGACACTGTATAAAAGTCAGTGCTACTGGGGCCCTCCCGGGTGGCGCAGCGGGTTAAAGCACTGCACTACGAAGCTTAAGCCACTTCCTCATGAGTTTGATTCCCGCCTGCCCCGGAGGAGTCCACATGGCGTGGCAGACCTCTCCTGACCCGCCCGCTGCTCCCCTCAGCAGTGTACTTCGTCAATCTGCCTGTTCTGTTCCCCATTCTGTCTCTGGTGAATCCTCTCACCCTCCGCATCTCTAGCCTGTACCCCAGTTCTATATGAATAAATAAATCTTTAAAAAAAAAAAAAAAAAGTCAGTGCTACTGAAGGCTGTCAAAGTACAAAAAGACTGAAAAATCATAACAGACTGAAAAGATATCACAAGTAAATGCAAAGTAATATCCTGAATTGGATCTTGGTAACGAAAAAGGGAATTAATGGGAAAATTAGAGAAATTCAAATGAAGTCTGACTAGTTAATATTCCTCCTAAAGATTACTATCATAGTTTTGACAAATGAACTTGGTAATCTAAGATCTAACAATGAAAAATTAGGTGAGGGGTTTACAAGAACTTTGTACTATCTTCGTAGCTTTTCTTTCAATCTAGTATTACTCTAACATTTACTCATGAAACATAAGAATGAGCATCTTTGCATTTTTCTAGGGAGACTGTGAACTTTGTTATTCTCAATCTATAATCTAAAAATAATTAAGACCCACCATCTGAGGCTTTTCTTAAATACTACTTTCCAAATACTCTGCCTCCTTTCTACTAGGTCACCCTCACCCCACCTCTGAAACCAAAATTTAGCCTGGAAGAGGAGAACAATGAGGAGTTGTTGTTTAATAGTACAAAATTCCAGTATGGTGAAATGAAAACTGTTCTGGAGATGAATGATGGTGATGATTGTACAACATTGCAAAAGTACAACAATCCACTTAAAAATAGTTAAAACAGCAATTTTTGTTATATATATTTTATCACAATCTAAAAATAAAGGGTACTAACACATGCTGTAACATAAAACTTGAAAACATTACCTGCATGACAGAAGCCAGACACAAAACACCATGTATTATGATTCCAATCATATGAAATGTTCTAAAATTGATAGCTGCAATATTAGTATATTTACTAAAAACTATTGAAATGCACTCACTTTAAAATGGAAAAATTGTAAGGCATGTAAATAATATTGCAATAAAGTTGCTAAAATATTTAGTTAGTTCTAAATTTATTATCACAATTTACTTAAACTTAAGACCATAAGTGGTATCCAATAAATTCTGGAGCCACATTCTGATAACATGCTGGGAAAATAAAAATCAAATAAATGAGAAGACTGAGGTTTGGAATGGCTGACAGGAAAACTCAGGAAGGCCTGTGACTAGGTCTGGTAACTCTCCAGTCATACAAGCAAAGACAAAGGCAAAGTTATAAAACACACTAGGCTGCAGTTGATCACAGACCTTTATTCTGGTCCTCCTCATCATCATTTATTATCATCAACCTACACAAAACATTTTTTTATCTCTGCCCCAAGCAGCAGCAGCTTGCAACCAGGCTTGAAATGGAAGACACAAGTAGTGGAAGACCTTGTAGAAAAAAGCTAACAAATGAGAGCTGTGCTTATCCCAGCTAGATGAAGGTACAACAGGAAAGTGTGTAAAGAAAAGAATCCAGACTGTCTTCAAAGCTGAGGCCTGCAGGACAGGGACTAACGGAAGGACGCAGGTGAAGAGTCACAGAACTGCCCAGCTCGGAAATCAATCCAAAGTACCTAAAAACACAAAGAGCAACATGTAAAGCAAGGTGCCTGGAGAACTGGCTGAGTGTAACAATCTAGGCAGTTAAAGTGGAAGCTGCTCTAGCACTGACAGTTCTCTCAGATCAAAATACTCATTTAGAAGAATATCCCTCCAAAAGATACTTGGGGAAAAACATGTCATCACAGAAGGTAGTCAGTTAGGAATTAAACAGTGAGAGTAAGATAAAATTAAAGTTAGGTGAGAAAAGGGATGAGCTGCATTAATGAGCACTGTAGAAACCATACAAAGGATGAGTGATAAAAAATACATGAGATAAATTCTCTAGGCAAAGTTTATATCTTTTTAGAAAGTACCATTTCAAGGTGGGAGATTGAGCCCATAAATTCACTGACTCACCCCATGCAAAATTCCATTCAGAAAGAAAAATTGTTCAAAAAAGATATAAATCTACTACAAAGAACAGGGGTCCACCAGCTGTTAAGAGATTTCAACAAAGAACTGAATAACAGAAATATGACTTAATTTTATTTATAAACAGAACAGAGGAAAACAAAGTCTAGTATAATCACAGAGGGAGCTACAGCAGAGGTGGTAACCCATCGGCCTAGAAGACCAAAGGGGAGATCCAGACTCAGACCCCAAGAATGATGGAAGAGACAAGAGACTAAAATGGGTTAATGACTTCAAGGGTCTATAAAAGAAACAGTTGAAGCCATCTCCACATCCTACATGCAGCACCACCAAAAGGCAGGCATTTAATCCAAACTTGGGAGGAAAGAATCGGAAGACTTTCTTCTAAAGAACTAAATGAATTAGTGGGATAGAACCAGAGCAGTTTTTGAAAATGCCAGTTCACCACAGTAAAGCTTTCTCTGTGTTCTAGGTCCCCAGCACAATAAGTGGTCCAACTCTACCCATTCTAAACTGTTATATAAAGAGGACACACATGTCCACACACTTTCCCAAGTCTTCTTAGCCCCTCATTTTCACATAGAATGAAAATTACTAGGCATCTGAAAAAAACCTACACAATGAAAGACCAAAATGTCTATTTTTAAAAGTGGCAATACAAATTACTGCTGGGGCCACTGATAAAATTATTTTTAAAATGAAAGTCCTTTAGACACTGAAGAAGCATCAATAAAAGACAAATCCAAATCTAGAAAAGATAAGAACATGAAGTAAACTCAACATCCAAAACTGCTTTGCAATGAAGGTATTTTTCTAATCTAAAGAAAAGAGCCAAGGGCCCTCCCTGATGGTGCAGCGGGTTAAAGCACAGCACTAAGAAGCTAAAGCCACTTCAGCATGAGTTGTATTCCTGCCCTGGGAGGTGACCCACATGGTGTGGCAGACCTCTCCTGGCCCACCCACTGCTCCCCTCAGCAGTGTACTTCATCAGTTGGCCTGTTCTGCTCCCCACTGTCTCTGGTGAATCCTCACCTCCCCTGCACCTCTGGCCTGTTCCCAGCTCTGTATGCATAAATAAATAAATCTTAAAAAGAAAAAAAGAGCCGAGAAATTGCTATGGCTTTGGCAGACAGAATCAGTCAAAAGTCAAATCCCAGAATCCTTCAAAGAGGGAAAGGTCTTATAACTTCCCTTTTAAAAGTTAGAGTCCCAAATGGCTAACCTCTCAGTAAAGCAGACTCAGAACCAAATTAGCCCCTTTGCAGACCCATAGTTAAGAATTTGTATTTACCACAGTGATCCAAGAACCCTTATTCCAAATCTTGGATTGGAGATAAGGGTATCTTGCACTAATGAATGCCCACAGGTGCATTGCAGAAGAAAAGGAGAAAAAAAAAGTTACAGTGTATATGTGCATATATAATGGAATTACTTTTCAGTCATAAAAAATAAGAAAATCCTACCATTTGTAATATGGATGGACTCTGAAGGCTAGTAAAATAAGTCAAAGAAGGACAAATACTATATGGTCTCACTTCTATATGGAATCTTAAAAAAACCAAACTCACATAAAAAGGACTAAGACTTGTGTGCTAACGATAGGCTTTGATAAATTAAAGATGCATGAAGCAACTGAGAGAGTAACAATTAAACGTATAACAGAGGGAGTATGTAACTTCCAAACTCACAGAGGGTAAAGTGGATTAACTCTACTCCAAATAAGAAAGATCAAAAGCTAAAGAGAAAAGAAAAACAAAAACAATACAGGCAAATACAAATAGCACAGAAGGTGATAGACTTAAACCTACACAGATCACTAATAACAAAATATAAAGGAATTAAGTTTCCAGTTAAAGACAGTCTGAACGCTTAAAAATAGTCCAATTATATACAATTCACAAAGATGTGGAGAAGTAAAAATGGAAACACACACTATGCAAATACTATATAAAAAAGATAGTAAACTTTAATGTTAGACGAAAGACTCTTTAGGCAAGTCTACTAGAACTAATAATAATCAATTTACAAAAGTAATTACCAACAATGCATAATACTAAATTTACATATACCTAATCACATGATCTTAAATATGAAATAAAGATAAAAACAGAAATAAAGTAAAAATGGTCTACATAGTATGAGACTTTAGTAGCTGATTAAATAAACAGACAAAAAGATACTCAGTAACAGATAATCTAAATTGCAATAACCAAATAATATTGTACCCAAGAGCTACAAGATATGCCTCTTCTTTGAGGACAGAAAACCCTCATAAAATTGATCATACACTGGGGACTTAGAAAAAGTTTCAAATACTCCAAAGTACAAAAATATTTTAATAAAAGTGCATTTTCTGAAAATAATACAATTATCATTAATAATAGTAACAAGAGAACCACAAAATTCTCATATTTGTGGAAATTAAAAAATATTCATGTAAGTAACACAAGTTCTTCATAATTTGATAGTCAACTTAGTGGTGTAACAGGTTAACATGCAGCACTGTGAAGCTAGCCACAGCCGCTTCAGCTCAGTTCCATCCTTGGCCAGAAAGGTGACCCACATGGCACAGCAGACCTCTCCTACCTCTCCTGCTACTCCCCTCAACAATGTACTTGTCAATCTGCCTGTTCTACTCCCTGATCAGTCTCTTGTGAATCCTCATAGCCCCTGCATGTCTGGCCTGTACCCCAGTTCTGTATACATAAATCTTTTTTAAAAAATTTTTTTTTCTATTAAAATTTGTGAGACGCTAATGCAAAATCTCCTGGGAATTTTTTTTTTTAAAGATTTATTTATTCATACAGAACTGGGGTACAGGCCAGAGATGCGGAGGGTGAGAGGATTCACCAGAGACAGAGTGGGAAGCAGAACAGGCAGATCGACGAAGTACACTGCTGAGGGGAGCAGTGGGTCAGGAGAGGTCTCCCACACCATGTGGTCTCCTCCGGGGCAGGTGGGGGATGAACTCATGCAGAAGTGGTTTAAGCTTCTTCTTTGTGCTGTGCTTTAACCTGCTGCGCCACTAGGGAGGGCCCTCTCCTGGGAATTTTATAATGAAAATGTATACAGTGCATTTTCAAGTTTACAAAAGAAAAGGTTAATGAACTTAAAAAAAAGTGATGGAAGAGCAGAACCAATGTAATATAAAACAAAATATATATATTAGAGAGAATCAACAAAGCCAAAGTTGGTTCTTTGAAAACTGACAAGTTTCTAGTGAAGTGATCAAGAAAAAAAAGGTTGTGATTATATTAAGAATAAATTTGATAAGTTTAAAAAACTACCAAAAAGTCTAGGTAGCTGTGTGACTAAATTCCACCAAACATTCAAAAAATAATGCAATTTTGCAAAAAGTTTTCCAAAGAACAGATAAAGCAGGTATATTCTCCAATTAATTTGTATGCTCACATGTTCCATGAAAGAAAATGCAAATCTCTCTTATAAATAATGACCCAACATTTACTAAGCTAATCTGCCAAAAATTTATGGTATGTCTAATTACTGGGAAATATCAAAAATTCTCATTGAAACCAAGATAAATGTTTTCATCACTTATAGTGCAGCATAACAAGATAAAAAATTTAAAAGGGTTGGAGAAAATGTTACAAAATTGTCCCACTGGCAGATAATAAATAAAGAAATCCAAAAGAATCAATAGGCAAGTCATGAAAATTAATAAGCACTGAGAAAGATGCTAGATATAAAATTAACACATAAGATCAGTTACATTTCTATACACTAGCAACATGTAGAAAATGCAAATTTTGGGCCCTCCCTGGTGGCGCAGCGAGTTGGAGCACTGCACTTCCAACCTAAGCCAAGCCATGGACACTTCAGTGTGAGTTCGATCCCCACCCAGGAGGTGACCTCTCCTGTCTCACCTATGCTCTCCTCAGCAGTGTACTTTGTTGATCTGCCTGTTCCGCTCTCTACTGTTTCTGGTGAATCATCTCACCACCTCTACATCTCTGACCTGTATCCCCATTCTGCATGCATGCATAAATAAAATCTTAAAAAAATAAAATGCAATTTTTTTCTAGTAAGATAGCACCAATGAAAGCATCAGAAGTATTACGTATTTAGAAAAACACCTATTTTCTTTAGGAAAATAAAAATTGTATTAGCAGTTAAAAACAAGTAAGTGGAGAAATATATGGCATTCATGAACTGGAAGATTCATTATTGTAAATATCATTTTTTCCCTAAAGTAATCTATAGACGCGGGCCCTCCCTGGTGGCGCAGTGGGTTAAAGCACTGCACTGAGAAACTAAAGCCACTTCTGCATGAGTTCGATCCCCGCCTGCCCTGGAGGTGACCACATGGCGCGGCAGACCTCTCCTGACCTGCCCCCTGCTCCCCTCAGCAGTGTACTTCGTCGATCTGCCTGTTCTGCTTCCCACTCTGTCTCTGGTGAATCCTCTCACCCTCCGTATCTCTGGCCTGTACCCCAGTTCTGTACGAATAAATAAATAAATCTTTAAAAAAAAAAAAAGTAATCTATAGACGCAATGCCATTTCAATCAAAATTTCTTTTTGTACAACTTAACAAGCAGATTCTAAAATGTACATGAAAATGCAACGAATCATAAACAGCCAAGAAAAAGGTGGAAAGACCTGCTGTTTCAGATAAAATTAACTGTAATTTAGACAGTATGGTACTGACAAAGGAATAGATGGTACTAACAAAGGAATAGACAAACAGACCAATATGCAAGAAAAGGAAAGCTCAGAAACAATCTTGATTTGTACCAAAGGTGGCACTGCCGAACAAATGGATATGGATAAGTGCATTGCTAATAAAGAAAACAAAAAATGAAACTGGACTTTATCTCAATTCAATACACAAAAAGTCCACTACAGTTTACAAAAGACAAAAATACTATGGAGATTAACTTCAGAACTTGAAGAAGAAAACATTTCCTATTAAGCAGGACATAAACATCACTACCTCTAAATTTAAAAATACATTTGACTACTTTTAAGAACTCATGTTTATCAAAAAGTCATAACCAGGAAAAGATACTTGCTCCACATATACTGAAAAAGATTCCATTCAGAATCTGAATTCTTAGGAATAAGAAAAAACAATGAAACAGCCATAAGAAACCTGAGCAACTCCACCTTCAAAATGGAGATACATATGAAAAGAGGATCAATGTTTCCAGTAATCAGGGCAATGCAAATTAAAACTACAATGCAACTGTCATTATACATTCCTATCACAATCAAAAACTGATAGCAAAATAAATACCTGACAATGCCAAATGTTTGAGATAATGAACAGCAATGGGAACTATATACTACTGGCAGGAATGTGAAATACAGAAAGATACAGCACCTAATATATTGCCTATACTCAACAATTTTATGCGCTCACACACACCCTTTGTAAAAAGTGTACAAGAATGTCCTCAGCAAATTGTTCATAATAGCAACAACAGGACACATTAAACAAGAGAATCCAACAAAGGAACATTAAAATGGTTTCACTGCATTATTATCAGTGGTGCACCATACAGCATAGAAAAAGAAAAATCTAGAGATATGTGCAAGCACATAGATCAATCTAAATAAAAAAAGCTGTGGGACAGATGCTAACCAATGAACAAAGACAGCTGTTTCCAATCTAGAAAGTTCAAAAAAATGTAAAAATGAACCCTATTACTTACAGATGCATAAGTATATGGTACAACTATAAAGAAAATCAAGGAAGGAATAAGTCACAATACTGTTATATCAGGAAAGGAATGGAAAGATACAATGACAAAAAGGTATACAGAACTTCTAGAGTACTTGATGCCCTACTTCTAGGTCTAGCTGGAAGTTATTAAGGTGTTCATTTTATTACTTGTTGAGTTCAACATTTTTCTTTGTTACAAGGAAAAACTAAGAAAATACACACTCTTTTTTTTTTTTAAGAGTTTTTTATTTATTTATGCATACAGAACTGGGGTACAGGCCAGAGATGCAGAGGGTGAGAGGATTCACCAGAGACAGAGCGGGGAGCAGAACAGGCAG
>NW_004567132.1:17438516-17439465 GCF_000260355.1 Condylura cristata | reverse complement strand
CATACAGAACTGGGGTACAGGCCAGAGATGCAGAGGGTGAGAGGATTCACCAGAGACAGAGCGGGGAGCAGAACAGGCAGATCACTGAAGTACACTGCTGAGCGGGCGGGTCAGGAGAGGTCTGCCACGCCACGTGGTCACCTCGCCACGTGGTCACCTCCGCCACGTGGTCACCTCCGCCACGTGGTCACCTCCGCCACGTGGTCACCTCCGCCACGTGGTCACCTCCGCCACGTGGTCACCTGGGGCAGGTGGGGATCGAACTCATGAGGAAGTGGCTTAAGCATCTTAATGCTGTGCTTTAACCCGCTGCGCCACCAGGGAGGGCCCGAAAATACAGCTCTTAAGAGAAAAAGTTTGTTACTATGTATGATGATGGTTGTTAACTAGACCTTGATCACTTCAAATAGATACAAATATACTATAAAGCTGTACAACTGAAACTAATATTATGTCAATTTATACACATACATATACAGACATACTTGCATAAACAGACTTTAATAG
The DNA here is from genome assembly GCF_000260355.1 of Condylura cristata. NCBI lineage: Eukaryota > Metazoa > Chordata > Mammalia > Eulipotyphla > Talpidae > Condylura > Condylura cristata. The sequence goes on along the minus strand of NW_004567132.1, from coordinate 17,438,958 downwards.
TTACCTGCAGAAAGGAAATCTGTGTTAGGGATGAGTGCATGCAGAGGAAAACCGTCCACAGTATTGCTAAAATCAAAAACTACAAACGGATAGGGCTGCATTTCACTGTAAGCCATCAGGTGTTTAAAAATCTGATGTTTAAAAATGAATATAAATTTGTTTGATTAAAGACAAATACAGGCCCTCCCTGGTGGCGCAGTGGATTAAAGCACAGCATTAAGAAGCTAGAGCCAGCCCTCCCTGGTGGCACAGAGGGTGAAAGCACAGCACTAAGAAGCTTAAGGCCACTTCCACATGAGTTCGATCCCTGCCTGCCCTGAAGGAGATACACATGGTGTGACAGACCTCTCCTGACCCACCCGCTGCTCCCCTTAGCAGTGTACTTCATCGATCTGCCTGTTCTGCTCCCCACTCTGTCTCTGGTGAATCCTCTCACCCTCCG
>NW_004567132.1:17428989-17438416 GCF_000260355.1 Condylura cristata | reverse complement strand
AAAAAAAAAAAAAAGAAAAGAAGAAGCTAGAGCCACTTCAGCATGAGTTCAATCCCAGCCTACCCCAGAGGTGACCCACATGGCGTGGCAGACCCCTCCTGACCTGCCCGCTGCTCCCCTCAGCAGTGTACTTCAGTGATCTGCCTGTTCTGCTCCCCACTCTGTCTCTGGCGAATCCTCTCACTGCCCCTGCACCTCTGGCCTGTACTCCAGTTCTGTATGCACAAATAAATCTTTAAAAAATAAATAATTTCTTAAAATACAAAAAATGAAAACAATTTTCTACTTTAAAATATACACATCTAAGTACATAAGAACATTTTTTACCAGGTAAAAAATAATAGTTCCTGAATCATCAAGTACTAAAATAGCCAAAATCCAATTTAGGATACAGCAAAAAGATTTAAATGATATTATTCCTTCAGAAGATTAAAAATGAACGTATCTACCACCCAGTAAATGGTCATTTACTAAAAATCCAAGGTAAGTTAAAAATCCAAACTAAGCAGTATGCCATAAAAGTCAAAAACTACATAAAACAATCCCCACTCTAATCTAAGCACCTAATTTATTATCCACAGTGTGGTAATATTTGAATATAAATTTGGTATCATTCATCTCTTTGAAATGCTGGTAATTAGGGCCTCCCTGTTAGCACAAGGGTTTAAATCTCTGCACTATGAAGATATCCACAGTCACTGCAGCATGAGTTTGATCCCTGGCCAGGGAGGTGACCCACATATGATGCAACAGACCTCTCCTGAAATAACAAGCAGTGTTATTTCAGTCACTTTGCCTATTCTGTTCCCCATTCTGTCTCTAATGAATCTTCTCAACCCCACACCTCTGGCCTGTACCCAAGTTCTTATATGCATAAATAAATAAATTTTAAAAAAGAAGCTGGTAATTAAAAAAGAACAATAAAGTAGGTGCCAAAGATTTTATTTTTAAGAAATTTTATTTACACATATAAGAACTAGGGCATAGGCCAGAGGTGCAGGGGGCTGGGTGTGAGAGGGTTCACCAGATACAAAGTGGGGAGTAGAACAGGCAGATATACTGAATACACTGCTGAAAGGAGCAGGAAATGAGGCAGGAGAGGTCTGCTGTGCCATATGAGTTAGCTTCCTGGCTAGAGGTTTAAGTTTATGTCACAGTAGCTGGCAACAGTTTGATAGTACTGAGACCCCTGTACCACCAGGGAGGCCCAGCTCCAAACATCTTAGACTGGAGAAATTACAAGAAGTCAGTCACAAGTAATTGCCTGCCCTACATTGGCAGCTAACAAGTTATTTTTAAGAAAAGTTGAGTAGGTAGAAAGAGAAGCTTAAGAAAAATCTACAAAGAGAATACTCAATAATCTAGGTTTAAAAATGGTCTTGGGAATGCATCCTAAAAGAATATATCAAAAAGGCCAGGAACCTAAATTAATACAGTTACAGAACAACAGAGCAATTAACAATGAAATAAAATTTTTAAAATATGAAGGTATGAAGGCCTGAGAATGATATGAGGATACCTTCATGTAGGTAAGAATGAAGTGTATGTGCAGTGCTTTCCAAACTAATCCATGAGAGTATGTGTAAGGGAGAAGTAAAATGTCAAATTTAGTTATTAAATAGTAGAAATAGCTCAGAGAGTAGATACAATGAGGTACTTCAAATATTTGTAATTTCAATAACAATATTTAGCTATCATACACATTAATGCAGAATTACTAAGAACAAATACAGGGAAGAACAGAATGTCACCGCAGCAAAACAATCACTTTAATGAAAAAGGAACAGAAAGTAAACTTCTAAACGTTGATAACTGTTTCTGATCTTTAGCATTATGATGAGGGGAAAGATTTATACTTAGAAACAGGAATCAAACTTCTGAATCTACCTAACTTGTACCCATTTTCCTCCCACTTTTCTATGGTTAGCAATTTTCAAGTAGAAGCTCGAATTTCCCAAGGAAATTAGAATTGCTAAATTTCACCCGTTTTTATCTTAAGAGGGAGCAAGAGGAAAAAAAAAAAAACCCTATTCAAACACAGAAGAACCAGGCATCCATTTTTACAAGTCTCTAAGCTTGATCATTCACATGGCAAAGATAGAAAGGATTAACCATTGATCTAGACTCACCTTCCAGAAAAGCAAATTCATCCACAGCTTCTATTGCATTATCTGAAACATAAGGTAAAAAGATAACTGACTGAGTAGTCATTTGGCCACGACCCCCAAAAAATACACTGCCCGTCTATGAGGTCTAGCAAATAAGAGTGTTTATAAAACTTGCTCTTGACAGTCTTGAGATCCATTTCTACTCCACCACTATATCTTACACATCAACACTCTCCACAAGAGTAGAAAAGTCTGTTCAAGTAAATATTATTCAGCAGGGGAAACTATTTCTTTGAAAGTTACTAGAGGTAAGTTTGGCAATATAGCAGGGTGCTAATATGGTACATGAAGGCTTACACACGTGGGTAGGCTAAATCAGGAATCAACCTTCCTCCCCAACACCTTCCACCCAAAGTCTAGGTGGAAAAGAAGTATCAGGCCTGGTGTGGTATGGTAGAGCTGCCTGTCACCACCTACACTTCTTTCACTGTCCCACCAACCCTTCAGTCTCAGACCAGAGACTAACTGGCATTGTGGCAGTCCTAAAGATAACACAGAGAGACCCAGTGGCAACTCAACTTGGTGAGTGACCCCTTACCGACCAGTGATAAACTCTCTCCCCACCCACTCCCCCGATACGAGAGACTACAGTGACACTCTACCCAAATCTCTCCTCTGGAGCGTTTTCCTCTTTCCTTGTTGAGCACAGCAGTAGGCATCTTTGGCAATGGTCTCTACGAACAGTTCCTGTGAAGCAAACAAATATAGGTGTATTTATGGGTCCTCACAATTTCCGTGAGTGCTCAAGTTTTTGAGTGGAGCGGAAGAGATGAAAGGGAGCTCCGGTACGTGGTAGATGTAGTCGGGAAGGTCGGGACTGCCCAGGATTTCCAGATGTTCTATTCCCCTTTCTCTTGCCCTTGGCCGGGACGCGATCCTCTCTAGGAAATCCGCCTCACTCATACACTAAAGTCTCCTACAAATTCGGTGCCTAGCACTGCAGAAGCAAGTTAAGTCGCCCAGGTCCTCAAGAAGAGACAAGAGGTATTAAATCTGCAACTACTGTAGGTACGCTTCCCGTCTTCCTTCCCACACGCACGTCTCAAAATCCCCACCCAGCCCCTCTGCACATGCTACTACCAATGCTCCCCGCCCAGACCCTCCTCTACCCTATCCAGGTCCAAACCCGGCCCAGGCCACCCTCGAGCCCCGCCCTTAGCCCGGCTTCCACTATCCCCGCCCCCGCCGCGCCCCGCGCTCCCGCCGCACCGCGGCTCGCGCCAGAATGAAGATGGCTTCCTGTCCCGCGAGCGTCACGTCGGGGTCCGCCTTCACTAAGGCCTTCACTCGCGCTAGAGGCAGCCTCGAGAGACGAGCCCCGGGCGCATTAGTCGGGGCTTGGGGCTGCGGGGTCGCTGCCTCCCCACCAGACCCCTCCTCTTCCCGGGGCGTCCCGGTTCCAGTCGTCGCCGCCACCACCGCCGCCATCCCGGCCCCGAGCGAGTCGCGCGCGGCCGCTAACTGTGCGCGCGCAGGAGGCGCCAGCCCCTTTCCCGCGCGCGCTGGAGGCTCCGCCCCTCCGTAGGCGCGTAGCCCCGCCCCTCAAGCTGTGGGCGGGGATCGGGCGAGGGCGTGGCGGCTGTCAGTCTTCCACCAAGCCTCGCAGCCGCGGAACTCATGGAAAATCCCAGTTTCCCGGGCTTCACTGGCCTTCCGCCCAACTTGAGACGAGGCATCACCTCTTAGTCGGGTGGTCCAGGTTGGTGCCAGGAGTTACCCCCATTCCTGCCATAGCTAGAGAACCCAAACCAGGCCTGCCAAGGAGTGTTATCCACGGCTGAGAAAGTCAAGTGGTCCAGGGAGGCCTGCACGTCCACCCACTTCCGCACCTCCCAACAACTCAGCATCCGGAAAACAGTGCCAACTCTGGACCATCTTCTAGGAGGACAAGATGCTTTTGAATGAGGGGTAGAACTGCAGGTGGAAGTGGTCCAGACAACTATAAAAAAAAAGGGTGTGGAGATTGGTGGAAGTATGATGGAGTGATCACAATGTCCCACTTTCTGTCAGCCAAAATTGCACCAGCACTTAGGGTTCTCAAACTGTGCTCAAGATCCCTTAACACTTATAAATTATTAAGGACCCCAAGGAACTTTTCTGTAGGTTATATCGATATTTTTATCGCGTTAGAAATTAAAGTTTTAAAGCACTCAAAATAACGAATATATTACAAGTTATCATAAATAACACTTGGATGACAACTTTACAAAGCCAAATAATTAGTGAGAAAGGTCTCTGATGTCTGGCTTGATCGAAGCCAAATGGAAGACCACTGAATTTTCTAGCTGCTGCTGTTACGTTTATGTTACTGGTTTGCACATAGCTCTGGAAAACTGCATCTTCTTAAAAGAATAAGAATTAAAATAACCTAATATTATCAAGAAAATACCTTTAGGCTCTCCCTGGTGGCACAACAGGTTAAAGAGCAGCCTGCAGAGACACAGCCTCTTTAGCATGAGTTCAATCTGGGCCAGGGAGGTGATCCACAGACCTCTCCTGTCTCACTGCTGCTCCCCTCAGCAGTGTACTTCATCCATCTGCCTGTCTGCTCCCCACTCTATCTCTGGTGAATCTTCTCACCGCCCCTACACCTCTGGCCTATACCCCAGTTCTGAATGTATAAATAAATCTTTTTAAAAAGAAAATATCTTTAAAAAAAGTTTTCACTTCACGGAGCCCTTAAGACCATCACTCAGAACACATAGATTCCAGGAATCCCTGCACTACACTTTGAATCTGCTGATGTAGAGGAACAGCTGTACTTGCAATAACAGGCTAAGTATTTACTCTGTATATGGATCAAAATATACCTGAACTCAGTGGTTGTTCTCTCGTGGGTGTCTGCCCTGAATCAAAGGCACTGTGAAGGTGGAGTGCACAAAGGATAAGAATTTATTTCCTTGTGTAAAGGAAGAAAAGGAGAAAGTGAAATTAGTGTTTCCAAGAAACTGTCTCCTAGAAGGGATAATGAGCTGTTTGGGGGGTAGGGGGGGGGCTTCCAGGAATGTCTTTCTTCCCATGCTGTTTCCACTCCTTGCAACCAGTCTCTTCAAGCATTCCTTTTTTTCATAAGAGAAGTTTGCACTTTACCCCCTTAACAACTTTTACCCTCTGGAATAGGGAAACAGGACTTAAATGGAGCTTAAGAAGATATTACAAATAAAGACTGAAGTGGTAATTTGGGATTATGTCATGAGTAAATTATCATGTATTGTGACCATTTTAAAATATGCCTCATTCAGGAGGCACAGACTAAATCACCTCCCCTCAAGTGAGCAGAATATGGTAGAAGTGATACAGTATGCTTCCAAGAATAGATCATAAAAGACATTACAAAGAGACTACTAGAACTAATGAGTTCAGCAAGATTACAGGGTATCAGATCAACATTAAAAAATCTATTGAATTTTTATATTCTGGCAATGAACAGCACAGAAGTGACCAAGACCTTGATCTCCACCCAATGCACACGTTTTCAACAACCAAGACACAGAACTGAAATAAATTACAGAAGAAGTGGTGGAAGAAATGCTGGTTCCCAAAAGCACTTTGGTTACTCCAATACTTGACTATGATGGAACATAACAGTTCTAGGAAGTTTGTCTCTAACCTCAAGAAAGGCCTAGAATATATCTATACATACACCTGTGAGAACCCAAAGAGGCCCCAGAACACACGTGGGAAAAACGTACTGAGATATGGCTGACATCATTTAGCCAGATACCCCATCCTCCAACTGACACACACCCATAGGCAAAAATCTTGAATATCTTGGGACCTTTACAACCACCACCACCACCGCCACACACACACTCACTCACACACACACACGCACATTTATTATAGACACACAGACTTTAACTCACCTCTAGGAACCCAAAATTTCTAATTTTCTGCACTAATTCTGATATCCAACCTTATCCCACTTGATCTGTCCACACTTAGAACTTTCCTTTCTTAGAACTCAGACATTCTATAAGGAAACTATCAGCTTCCTTAATAAAATTCACCAAAGTTGTGACTAAGGGGAAATTACCCACATACAGAAGATGAACTAGTCCACAAATACCTAATTTATTCCAGATTTCTTCCCTTACATCTCATTGTTGCATCTGTGACCCCAAAACCAGCCTCATGGGGTGCTATGACCCATTTAACCCAAGACAGAAGACTAGACCCTAAGAACTATCCACCGTTCTCTGTAATAGGTTTCTTAAATTTAATGTTTGGATAGCTCTTAAAGAAAAAAAATTTCCATAAATTCCTACTGTTGATCTACATTATTCTCATTATGTTACTTTAAAATGTACAAGTATAAAACTAGATATAAATTTCCTATTTTATGTAGCTCTTAATTACTTAAATACCAAACAAAACTACAAATTAAAAGCAAACAAACCTGCCAGATCACTAGATCTCACAATGAAAACATCAAAGTGATGGATGATGTTTTGCTGGAACTAAATTGCTGATGTTGGGCTTGACAGACCTTCTATTTGCACATGTTTCACTTTCTGTCTACTTGATCCTTTTGACTTTGAACAGTATGGAGACCATCATTTGAGCCTTTCTCCTGTCACTGTAAAACTCATTTTTCTTAATAGATAAATATTTTTAAACTGTTGATCTATTAATTTGAAAGGCTGATAAATTTAATAGTGCATCACACTAAGTACAGAATAGGAAAGATAAACTGAAAATGAACATTAAAACTATTATTGAATAAACATTACTTTATTGTTTCTTTCCTGACACTGAGTAACAATTCAGGTGGTTATGTGGCCTTCCTACAAAGTCAGAGAGTCTTTTGAATTGAGGGTACCTACAACACTCTCTGCCAGGAAACTGATCAATTTTCCCACTGCCTTAATCTATTCAAACAGTGCAAAATCTTTATTACTACGGCTTAACATGATGTTGTCTGTCCTTCAGGTGTAACCAAATTTATCCTCAGGCACTAAAACAATATGATAGGACATTTTCATTATTTTTGAGATTATCTTCAATACAAAAACACAAAATAGAAAATTCCCTTGGATGCTTCATTCCCTCAAAATACACATTTACAGACCTACCTTGAGTAACACAGCTTCAAGAGAACAACTGAGTAACAACCAAGACACTTAAATATCATTATACTAAAGCCTTGGGAGATAGCCAGGGAACAGCAGGAATGTCAAAAAGCTGCTAATCTGTTTTACAGATTCAGACATCACAGTGTGAAGCCCTCTTCTGGGCTGCCTCCTGCCCCACAGGCAAGTCAAAACCCAGCAAGAGACAAGCACTCCCTCGGCTGCTGGCCTGGGGACCATTTTCCAGAGTTCTTTCCCATGAAAGGCCTGCCTTCCCCAAAGGCTGATGCTGGGGTTGATGCTGCCTTTCTAGACAACCTCGGTTTCCGTGTAGGCCTCATATGGAAGATGTGCAATAGCGCAGAACTCATTACATAAAGTTCCTGGGCTTTAACTCTGCCATTGCCTCTGGTAAGAATTCCCTTGCCAGCTTCAATTATGAACAAATTCAGTCTTGCTATACCATTAACTCAAGGATTATAAGCCTGATTATCTCCACTAATTGCCACATATGACTGTCCCAGTCCCATTAAACCTGCCTCCCCCAGCCTAGTGGACTCCTCTTCAGGCTCCTCTCCACTTACAACATGAAGCAAGAGGCTGCAAAAAGTTCTAATAGTTCCGATATGTCATTTGTAGATGCAAATATTATTTTCCTAGAAGTGAATAATGAAATCAAGAAGTTCAGGTCAAAGGAATTTGAGAAAACTACTTCGGATGCTAAAAAGGCCTCTTTAAGGAAAAAGATCTCCTCTATATTTGGTCAAGGACCCTCCTCACAACTTATGGCTTCATTTCTCTGTTCCCTTATAGACTTGTGGTCAAAGTCAGATAAAATATTATTCGTAAACAAAGTTAGTAGTGAGTTTACTAAAAATAAATTTTATGATTATCAGAAGCAGAATAGTATCAAATATGACAAATTTAAAAACAGAAGTTTAAAAGATAAAAGAAGTGGAGGGGCCATCAGTTGGTAATAAATGGCAACTGGACAATTGGTGTTATGTTAGGATATGGATGGTTGTTTGAAGCAGACACTATACACCTGACATCTACACTATGTTGTAAATTAAAGTTACCTCAATTTAAAAACAAACCTGAAGGTGGGGTGATTGGCTAGAGATGGTGGAAAGGCTAATGTTACTGCAATAAAAACAAAATTGGGCCCTCCCTGGTGGCGCAGCAGGTTAAAGCACAGCACTAAGAAGCTAAAGCCACTTCCGCATGAGTTCGATTCCCGCCTACCCCGGAGGTGACCACATGGCGAGGCGTTGATCTGCCTGTTCTGCTCCCCTCCCTGTCTCTGGTGAATCCTCTCACCATCCACATCTCTCTGGCCTGTACCCCAGTTCCATATGAATAAATAAATAAATCTTTTTTAAAAATTTTAAAAAAGCAAAATTGATCAATAAATAAGTTTTTTAAAATAATAAAGAAGATCAGATCACAAGGAAAAAAAATTTTTTTTAATTTAAATATACAACAAAGACAAAAAGAAGGCAAAATTAAAGGTGGTAAGACTACGAACAGAGGCTAACATTCTATAACAGGGCACACAGCTGGGTCCTTTGGGTTAGAGACCAGGCAAGTTTCCCACTTGACTGTTCTCCAGGGGTGACAGCCACTGTCTCTGGGGAGAATGCCCCAGCCTGAGAAAGACAGGGGCAACAAGCTGTTACTATGTGGCTCAAGTTGGTAAGGGGCTTTTGGTCATAGCTGAGAATTATGTCTTTCACCTTTGGAGTGGGAAAAACAAAAACTAAATTGAGCATATTTATACTTTACATCAAACAAGCTTTTAGAACTCAGAAGACTTTAATTAGATTAGAAAATCTACACAGCAGATGAGAGCTGAGATGAGATGGACAAAGTTATCATAGGGAGACAGAGTAAGTCTGAAAGCTTAATTAGAAAAAAGGTTAGTCAAAATAGAGCAAGGCAGACATGAAAGCTCAGAAAAAGGAATATCATGACAGCAAGCGTCAGCAGAGCCCATCTGAGAAACACCCACTAGAGAGAGCCCCTCAGCTAAAGGCTTGACTATTCTATTGGCAAGGGCATTCCTACAGTAAGAATGGTGGTGTCAGCTCTCCCAACCTAATGCCATTAAACATTCGAATCATGGAACTTGCTCGCTTCATCTGGATTAAACATTCGAATCATGGAACTTGCTCGCTTCATCTGGAT
>NW_004567132.1:17413053-17428889 GCF_000260355.1 Condylura cristata | reverse complement strand
ATTAAACATTCGAATCATGGAACTTGCTCGCTTCATCTGGATTAAACATTCGAATCATGGAACTTGCTCGCTTCATCTGGATCCTATGGTCACTAAGCAACCTTCTGACAATTTGCCTTCCGTGGAGGTCTGTCTTCAGTGAAAGAATATGCAAGCCATGTGCAAACAAGTATTCCAGCACAGAAGTCACTGCAATCCTCTTATGAGTAAATAAAAACACATTCTGGTCTCACATGTCAACTATCTTAGCTTAAATAACGAGTTAAAGTTCAGAGATGACTGTACTCTGGATGCTGACCGATCCAATTTCTAAACCTCCTGGTGAAGACCTGACCTGAAGACAGTGAATGCCACAGGCCTCTCAGCCAAATACTCCCACATCCCCACACTGCCTGAGGCAATGAAACTCCTCTGGGCTTTCAGTCTCTCACTCTGACAGCATTAATTTTTTAGGGAAAGAACCTGATGTGGATGGCAAACCTCTGGCCCTGGTTAAAGAAAGGACCCTAGAGTGAAACCAGAGCAGAAATGACCCTTTTTAATAAGCAACTAAAGCAACTTTTAATATAGCTGATGCCTGAAAATGTTATTTGATCCTGAAAGACTTTCAATTAATTTTGGTTAATGGAATGCTATTTGTGTCTCTGGGCCGTGAGTATGAAGTATCTCTTCAGAGCTGTTAATTTTCTCCACTATAAAATGGGGGTAATGATGCTGTCTCATTGATTTACTAGCCATTTTTTCACACAACAAATCCATATTGAGTGTCATGTTAAGAGGTACCATACAAGGCATTAGTGATACTGGGGAAACAGAAACACATGGCTTCTAATGGGGAAGACATAATTGAAAACAATTGTGTTTGTCTGCTCGGGCTGCTATAATAAGACACCATAAACTGGGTAGCTTAAATAACAGAAATATATTTCTCACAGTTGGGAGGCCAAGTCCAAGATCAAGGTGTCAGTTGCTTCAGCGCCTGGGAGAGCTCTCTTCCTGGCTTGTCGTAGCCACCTCCTCACCGTATGCTCACATGATCTCTTCTTTGTACTCAGAGACCAGAGGGAAGCTCTTGGGCTCATGGACACTACTCCTAGTGGCCTAACACTTATGACCACTTAACCTTAATTATTTTTAGAGAAAAGGCCCCACATCCAAATACAGTCACATTGGGCAACGGAGCCTCAATATATAAATTTGAATGGAACACTCAAATCAATAGTGGCAACTGATTAATTAATAAATTGTTATGATCAGAGTTGCAAAGTAAACTTTTGAGGAAGATTAAATATGATCCTCTACTTGTTTCTTTTCTACTCCATTTAACTGAAGGGGTGCACTGTCAAAGATCAGGAGGGGACTGGCACAATCTCCTACCAACCTATCCAATGTGCTTCCACTTGAAACTATAAATGAAGCTCCCACTGGGATAAACAATTGATCACAAATGCCAAGACTGTACAAATGATGCATCATGGAACATACTCTCCTTGTGGCGAAGAGCAGAAACTCAAGAGAAATGAATAGAAACTTGTTGTCTCATAAATGTTGCTGAGAACTGGCACTCTTTTATTTCCACCCATGGTCTATGGACCAAATCAATTGTCATGCCAAGATCTAACTCAATGGAGCAGAAGTGGACACTTCCCTAAAGGAAGGGTGAGCAAGGCCCATGCTGGGCATGGTTTTGTCACTCTATTACAGGGAGGGAATAAAAGGAATAATAGTTCATTCAAACTCAGTTTAAAAATATATATGTATATGTCTATACATATACACACATAACATATACGTATATGTATACATATGTATGTGGGTATAATGTGTGTGTATATTAGGAATGTGACTGTATGTAAATGGAGCAGTAACAAGAGGAAGATATAAAGCATCAAGTATGGGTACTATGTTGCTTTTTTTTTTTTTTTTAAGAGAAACTTGAACAAACATATATGCTACAGGGGAAAAAGATGTAAAGCAGAAACAATAAACACAAGAGGAATATCACTTTAGCAATTCTTGCCTCCCTCTCACAACAAAACTATACCAATTAGGATCCAATTTGGAAACAGCCATTGAATGAAAAAGTTCGTACAAAAATTGCTATCTCCAATAGGGGTGAAGAGATGTCTAACAGGGGGAGCAGTCACTACTACCTCCAGGGCTGCAGTAGAACACCTCTGGAGGGAATGAATGTGGGAAAGGTATTGACCCCCCAGTGCTGAGATCTAGACCTTGTTGGAGAAGATGCAGCCTTGACTCTGCGAGCAGGGAAGAACCTGGGGTGGTTACTGCAGGTCTTGCCTGCAGTTCACCTTCTGGGGTGCTTTGGGGTGATGCCTATAGAAACATGCTACATACTCACAAACATTTCAAACTTTACATCTCAAGCTTAAAAATGGACTCTGGATTTTATCTTTCATCTGATCAGTAAGTTCTTTCCCTAGTGTTCCAACCAAAAGAAATGGCTCCACTCTTCACGCAGATGTGCAAGCCTTTCTTCTTACTTTGCTTCCTTTCCCTCAGTCTCACCCATCTGCTAATCGGTCCTTTCCATTCCCGCCATCTCTCAAGTGCATCAATTTCTCTTCTTCTATGCCAAGAGTCTTACTCAAGCTATCTATACCTCTCCTCTGAACCACTCCAGCAGTGTGATAACTGGTTTCTCCTATTCTTTTTTTTTTCTCACTTTTTTTTATTAAAAAGTTTATTTTTACATCATTTTGCACTTTTTTTTTCATCTCATTTGTAATCCCCACGGGTTTCCCATCACCAAATCACCCCTGTGCCACCACCATAGTCCCGTGCATTTCCCTCCCTTCCTTCCCCCCCACCCCCGGTTTCTCCTATTCTTATACCACCTCAGGCCATGATCTGTGGAGAAACTGGAGGATCCTTTCAAGATGTGAATATACATCTTAAATCTTCCAGTGACCCCAGCTATACCCAGACTAGAGTTCAAATGCCTATGGTTCTGTGGCCTCTAATCTTACACTACCTCCCCACCCCACCCCACCCCCACTCTACTCCAGCTTTACTGTTCTTTCATTTCTTTAAACACATTGCCATTTTGCATTGCCAAGGTCTTTACACACCAGGTCTCTTCCTGGAATGCTGTTCTGCTACTTTCTTCTTCAGATCATATCTTCTTCAGGTCCTGTAACAATCATTCTCTGATTTTTTACATATTAAATGTAGAATCTAATTCCCATACCTCTGAAGATGGATTGGTCTTAGTGACTTGCTCCTAGTAAATAAAATACTGTAAAGATGACCCTATAAGACTTCCAAGACTAGGTCTAAAAGGTGATACAGTTTCCAATCTGAATCTGTCTCTTGGGACTTTTACCCTTGGGACCAAGCTACCCTGCTATGACAGAGACAGCCAGCCAGAGAGAGGACATATGCAGGAGTCTCAGCTGACAACCCCAGTAAAGGCCCTGCCAAACAGCCAGCATCAAACACTTCACATGTACATGAGGAAGTCTTTTGGCAAGCCCAGCCCCAACCTCCAAGCTCCCTTAACTAATTCTGGGTAAAGCATTCCCACAGACCTTCCTACTTAAGTGTTCACTGATTCCATCCACTGTTGATAAATGATTTATTATACTAAGCCCAATGCCCAATCTAGTGCTTGGCACACAATAGGTGGTCAATGAGTATCTGTCAAATAACTGAGTAAGCGAAGGAATCCTTCTGTCAATTTGAAGTTATCTGTCATTAAAAAGATGGAGGGTTGACTGATTGGGAAAAAATTTTCTCACATAAAATTAGCGATAAAGGATTGATCACAAAAATATACGGAAAACTGACGAAACTCAACAAAAATAAACAACCCTATCAAAAACTGGGCAGAAGAGCTAAAGAGACACTTCTCCAAAGAGGAAATGCAGATGGCCAACAAGCATATGAAAAAATGTTCAACACCACTCATAATAAGGGAGATGCAAATTAAAACCACAATGAGATACCACCTCACCCCAGTGAGAATGGCACATCTTCAAACAACTCGCAACAACAAATGTTGGCGAGGATGTGGAGAAAAAGGAACTCTCCTGCACTGCTGGTGGGAATGCAAACTAGTACAACCACTATGGAAAACTGTTTGGAGGTTCCTCAAACTGCTAAACATGGAGCTTCCCTACGACCCAGCAATCCCACTGCTAGGTATCTACCCAAAAGACACAAAAACACTGATTGAAAAAGATACCTGCACCCCATGTTTACTGCTGCTTTATTCACAACTGGAAAGACATGGAAACAGTCCAAATGCCCAAAAATGGATGACTGGATTAAAAAGATGTGGTACATATACACAATGGAATATTACTCAGCAACCAAAAAATAAAATAAAATAAACATGCCTTCTGCAGCAACATGAATGGAGCTGGAAAAGATCATGCTTAGTGAAATAAGCCAGAAAAAAACAGAAAAATACCAAATGGTTTCTCTCATAACAAGAATATAATGGAAAACAGGTGAGAAAATAATGATAATGATAAACAGCTATATACCAGAGACATTTTGTGGGGGTGGAATGGGCAATGGGATCAAAACAGTGGGGAGGGAAATGCACTGGACTATGGTGATGGCGCATGGGTGATTTTATGATGGGAAATCCAAGGGGACTGCAACTGAGATGGAAAAATGCACAAAAATATGTAAAAATAAACTAATAATAATAATAATAAAGATGGAGGTTTGTTTAATCATTGGCAGGATGGTGACATCAAATGTCAATTCAGATAATTAATTGCACAGGGAGAGTGGAAGACCTGATGAACACCAGTTGGGAACCTAGATGACTAAAGTCACTGGGCTCTGGAAAGCTAAGTGGAGCACCCAGAAACACTAGTCCTGGCATCAACAGAGCAGAAAAGTCTATTTATGTTTTGTTAAGGAAGCAAGTGACTTGCTTTGTCATCTGTCATGCCTGCCAGCACATGTCTTTCTCAGAGGTGGGACTATTCTCAACCTGGGAAACAGAAGACAGGGGATTGAACAGGAGAAGTTTCAGAGAATCGTTCTTGCAAGAGACACTGCTCTTTGGCAGAGCTGATAACGATAAACATGTCAGACAACTGGGTTTCAGGCTGGTTCCTGGGGGCCGTGTTTATCACTTTCTGCTCTGAAGTACGGTTTCCTTGGTGATAGGACGGGTGCTGGGTGGACAGCAGCTTTGGGGCCACCTGACTAGCTCTGAGCTAACTGGCTCTGACAGCTTTGATTGGGATGAAAAGATTTAGGGTCCCTACTGGCTTTCTTAAATTAACACTCCCTCCTGGAGTGAGTTTGTTTTTAAACTTTGCATTAGATTAGGAAAATTTTCCTGTGACAAGAGAGTTCCTTTAAACAGAGATGGACTTACTGGATCTGCTGGTAGGATTTGAGGTGTGGCTCTTTGAAGCAACCCAGCCAGGTAAATGACACCCTCACCTGCTTCCCAGGCAGTACCTCTGAGGGATATGTACCAGCCAGGTAAGCAGCAATCCTGTCAGTTATTTTAACAGAGAGAATTTAATCTAGGCAATATGTGAAGCAGGTATTACAGGTTTACAAGAGAATATAAAAATGAGCACAGAGGCAATAACCTCAGGAAGCAGCTCTACTGCTGGAATCATTATCAGTAGGAAGTGTTTGCCAAGGCTGTCCAGGTGGTGCTCAACCCTACTTCCATCAAGTGGGCGGTCCTGTGTCCTCTTGTGACCCTGACACTCAGCTTGGAGGCTGCCCCTGCCCCCTCCCCACCACCACCAGTTGTGCCTTGGCGCCTTGTCTGCCCCCAGCTGTGCCTTAAGGACTAATTTTGGCACCCCTTGCCAGGGGGCTCTCTGAGTGCCTTTTTCTCCATAATGGAGGCCCACAGAAAAAGGGGTTTCAGGCCCTGTCACACTCTGCTTGAGAACGCCAGGTATTCTTGGGAGCTTACCCAAGCCAAGCTTGGATCCCTCCCCAAGAAGCCAACCCAGTGCTCCCTCTCCGTTTTCCCTTACTGACCATTTGACCCAGCTTTCCACACAGGTGTTGCTGACTATTATGGTGCCTCCCTGAGAAGATGAATGTGTCCTAACCTGCCCCCATGTCTAGGCCTCATGCACCTGCTGATTGATTCACCCCACCCCACCCCCAGTCTCCTGGGGGGCTTTCCTACCCCCATCAGCATCAATAAAACCTCCTGTCTCCACTGGAAAAAAAAAAAAAAAAAAAAACAAAGAGAAGTGATTGGAGTTTAATCACTCTAGAAGGTGGATGAGGGGCTCTGAAAACCTGGACCCAAACCTCTAAAGAGTGACAGCCTATTGTCCCAGAGGTTGGTACTGGAAGAGTAGGAAAAAAGTTATTGGGATGAACTGTCACTGAATGGTGTTGTTGTTGTTGAGGTGATGATCACAGGGACAAGGAACATAAAGGAAGTTCAAGTCTTTCCTCCCACAAGCCTATGAAAACCCCACCCATTTCCCAAGGCCCACCTTTAGTTTCACCTCCTCCGGGAGCTCTCCCATGGTGATAGTCCCCCCACGAGGCCAGCAAGGTCATCAAATTGTTTGGATCGCTCTAAAGAGTGACAGCCTATTGTCCCAGAGGTTGGTAGTGGAAGAGTAGGAAAAAAAGTTATTGGGATGAACTGTCACTGAATGGTGGTGGTGGTGTTGTTGAGGTGATGATCACAGGGACAGGGAACATAGAGGAAGTTCAAGTCTTTCCTCCCATCTTGCATTCCAACCCACTGTCCTTACTGACAGAGCCTATCTTAGGTCAGGTAGCCACAGAGAATTGTGGTTTGCAGAGTCCTCAGCCTCAGTAACAGAGCAGAGTCTAGAAGGGTGGATCTTAGCTGAGAGATGACAGCTTTGTAACCAGCACAGGGGCCTTGAATAAGGTAGATGAGGTTTGAACACCCAGCCAGGATAACCACACCTACCGTTTCACTGGTGGAAACCGTCTAGTGCTAGTTCTTAGCATATTACAGCACTTCTTGCACTATCTTGTTTAAGGACAGGTAATGGTAACAGGGCGAACGGGCGACTCTCTTCAGCATCCAGCACTGGCTCCCTTTGTCTTTTCTTGCCTCTGAGCACCTGCCCCAGGGCCTGTAACAGCCTGGTGCACCCCAATCTGTGCTTCTCTCACTTGGCAGTTTTCCACTTGTTCCTTGGGAGCAGGCATGTTTTCACCTGAATAACTCCACAGCCTTTGTTTCTCATTCTGAGTCTCCTGATCAGTTTACATTTGAAGAGGAGGTTTTAGAGAACAATAGCCTAGTGAGAGATGCCTTCAACCTGCCAGTTGCCAAGTGAGCCAACAAGGTTTGCTTTCTCTGAGATATCCTCTGTTCCTACCAATCTCAGACAGCTATCAGTCCCTGTTTATCCTCAGGGCCAATGTTCCCCGTTCCCCTTCATCGCACCCCTTCAAAGGCATGTTGGCAGGTGACCTGCTGAGTGCTCAGTCCCTGCGCCTGAGTTCATTTGTAGGTAGGTATAGTTTGAAGTACTGTTTTTCATTCAACTGTTGGTTTCTGTGTTTTTCTGCAAAAAGTCTTTTAACCCACCTCAAAGAAGAAAAAGGTAGGAAAAGAGACAACTCAGTAGGAAGGAAGGAATAGTATTTGTTCTTTCCTAAATGAAACTCAGGTCCACACCTGTCCTTACACTGACCAGAGTAGAAATGGACACAGATGGTCCACACTCCCAACTTCTCTTCCCACACCCAACTCCACCAGCAGATATTGAACAAACATCTCCACTCAATGCTTAACCTCAACCTAAACATCCACTACAGGCCTACCTAGGTCACTCTTGTGTGTCCCACTGTGACAGGACAACTGGGAAGGGGACCCATGCAGTCCTGGAAGAGACTGGGCTGGAGATGCTGGACCCTAGAACCTAAGGGTCGTCTACAGAGAGGGCTGACCCTGACTGGCACACAGACTCAGTCCGTGAGTTTCTCCTCCTGCAGGAGAAGTCTATCAGGCCCACAACAGAACTCCTGAAATCACAGCTCAGGACTGCAGCCTGAGAAAACAAGAGTGGCCATCTGGAAGAGAACAGAGCCTAGAAGGCAAGAATCACCATAGAACAGCCTTCCTACGAAGCCCAGGCCCAGGCAAGCACCTCTCTGTCAGGGCAAGAGGCAACTGAAGTCAAGGTAAGGGGTCAGGGCTCACCAGCAGCGTCCACTAGCAGAGAGGGCAGGAATACCATGCATGATAGCCAGAGCCCCTTCCTGAGACAGAAGTTTGGGGGAGCTCCACTGCAGCCCACACAGGTACCCTGGTGTCCCAGTAAAACACTTGGAGATGGGCCCCCCAGGGACTCTGGACCCCACCCATCCTGCCAAAGATAAGGAGAAGAGGAAGCAGTAGCAGGTTACAATTAACCCCAGAAAAGCAGAAGTGTGGCATTTCCTCACCACTGTTGTTCTCACCTGCTCCAACCCCAGCCACCCCAACCCCTACAAACAGAGGCCTTGAGTTGACTGTCCCTCATTTTAGCACCTATCATATTTCTAACCTTCTCCTATGGAGAAGTTTGGACAAAAGAGCACAGTGAACCCCACATGCCCACCACCAAGGTGCGGCAATCCTCAGCACAGTCATTCTTGCTCCAGCCAAACTCCTGCCTGTTTCTCCCTTCTGCATTATTGTGAGACAAGTCCCAAATGTGATTTGGTTTTGTCAGTGTACATCTCTTAAAAGTGATTGTTTTTAAAAATATATCTCAATATCTTAACATCACCGAGATTAAAATTCCTTCACATCATCAAACACCCAGGCAGTGTCCCATCTCCACTGGGTGCTTCTGGAACAGCGCTGGCAAGCACCAGCAGAGACAGGTGAGCCAGTAGACAGACCCGGCTGAGGCCCAGACCACATGTCCCCAAGAGACGCCCGGGGAGCCTGGGAATCAGGCAAGTACACAGCAGAGGGACAGAATCTTTCCCCTTTCTTTCCCTGCAAGACGGAGAGGGGAAGAATTTATCAGGTTAAAAGTCAAATGAATTTGCTTTCTTGAAGCTGGGTAATTTTTATTGTTACTAAGTGAAGTACCACCTCAGCAGGTTCTGAGGAGGAGACTGAATTTCCTTCGGACATTATCAGTGTGATGGGGATGTAGGAAAGGAAGAGCTGGATTTGACTAGTGAGTAAGTGTCAAGACCTCACCTTGCCCCTTTAGAGGGTGCGATATAAAGGGCAAGGCATATAGCGTCTCAACAAGCTGATTCCAAGCCACTGCCAGTTACTAATGTTACCTTGAGCATGCTGCTTAACTTATCTGAGTTTACGCCTTCCTCTCCAAAATTATAAAAAGGGAAAAGCAAACGCTCCTTAAAGAAATAGATTCAGGAGCCCATGTGCAATGGCGCATCAACACCTGGCCCAAGAGAGAGCTCAGCAGTCTGTTGGTTTTTCTGTTCCCTCCTTCACCTTGAGTCCAGGTCTAGTCACACATGCAGCCCAGAAGACCAGGCTCTGAGGGGGCGCTGCATGAGAGAGACTAGGTCTCTGCCTATCCTGCTTTGTGTTGCAGATGGTTTTCATCTGGTGGGCATTCCAGTTTTTCTCCTCCATTCAGGAAAGTCTTCCACCATGCAAGTGAGGTCGGAGGGATATTGTCTGAAACCAGGGTGTTACGGGATAGCTAAGGACAGAAGCAGGGCTGGCCAACCTGGAGGGCAGCAAATCTGGGACAGCCAGCAGAGGGAAAACAGAGTCTAGCCTGCAGGTTTTCTGGACACCACTCTGGATGTGGCGTTAAGGATAGAGTTGGGGCTCATAGATTTCATTGGTGGAGTAGATGGTAAGGCCAGAAGGTAAGGTCTTGGGAAGCAGCAGCTGTTGATGGGGCCGAGAAGGCGATGGGGAAATGTGGGAAGCACATGGGCATGCCATCTGGTTGTCTGATGATCAGACTAACCCCTGATGTTCTGCACAGCAGGCGGCCCCAGTAAGGACATGGGTCCCTGCATGGTGCAATAGACCAAAGTAGGAGATACCTGAGCCCTGACAGGTTTCCAACACCAAGACCAAAGCACTCATGGGCAAAAATGAAAGTCAGTGAGAAGAATGGGGAACACATACACACAAAACCAGGTGGACTGCCTGGGAGGACATGAAGAGGCTGGTTGGCATCTCCCTTTCCCCCATCTTCTGGGACGCCTACTTGGTACACCTCTGCCAACGCTTTGGTCTCCCTTGACAGCTAGAGGCTCCTGAAAGGGAGACACTTTTTCTCTTATACCTGGTCACCCTCAACACAAAGCCCCAAGTATACGGTGCACAGCAGGCTGGACACTAGCCGACTGAACTGGACTGCCAGATGGCCACTCTGCTCCACGGTTAGAGGGAAGAGGGTCCCTGCACAGTGCTGAGCAGAGAGGCTGCAGGTGCTGGCACCCTACCTCGGACTCCTTGCTAAATTGCAGTCTTGGCCAAGTAATTTCACCTGATTTTCCTCACTATAAATTGGGTATTTTTAAGTATTATTGTGAACCTTTGATTTAATATACATAAGCACTTGGAACAGTGTTTGGCACCTGGTAAATGTGCTGGGCAAGCCAGACCCTTATTATTGTGCACGAAGCGCGTGTGCTTTGCAGCCCTCAGCCACCTCCAAAGACAGGACTCCCCCACCTGTATCACCAGAGGCTTACATACTCCCTGAGAGGCACCAGAAAGATCTATCTTCCTCCTCCCCAATTAACATTTTAAAAATACCTTCGAGGAGACCCAAGAGCTCAGGGAAATGAAATACCCCAGACACTGACCGTGCATCCACAGGAGGAGATGCTGTGTCCACCCCTCGGACCACCACGCTACCCACTCTGGGGGATCTTGCCTGGCATTACCAGGCAGGCGTGGTTCAACTACAGGCGCCCCACACGCTGGCACCTTTGAGTAGTGGGCGCCACCTAGAGGCCATATCAAGATTTGCGGAAATGCCACGTGCACTTAGAAAGGAGTGGTATCCTCTCACTGTTTTATCCTTTAAACAATTATCAAGTCACTGCTGTGTGTTAAACCCTAGTGACACTGATGGAAGCACACATAATGTCTCATCTCCCATGGCATTCACAACGTGGAGAAGACTGACGCTCAACAAATAATTCAATGTGCAACCTAAGGGCTGGGAAAGAGGATTACAAAGGAAAGAATAATTAATTCAGGTATTCCCCATGGAATTTATTGGTGTCAGGCACTGCTGAAGGCATCAGAAACAAATAAAGGGACAAAAGAGAACTCCTGCTCCCAAGGAGCTGATTGCCTGGAGGCCAGCCAGGCTACCTTAGAGGTAAGAAGCCCATGGTGTTCAGAGATGAGTGAGTCAGGAAAATTCTCTAGGAAAACATTACTTGCATTGAATCTTCAAGAACGTGCAGGGTGTCCCAAGGTTGGGAGGTGGAGGGGAGGGGTAGCTAAGTAAATGTGTGAAAGCCAAAAGACAGGATTTGTGTTTGGGGAGTGGCAAGTTTCTGTCTGAAACACAGAAGCACACAAGAGAAGAACTGAGATGTGGGACTGGAAACAGAGTTTGGGGTCAAATGTGAAGAGCTTGGCTTGACCAGTGAAGAAGTTCAAACCAGATCCAGATGGTGGCAAGGAGCAGCACAGGGTCTAAAGCAGAGAGCAGAGCCATAGAAAGCTCCCCCTGAGGACCCATAAGAACATGAACAGCTCAGACTCCTATGAGAGAGGGACCTGCTGAGAGCTTGACACCCACTATATTTATTTTAACCATCTAAATGGCCTATAGAGCAAATATTATTAGTAGCCTGCTTCCCCTCCTCTCCCTCATGGAAGAACAGGCAGCATCAAATGCTCCTGAGATTCAAGTGAGGATCGAGATCCGTTTAGCCGTCTGTGGAGCATGAGCTTTTCCTGCCTGCTGAAGCAGAGCCAGGAGCCCAGGAGAGGCAGTCCCAAGGTTAAAGGGCCAAGACCCACTTAGTGTGCAGAATCAACAGCACTTAATGACAGTCCAGGTTTGCAAGACAAAGAATCGCAGAGAGGTGATGATAAGATTATAATGAACGGTGCACTTTTGAGCTAATGAATTTTTAAATCTAAAAAATCTTTATCACTCTAGAACAACTCCTGTTCTACCCAAGATCCCACCCAACTCCTGTTCTACCCAAGATCCCATCCATCCCTGTCTGTTCCTTCATTCCACACACTCCACCTTCCACAAAGGATGAACATGTAGGTCCCCAAGTGCAAGCCTCTGCTGATACACTTCATCTACTGGCCCCTGAACATTATTTTATCTTCCTTCTTACTCATCCATCCCTTGAAATACATATTTACTCTCATTTCCTTCATCTAACATAAAAAAAAAAAACTCACCTTAGCACCCAACTTCCCTCCACCACACCATTCTATTACTTTGATCTTTATCAAAAGGGTTAATTATACTCAGACTGTACTTTCTCTCATCTTATTCTTTCTCAAACCTACTTCAAGCATTTTCACTCACAAGGCCACCAAAACTGCTCTTGTTGAGGTCACTAATCACCCCTACTTTGCAACTGCAAGTCAACCAAGCATCCTCATCTTAAAGGACCTTCCAGGAGCATTCAACACAGTTGAGTCTCTTTACTTGGTGCTTTAACGTGACCTCCACTCTCCTCTGCAGGGCCAGTGATCTCACCAGGTCTCACACTTAAAACTCCCAAATGCATCTCTAGTCTATGTCTCCAACTGCCAACTCAACATTTGCCCTGGGCTGCCCAGTATGAATCTCAAACTTACCATGTCCAAAAGCAGACCCCTAGTCATGCTCCCCCAAACCTCCCACATTCTCCCCCAATTCAAAAAGTGAAACCCTAATCTCCAGGTTGCTCAAAACAAACCTTTTCATCCTATTACCTCTATCTGTCCTGGTACGTCTGGTTATGTTGTAACATAGAGCCCTCAAATCTCAGCAGTTCAACATAGTAAATATTGATTTTGTTGTTCACGTCCAACCTGAGTTGATGGAGCTCTACTCATCATTTTCACTTAGGGTCAGGACCAAATTCCACACTCCTCCAGGCAGGAGAAGCAGCCTGTAAGACCATGCCAAGAACTTACAGTGGTAACCACACACATTCTTCTGCTCATTTTGTTGTACAAAGCAGCCACACCTAGCCTTAGAGATAAAAGGAAATGCAAAACTACTATATGCGCCCCAAAAACCCAAAAATGTGGTAGACAGTTATTGCTTGAATGCCAGCAACCTTGTTTTGCATTCAAAAGTTATCCAGAGTCTGACCTCTTTTCAGATCTCCGCCAAAACACCAACAGCTTTTACCAAGACAACTACAAGGGCCTCTGTACTTGACTTTCTGCTTCAGCACTGCCCCCTTCAGCCTGCTGTCCATATAGTGCCTGAGTGATGGTTTTAAACAGGGGACTTTTCGATGTTTCCCATCTGAGAAAGCAGAAAAGCCAGATTCCTTACAATGACTCATGAGGCAATGCAGCCTGCCCACCTGGCTCCCTTTCTCAAGTCTAATCTCCTACCACCTCCTTTCATCACTCCTGTGGTTTCTGGAATAGTAAGCATGCTTGGCCTCAAAGCCTTTGCACCTGCTGTTCCTTCTGCCAGGAACACCCTCACCAGGTAACAATGTGCCTTTCTCCTCCAGGTCTCCCCCAGATATCTCATCTTAGAGGTCTTCCCAGACCATCTATAAAATCTCTCTCTCTCTCTCTCTCTCTCACACACACACACACACACACACACGCACACGCACACGCACACGCACACACACACATACCACTCCTCACCCTCACTTTTTTCTGTACTTTTCTTCACAGAACTTCTCACAGCCCATCCTATTATATATTTGGTACAAATGAAAATATTGTTGAACCTCTAAAGATTCAACTCTGCTCACTGTCTCTGGTCTCTTCTGCCTTCTGGAATCCGCTCCCCAAACCACTCTGGGCCAAGTCACCATGGCACAGTCAACTCTCAGTGCACATGTGACGTAACCCTGCACAGCAACTTGACACACTGAGGACATACCATCTCACTGGAACCCAGGACACGTTTCTCACTCTCCAACCCCTCCCTCCCTGATCACAGCCATGCAGCCCTCTTCTGCCTCCTCTTCCAGACTTCTCGGTCCTGGAAATCCTCAAGATTTCATCTATGATATTTTTCCTATTTATAGTCACCTTTAAAATGATCTCTCACAGTTTTAATACATCTAAAAGTTTATAACTCCTTCATTTTTGCCTCTATCTTTTGTCCTATTTATACTCCACATATTGGCCTGGATTTCATTGTAGCAACTGAAACGTCACAAAACAAAAATAATTTTGCCTGAAGCAAAATATTTCTCCTCTTTCCTTTCTTCCATCTTTCTACCCTTGCTCCCTTCCTTCCTTTCTCCCTCTCTTTATTTCTTACAGTTTATCTCTTTTTTTTTCTTTATTCCTTATAATGAGTAATTTCAAACACAGGAGAGACAAACTGGTATAGTGAATCCCTGTCTACACATCCACAGATTCAACAACTACTAATTTATGGCCAATGTTCCTTCACAGTGTATTGGCCTCATTTTTCAACATAATCATCACACTATTATTGCATCCACAAGATACTAACAATTCCTTAGTATCACCTAGAAGTCTAATTGTACCACTTAATATCCATCTAGAAGTTTCAAACTTCTGGTTTTTTCATATCTCTTTTTTGTGAGTGTGTCTGTTTATGTCAAACTCCAAGCAAGATCCACAAGGTGTGGTGGTTTGGTACATTTTTAAAGTCTCCTTTAACCCATAGGTGCTTTCCCCTCCTTTTTTTTTTTTTTTTCCTTTTTAATTGATCTATATTTAGATCTCAGAAACGGTGGTAAGCTTTCCATTGGGCGGCACACAATCCTGCTTCTCTTGGTTTTTGTCAAGACCAGAGCAGTTTCTGCTCACTGCCTGGGCCCATTCCCTTATTAAACTGTCAGCTGGTGATATGCAAGTCCTGTCACTCATCTACACTCATTAGCTGGGATACTTCTGAAAGGAGAATAGACCTACTATTTGGTTACCCTTGGGTCTAGTTTGTCTGGGAAAGGCAAGATAAAAGCTGATTCTTTCCCTCTATTAGCCAGTTTTCAAAAATAATGAGTTGGCGCCCTATCATTCTCCAAGACAAACCTATTAAGAGACCCAATTTACTACAATCATAAGCTTGTGGATTTAAACTTTGATGATGTCTTGACCCATGGAGTTTTCTCCTTATTAATGCTCACACTGCTCCATCTTTAGCAAGCGGGAGCTTTTCTAGTTGACTTAGTCTTTCCCTTTTGACAGGACTCTAATTAACAGAGTGGAGAACAGAGAAACAAATGGCTCCCTCACTATGTGGTATTTCAAGGCACTTCAGGATCATCTGATGCATTTCCTGCCCCCACTGAGATCAGCACATCTAGGCAATGGTGATTCAATACCACAGTCTGGGTGGAAGGGTGCATACTGCTTCTGAATTTGTTCTAAATAGGCCTTTTCATTGTCTCATCAAGCCAGCTCCTTTCCCAGTTTCCCCATCTCAGAGGATAGCAGTTCCATTCTTCCAGTTACTCAGGCTACAAACCTGGAGTCACTTTTGATCCTCTTCACACTCCCTAATCATTCTATCATCAAGTGTGCTGACTATCTTCAAAACACATTCAGACTCTGACAGCTCCTCACCCATGTCACTGTTGCCTGCCTGTTCTATCATCTCTCATCCGGTTTATTGCAGTTGCCTCATAATTGGTTTTCCAGTGCCTGCCTGCCTGTTCTCTACATGGCAGCTAATGTGATCTGTTGCGACCCGCGTCCAGCGCGGAATGAAACACGGAACTCAGGATTCTTC
>NW_004567132.1:17409228-17410389 GCF_000260355.1 Condylura cristata | reverse complement strand
AAACCCGGAAGAACTATAAGCCGGGCCATTGTCAGTTTTGAGAGCCTGCGGTTTTCCCCATGCCGCCCAGGCTTCAAGACAATGGGACTTAACATGGGAGACTCGCTCGCCGGACAAGGGCGTGGCATGAACCACGCCCGAAAAGGTATCGATTGAAACATGCACATATTTGAGGCGTCCAAAATCCGGCAGATGGGTGACATCCATCTGCCAGAGCTTCAAAGGGGTCAGACCCCTGGGATTAACGCCATGATGAGGGGCATTATGGTAAACCACACATGAAGGACATCCTTTAACTATATTGCGGGCTTGTTGACGGGATATGGGAAACTTTAGCCGCAAAGTGGAAGCTGAAACATGATAAAGGGAATGGAAATGAGAGGCTGCCATCAATGGATCCGCTGCCATATATGCCGCTCGGGTGGCACAATCAACAGCACCATTGGCTTTAGCCATAGGCCCGGGCAACAGGGAATGGGCCCGAATATGTCCAATAAAGAAAGGCTCGTGCCGGTGCAAGATGCATTTTTGAATTTCTCCGAGAATTGGGGACACCAGACTATGAGAGTTAATGAGAGCAGCAACCTCCAAATGGCGGACAGCATTAACCACATAATGGGAGTCAGAGTACAGGTTAAAAGGACCGATAAAGGTCTGGAAAACCTCTAAGACTATCAAGCATTCGACAACCTGGGGAGCTTTCGTGTCAAAATGAAAGGATTTAGGGTGAGACCCCATAACCACGTAGGCACCTGTCCCTGTACTAGATCCGTCCGTAAAGATCGACACGGCGTGCGGCAAAGGTTGAGGGCGTGTCACCTTAGGGAAATACACAACGTTGTTCTGAAGAAAGGTGAGAAGTTTGTGAGGCGGATAGTGGTTGTCTATCACCCCAGAAAAAGAGATCAGGACAACAGGCCAAAGGTGAGTTGTGGCTGCTAAAACTTCAATTTGATCTTTTGTAAAAGGCACTATTAACGTGTCGGGCGGTTTCCCGAAATGAGTGATTGAAAATTTTAGTCCCTCTAAAGCCTGGCGAGCCACCAGTTCAGGAAAGTACTGTAGGGTTCGAGTACCCGGGGAGTGACCATGTAGCCACCATAGTGGGCCTGATTGCCACAACACCCCGGTGGGGATGTTCTTAGTCTGTAGTATGAGCAA
>NW_004567132.1:17407563-17408786 GCF_000260355.1 Condylura cristata | reverse complement strand
CCATAAGGATATCATCCATGTAATGAATGATCCTGACCGAGGGGAAACTACCCCGAACCGGAGCCAGGGCACGAGCGACAAACAGTTGGCACATAGTGGGGCTATTTGCCATTCCCTGTGGCAACACCTTCCACTGATATCGCTGATCAGGTTGTTCATGATTTATTGAGGGCAAGGTGAAAGCAAAACGTTCTCTGTCATCTTTATGAAGCGGGATCGAGAAAAAACAGTCTTTAATATCGACCGCCAAAACTGGCCACTCTTTAGGGAGGGAAGACAATAATGGTAGGCCTCTTTGTACCGGACCGGCCCCATGATTTTCATTTGTGCATTTATAGCTCTCAAGTCATGAAGTAGCCGCCACTTTCCCGACCGTTTTTTTATTACAAAAATTGGAGAATTCCATGGTGAAATGGTCGGCTCAATGTGATCTAATAGTAATTGCTCGGCCACTAAGTCTTTAGCTGCTGTGAGTTTTTCATCAGACAGGGGCCACTGAGGCACCCACACAGCCTTGTCGGTTGTCCATGGTATTTTTAAGAGACAATCCTCGGCCTCAGCAGCCCCTAAGAAAAACCCAGGCCCTGTCGTGTTTGTTTGTTCTGGACTGATATGGGTTCCGGGATACCCTGAAGGTTTACTCCCAAGCCTCGTCCCGGAACGAATCCTTGATCTCTCATGATATTTTGACTAACTTGTGAGTATTCATTAGTAAGCGTTAGTTGCATCTGTTTTTGAACATCCCTTCCCCACAAATTCAGCGGTACTTCTACTACAAAAGGTTGGAATCTACCAGAGTGATCACCAGACCTCCATGTCAATTGTCTGGAGCTAATGTCTGGAGTTTTTTGATATCCCAATCCTTGTAATGATTGGGAAGCTATCTGCAAGGGCCACCTTTTGGGCCAGTCCTCTTTGCGCATGACACTTCTGTCCGCTCCAGTGTCAATCAATCCAGTAAATTCTTTCCCTTCAATTTGGAGGGTAAGCATGGGTCTTTGGTCAAGGTTCATAGAGAGATAGGCCAGATCCACTCCGGTTGACCCAAATCCTTTATCCCCCCGTAGTTTTTGAACTGCCGGGAATCGATCATGGCATGATGGAATGAGTAACAATTGGGCTATGCGGTCACCGGGAGCTATGGAAATGACTCCAAAAGGGGATTGGCACAGAACTTTTATAATGCCTGCATAATCAGGATCTATCACTCCAGGCATAACTAT
>NW_004567132.1:17403190-17405185 GCF_000260355.1 Condylura cristata | reverse complement strand
TGTTTATGTGTGTGCGGCGCGGGGCGGAACTCGGCGCCATCTTGCAATGGCGACCGCTTAGCTGTGTTCCACAGTGATCTTTATAAAAAACCTAACTCAGATCTTAGCATTACTCTGGTTAAAAAGCATTTCTAATGACTCCTCATTTCACCTGGAGCAAATCTGAAATGCTTTTCATTGGTTTGTAAAACCTTACCTAATCTCGCTTCCAACTTCTTTCTTACCTTGCCTACTTCCCCCTTTGCGCATCCCTTTGCAGCCACACAGAGTTCCCTGGCACCCCTCAATAGACCCTGCCCCACAAATGCAGAGGGCTCTTACTCTATCCTGCAGTGCATAAGATAGCCATGTTGCCTCACACAACCACTCTCTACCCTCTGACTATTATACTTTCTAGAGCAAACCAAGTGACATACAAAACTTAGGTGTTCACTCTATGACTACAAAGATGTAAAGCAAGAATTTACTTCTTTTCGTCACTACTACATTCCCAAAATCAAAAACAATGGTCCCAGAAATTGTGCAAATAATATCTGTTAATGGCCCTCCCTGGTGGCACAGCAGGTTAAAGCACAGCACTGAGAAGCTAAAGCCACTTCCGCATAAGTTCGATCCCCGCCCTCCCCGGAGGTGACCACATGGTGTGGCAGACCTCTCCTGACCCGCCCGCTGCTCCCCTCAGCAGTGTACTTCGTCGATCTGCCTGTTCTGCTCCCCACTCTGTTTCTGGTGAAGCCTCTCACCGCCCCTGAGCCTCTGGCCTGTACCCCAGTTCTGTATGTACAAATAAATAAATCTTAAAAAAAAAAAAAAAAGACGAAGTACACTATGGCAAGGGAGAGGAATGAATATCTGAGATGAGGTTGGACATCTGGACTGTCCAGAGGGCATCAACTGAGAGAAGGAAGGAGTAAAGGATTAGAACAGGGAAAGACAGTAGAGCAATCTGCACATGTATATTCATAGAGAGGGAAGGTCTCCAAGGAAGACATTTTTGTAGCACCCACTAATGAAATCAGGGGTACCATGTAAGTGAGTTTTCCCTCTGGCCCTAAGCAGGACAGATGCTGGACATAATGGGCAGAAGATTTGGCTCACCTGTTTGGGGCGGACATGTACAACAAGAGGCCTGGGGACCTCTCACATAGGCTTTGATGGACTTGTCATGACCCATGACCTCACTCTTCCTAGTGAGGTGCTG
This sequence comes from Condylura cristata, assembly GCF_000260355.1. Taxonomy (NCBI): domain Eukaryota; kingdom Metazoa; phylum Chordata; class Mammalia; order Eulipotyphla; family Talpidae; genus Condylura; species Condylura cristata. The sequence continues at coordinate 17,403,984 of NW_004567132.1, read as the reverse complement.
CCAACAGGCCATAACATAGAGCACTCCCCACCCCAAATGCTCTAATTAAAATGCCCCTTCTGACAATACAACAAGAAGAAATAACAATCATCAACATATATACACCAAATGAAGGAGCACCAAAATAAATATATTAGGAAACTACTGTCATCCATGAAAATGTATATCAGAGAGAATACATGCATTGTAGGAGACTTTAACACGCCACTCTCAACAATGGACAGGTCAACAAGACAAAAAATAAGTAAAGACAACATGGGTCTAGCGGACATCTATAGAATACCGTACCCCAGAAAATCTGAGTACACATTTTTCTCAAATCCACATGGATCATTCTCTAGGACTGACCACATACTGGGTCACAAGATAAACATCAATAGATACACTAAGATCGAAATCATACCAACTATTTTCTCTGACCATGAAGAATCAAACTAGAAATAAACCATATGAAGAAGGTAACAAACAAACCTACCTACCACATGGAGACTAAAAACTACACTACTGGAAGACCATTGGATCAATGAGGAGATCAAAGAAGAAATTAGAAAATACTTGGAGAAGAATGACAATGACAACACAAGCCTCTAAAATGTATGGAACACATTAAAAGCAGTTATAAGAGGAAAATATATAGCAATACAAGCTCACAGAAAGAAACAAGAAATAACTCAAAGAAACAACCTACTGTCCCACCTTAAAGAACTGGAAAAAGAACAACAAAATAACCCAAAAGCCAGCAGAAGACAAGAAATAATAAAAGTCAAATCAGAAATAAATGAAATGGAAGTTAG
>NW_004567132.1:17349890-17401820 GCF_000260355.1 Condylura cristata | reverse complement strand
AACAACAAAAGACCTCGAATAGCCAAAACCCTCATGTCTAAGAAAAAACAAAATGGAGGCATTACAATCCCAAACTTCAAGCTATACTATAAAGCCATAATAATCAAAACTGCATGGTTCTGTAACAAGAACAGACATACAGACCAGTGGATTCAAACAGAAAATTCAGATATAAACCCACAAGTTTATGGACTGCTAATTTTTGACAAAGGAGCAAAGAAGATACAATAGAACAAAGAAAGTTTGTTCAGCAAATGTTGCTGTGAAAACTGGCAAGCTACATGCAAAAAAAATGAAACTAGATCACTACCTCAATTCCATTCACAAAAATCAACTCGAAGTGGATTAAAGACCTAGACATAAGAACGGAAACCACAAAATACCAGGAAACAAAGACGGGCCAAACACTACACGACATACACTTCAGCGACATCTTTAAAGAGAGAGCACCCAATGCCACAATAGTGAAGGCAAGGATAAACAGATGGGACTACATCAAGTTAAAGAGCTTCTGTAAAGCAAAAGAGACATTACAAAAAAAACAGACAGACAGCCCACTAATTGGGAAAAAATTTTCTCACACAAAACTAGTGATAAAGGATTGATCACAAAAATATACGGAAAACTGACGAAACTCAACAAAAATAAAGTAAACAACCCCACCAAAAAATAGGCAGAAGAGCTAAAAAGACACTTCTGCAAAGAGGAAATGCAGATGGCCAACAAACATATGAAAAAATGTTCAACATCACTCGTAATAAGGGAGATGCAAATTAAAACCACAATGAGATACCACCTCACTCCAGTGAGAATGGCACATCTTCAAACAACTAGCAACAACAAATGCTGGTGAGAATGTGGAGCAAAAGAAACTCTCCTGCACTGCTGGTGGGAATGCAAACTAGTACAACTACTATGGAAAACTGTTTGGAGGTTCCTCAAACTGCTAAATAAGGAGCTTCCCTACAGCCCAGCAATCCCACTCCTAGGTATCTACCCAAAAGACACAAAAACACTGATTCAAAAAGATACCTGCACCCCAATATTTATTTCTGCTTTATTTACAATTGGAAAAATATGGAAGCAGCCCAAATGCTCAAAAATGGATGACTGGATTAAAAAGATGTACATATACACAATGGAATATTATTCAGCAACCAAAAAAAGAAACACATGTCTTTTGCAGCAACTTGGATGGAGCTGGAAAAATACTGGATGGTTTTGCTCATAGCAGGAGTATAATGGACCAGGCGAGAAAATAATAAGAATAATGAACAGCCATATACCAGAGACATTTTGTGGGGGTGGAATGGGGAATGGGGTAAAAAACGGTGGGGGGGAGGGAAGTACACTGGATTATGGTGATGGCACATGGGTGACTTGGTGATGGGAAACCCATGGGGATTATAACAGATGAAAAAAAATGTACAAAATGATGTAAAAAATAAACTATTATATTATTTAAAAAAAAATGCCCCCTCTAGTCTACACAAGTATTCTTCCCTCAACTTTTAAACAAGCCATGCACCATAAACAAGAAAATATATTCCAGAGAGCTAGAAGGAACTAATGTAAAAATGAAAAAAAAAAACAGTGTAACAGGAGGAAAATCAGCATGCCCGATTTCTAAAAACCGAGGCCAGCGAGAGTACCAGACATCTGCATCCAGCTGGCTGCCAAAGGAAGCTCAACAGGCCGCTGGAAGCATCCCTGCAAGAGGCCAGTGCTGCAGTGCACACAGTACCTGCCTTCAGTCAGACCATACTCCCTACACGCCAGAGCATTATGGTGGGAAATAAACCTGGTTTACAATAAACCTGGTTATTAACTTATTAAATAATTGACTTACCAGTAACTATGGCTTTTCCCTTAAACTGTGCAGTATGAGTCACTTGCCTTGGGAAGTCAGGCCATCTTTCTAAGACAATAAACTCTCTCCACTTGTACACCTTTGCTTTCGAAGGCACTTATGGAGAATAGGGACGAAGAGGTACTAGGGGTGATAGTTTCCTAAGGATGGGGTAGAGAGTACCTGAACTCATACGCTAGACATACCAAATGCCTGATATCCCTACACATGACCACCCTGCTTCCCTGTCCATCTGTTGGGGATTTAAGCCTTGCTTAGCAACTTCTCCCTACAGCTTTAACATTCCACTTCTCACTAAAATAATGTCTACAGCATAAGACACAAAGGAAACACTAATCTGTTTGAGAGAATCTAAATGAAAAATTTCCATTCAGCCTCCAGCCTTTCAGTCAGAGACAAAGAGGATGTTAGCAATCAAGACTGGAGGTGCTCTCTCAGGTGGCTCTGGACTGTGTTACCCCCAGGAATGCTCTTCCATCCTGGGAAGAACAACACCCCAAAAATAGCTGATATTGAACACCTCATCCTCCAAGTGAGGGAGGGTTCAGGATTGATTTAATTTGCTTTCAGTCCCTTCACATGTCTTGCATCCAAGAGCTGAGAAGCACATTCATATCGCTTCGTGCATCATGTATATAAATAATACACATGCATAAAAGCCATTTCCTCATTGGTTTTTTCTCTACAGAGCATGGGAAAGTGACCACAGGGCAACATCTAGGGCTTATAAATGTACAGAAAGTTGCAAAGGCATAGTGGCTTGGTCCTCCTGGAACAGAAACTGAGCTGATACCCTGGAGTGATTCTGACACCCCAAGGTGGGGAAATTTCTAGGAGGACTGAAAAAAGGAAAAACAGAAACTTCAGAGGCCCCCTGGTATACTCTCCCACTTCCCAGGATCAGCAGGAGGCTACATTATCTGGCTTATTAAGAAAGAAAACACTTAATAAAAGGGAAGAGAAGATAGTGGTGATGCTGCACAGGTGAATTAGAGGGAGGAAATTCTATGGGGACTACACCTGAAGGGGGTGGGGAAGCAAACATTGCTCAAAAGTGAACAATGGACCCTCTCTTGTGGTGCAGCAGGTTAAAGCACTGTACTAAGAAGGTTAAGCCATTTCTGCATGAAATTCAATCCCTGCCTGCCCGGGAGGAGATCCACATGGCAGGGCAGACCTCTCCAGACCTGCCCACTGCTCCCCTCAGCAGCGTACTTCGTCGATCTGCCTGTTCTGCTCCCCACTCTGTCTCTGGTGAATCCTCTTACCCTCCGCATCTCTGGCCTGTACCCCAGTTCTGTATGAATAAATAAATAAATCTTAAAAAAAAAGTGAACAATGATTTATAATGTATATAAATAAATACATTTAATATAAAGAGAGAGAGAGGAGGACACTGTCCCTTAGCGTGCGGGATTGTTTGTCTCGCAATGGACTAGAAGTGCTGGCACTGCCAAGGACACTGATTCTTGCTTATTTCAGTGCTCTAACATGCACCTTTCATGGCTGCTTTCCCTAAATATGGGCTTGCAGCTTGGAGAACAGAATGCAGGTGGGAGAAAGAAGTGTTACTGCTAAATGTGGTCTGATAGTGAAGTGAGGAAGGCCCCAGACCTTGGGGGTGGCCGTGGGTGAACAGAATTTCATGCTCCCTCCATGTGAGGTTTCCTGGACGGCACCCAAGCCTGGATCACCACCGATGATCCCCAGACTTTCAGCCACAGATGGAGCTTATAAATAACAGCATATAAATGTTCGAGCAGATACTTCAGTCCCCTCACTTTAGAAAGAAGGATGGCAGGCTAGGAAAGGTGGGTGAGTCACCCACACCATCTACATGGCACTCATTCTTTCTCCATACTAGTGCTCTTCCCCACCAAGCAAAGTGTGCCATGTGAAATCCTTGACATCAATTTCATGAATGTCTGAAAAAACATAAGCAAAAGTAGCTGTTGTACACAAAGAAGAAAATAAAAGGTCTCCTGAAGAATATTAAAGATAACTTCTGTTAATGCTCTATAATATACCCATAGTCATTCTGCCTCTGTACTCTCTCACCCTCTCAACCTAATTTTACAGTTTTTAGACTAGAAGGGTTACAGCAACGTCCATCTAGACTAAATACCATGAGTGACTTAATAAAATTCCAAAGATTCAGTATCAGTCTTGTTTTCATGCCATATGCCAAAAAACAGAAATAAAAACAAAGAAATAGTCTAAAAAACATATTACTAGAAACTAAATGAGAAAAATACTAAATTTTAAAAGATGAAAAGAGAAAACATGTAGCTAATTATTAATGATTTAGAGTACTGATGAAATGGCAATGCATCAAAAGTGGTGGAACTTAAAATAGTTGATGAAGGGACGTTTATAACTTCATAAACAAGCTGAAGAGTTCATTTAAGTTGGAACTAGAACAAAAGAGCAAGTTTAAGAAATGAGAAGGAAAAAAGCAGTCAAAAGTCACTTAAGTGGAAAAGGGGGAGGAGGGAAATTACAATGTCAAAAGCCATTTCTCTAAAAATATTAAAGAAATAAAATTCTGGCAAAACTGATCAAGAAAAAGGATGAGAAAGAAATTTTACCTTGACATATACAAATATACAATGAAAGGAGACACTACTAACACAACAAAGAAGAGAAAATAATGCAAGAACAACCACCCTTTTGAAGTTGTCCTGCTAAACTATCAAACCTACATATGATCAAAAGTTGAGATTAAACTACCAACTTATAGGAATGCAGAGGGCTGGACGAAATGTCAAACCAAAGATGTGATCATGGGGAACTAGACAGATGACAGGATTTCTGCAGAAGACAGCAAAACGGTTGGAGTGGAGTGAAAAGTTATGAGAGACTGAAGACAGTGTAACGTTTGGATTCAAATTTTTTAAAATATTTTATGAAACAATTGGAAGTTTAAACAGTGAACAGGAGATTTCTTGAGGAATTATCAGTATTTAGGAGGAAGTAATGGTATTGCAGATAGGTTGAATGACAAACCTTGTCGTTTGAACATAGGCAATGTATGAAGTTTACTTCAAAAAAACATAAAATGACAAGGGGTTAAAAGTTAAACAAGCTAACTATTAAAAGCACGGAAGATTCACTAACCTCTCTCTTCTGTTTTTGCATGTGTTGAAAATGTCAAGACTTAATTTTTAAACATATCATGGACAACTGTATGCTAAACAATGTGAAAATTTAGACATTCTGATAAATTTCGAGGGAATACATAATGACAGGATATAGAATACTTGACTAGACCAGTAAGCATCAAAGGAATTGAAATGGTAATCATAGCTTCCCTCTTGAAAACGCCAGGCCTAGAAGCTTTTACACATGTGTTCTACCCACCTTTGAAAGGCACTACAATTTGTTTCCAGAAAAAGGAGAGAAAACTGCCCAATCTTTACTTGTGACGCTAATGAAATCCTGATTCAAAACCTAATCCAAATTGCCACAAAGAGGAAAAAAAAAAAAAGGCTCGTTTCCCTTAGGAATAAAAATGAAAAAAAGAAAAAAACCAGCAGAATGAACCCAACAATATACCAACATAATTTGTCCCAGAGCTAAAGGAAGATTTACCAGAAAATATATTGACATTCTGTGTGGCAATACCATCTCCAGGGACAATCGGCAACTTCTGAAGACATTCTGTCACAACTGGTATCTGGGGCTAAACCCCAGCGCCTCGGAAAGCTCCCAGGGCAGGCGTATACTGCCCCAAGGGTAAGGGAGAAACACCCTGCTCTCCACCTGCAGCAGCCAACCAGAAAAAAAAATGATAAAAATCAGAGACCACAAGTATAAACCATCTGAAGATTAACTTAAGGAAGAATTCACAAACCCGCTATAGAGAAAACTAAAATTCCGAGGAAGCCCTGTAACGATTATCTGAATACACAGACACTGGTGGTTTGGGGATAAGCAAAAGATCGGTTCTACTCCTAAAATTGCAACTCTAATCAAATTTTAAGGTGATTTTTTTTTCAGACTCAATAAACATATTCTAAAATTCACTCCGAAGAATAAAGGACCGCCAGTGGTACAATCAATTTTGAAAAAGTAAGGCGGAAGACTTGCCCTGCTAGATACTAAGGCACTTTGGAAAGAGTTGGTGATGGAAAGTCTGTTACTGGGCCCAGGAGCCGGGTGAACCGCGGGAAGGAGACGCTCGCGAGCGACTGGAGCAGGAAAGCCGTGACCGAAGGCTCACAGCGACGTAAACGAGAAAAGAAAACCGGGCCTTACCTGATAAAATATGGGAAGGTGAACTCCCAAAGGGTTTCACATTCACCCTCAGAGGTCAAACTAAAATTGACAGAAGACCGTGTGCGGGCTCCGGCTAGAAAGGTCCAAAGTGCAGCGGTTCCCTTCGAGCGCCAACAAGATGGCGGCGCCCGTGTGGCAGCGCTTTTCGCGGGGGTGGCTGGCTGCTCAGAGTTTTGCTCTGAGACAAAGAGGCGTTCAGAAGCAGTGGGTGGTGCAGAAGCTGGGGGTCCGTTCGAGGCGTTCTGCCAGAGAGGGAGATGAAGACAGAGTTCCCAGAACGCTCCGACTGTGGCACTGTGGAGGATGTTGTTCTGCCAACCACATATGGGGGCCTCCGACGCGCTTCCTATGGGGTTTCTGCTGCCACGGCAGGACCTGTTTCCCTCCCTGGGAGAGGACCTCGATGGTGCCGCGCTGGCGGGGGGCCCCACGGTGCACTAGAGACTTGAGCGGAGGGACCCTTGAGCTGGAGCTGGAGCCCACACGCCGCGCGGGGCACGTGAGAGCGCACACCTGGGCCAAGGGCTCCGCGCCCCCTCCCCCACCCAGTGCTGAGCCCCGCAGCCGCCTAGGCGGCTGGACTGTGCTGCACCACCCGGCCTCGGGAGCCTCTTCCACAGGACTCCCTGCTGGACCAACTCAGTGGCTAAACTCTGCTCAAGAGCCCTGAGGGCACTATTTGGTCAAGTTCTTCTACCAAGTATTTCAGGCCTCTGCTATCTACCAGTTTCAGTGTGATGGCTGTCAGGTCCAACAGGGTGGATCTGATCAGCTGCGTAGTATCATGTCCGGATAGTTCATTCACAAATTGACTGGAGATGTATTTGGAATCACTGCCCCCTCACTATAAATGCAAATGGAGCTAAACTGGGAATGTCAGCTGCCAGTGCAGTTTGACTAAACAAGAGATAAAGACAAGTCCGTTTTGTGTTAGGGTTATGTTAGGTTTTGTCAAGCAGCCAGATGACTCGGTAGAAATCTGTACTTTAGAAAAGTACCCAAGATGTTTGTTTTCCAGTTGTGAATTATGGAGGGCTAGTGATACCTAACAGTGGAAACAGCAGCCTGGCTAGACGGGCAGGCCAACCACATGGCCTCCTCCAGATCCTGGCCTGGTGCCTCTACTTAGGGTGCCACCAAGAGGGTGAGGGTGTAATCCGAGGTGCTGTTGAGGAATGGGACTGTGGCCTCTACAGAGTACAGTGAGGCAGAGGAGACATTCTGGTAATACATTATACCTTGAATGTCATAGAATAATTTCAACAAATTCAGTCACCATAAACTGTTCTGTATGAAAACTTTTGGCATGAAGCAACAGTCAACATTTTCTGAGATAGTAAATATTCATCTCTAACACTCATGGTTTTGTTGGGTATGTGCCTGTTCCTTAGTGCTCAGCTCCAAGCCCCACCTGCTCTGTATCGCAAGTACACTTGCCTGGCTCCTTTGCCAGATGCTATAGGTTCCATGGGGACATACTGCAGAGAACTAGGGTCTAATTTTAATTTCTTTTCCTTCACTAGTGAGGGTGAAAATTGTGTTTTGGCATTCACTGTTGTCTTTTGGACTTAGTTGAGGGGTAAGTTGACTTCTTACCCCTCAGTGGCATTAAGCAAAGCCATGTCAGTGTTTCAAGATATCATCAAGAGCATAAGAAATGTATTTCCCAAGTTTGCATTTTGCTTATTAGGGAGAAAAAGGAAAGGTATGTAGGGAGAGGTCAGTGGTGGCCAGGAGGCATTAATGTCCCAAAAGATGACTCCACTCTTGAAAACTCATGAACCACACATTGGATATTTCGAAAAATGTTAAGATTTATTAATAATTAACATCACAGTCAATTCTACTTAGATATCTTCCACATCTTCACTAGACTGAGTGCTCAAGAATTTGAGATGACCCACTATCCAACACACCCCAGTCAAAGATTAAGATTCATTGTATTTACATCAGGCAAAGCAGCATCAGTAAGTAATTGTCACCTAATTGTGGGAACACAAGCATTCAAAATGCACTATGCAGTCCATGTTCCTTTTTAGAAACCAACACACATCTTGAATAGCCATACAGAACTCTTTTTTAAAAAATGTACAATTTCATAGACAGTGCCTAATTTTCAAGTTTAAAAGTTAAAACTCATCTCTATTTCTTGGCCATCCTTTAGTCATATACAAACCTGACACAGTTCTCAGTACAGATTTGATAAATGTGCAAAAAAAAAAAAAAAGGGGGGGGTACTACTGACTTGTGTATTTCCATCTTAGTTTTGATCCTTGTATCCTAAATAGTGTTACAAGGCCATCAGCACTTTACCATGTAGTTTTCAGGCTTACTGTATGTTGCTGTGCAGAAGTGGGCTTTCATATCTAGAATTAACCACACTCTTAAAAGTAGAGCATGGAAATTTTTCCATATGCCATTCCCACCCCTACCCCCAGCAATTTGAAATAAATACTGCATATAAAAACTGTTCAGCCCAGGGAAGTCCTTAAAAACTGTTCTCCTAGAACATTTACAAAACAAACTCACAGTATAATTTGCTGGGAGGGCACAGAACTACCAAAAGTATTGTCCCTGAGGTTGTTTGATTGTTTCATTGTCTTGTTTTGGTTTGTTGTCAACAGTTACACGCAATTTTCAAAATATGTTTTTGGTGGCTTCCTTTATCTTGCTAGAGAGCTTGAAAATACTACTGACCACCCTAAGGAAGATTTCTAAACAATGAGTCCATTTGAAATGATTCCCGCTTCCTTTGGTTAACATCCATGTAATATTGCTCCAGGAAAGTCTTTAGACAGAGCAGCTAGTTGCTGTGGTTTCTTCAATCCACTGGCCCAGCAACTCCATTCTGTCCCCACTCCCACATGCCTTTCTCCTTCTGAGTCTGCAGGAACAGGAGCCAGGAAGGAGCTGCTCTCTCATCACTCACCCTGAAGAGGCTTCCCTTCTCTTCCCAAAGGCGAATGAGGTATTTCTAGTAACCAGTCAGTTTCTCTACCTTCCACCCTTTAATTCTACAGATCTACACCTATGGATGAGGCTGAGTCTGAGCAGACCCTGTGTATCTATATACATAATCAACCTGACATATAAATATATTACGTACAACTGACTATTACATACAGTGTCAAGATGAAGAAGTGATGTGTCACGGGCTAAACAAACTTCAAACATAAATTAAAATGAAAATACAGTGTTTCCATTTCTGCAGAAAACAATTTAAAAACAGACCAAAAAGCCCCCTCCCCCCCAAAGTCCCACTGCTCATGGATGATTCATGAACCCACAAGGAGATCAACAATAAGCCCACCAGTAGGATGGATCAGCTCTTGGCTTTGGTTCGCTTGCTCAGACCCAGGTTGCTTTGATTCCAAGAACAGCAGCTGCTGGAACCTGCTGGGCAAATCCTTGATGATGAGGTTGAAGAGGGGTTGCTGTGCCCTGCCACCCCTGTTCCCCCCAAGTTCTGCCTGTGGGAGGATCAGGCTCAAATTAATGGAGACCTTCTAGATCTCCAGGTAGGAGAAACAGCAACCTTCAAGATAGGGGATGCTCTCCACCTAGAAATGTCATTTTGGCTCCAAGGTGAAGCAACCGTTCCTTTTTCACTAGTGACCCCATCCTGTTCGCTTATACAAGATTACACAGGAACTTGGCAAGAGGATTACTAAGGGTTACAGTTTAAGTTTTAAGCGAACCAGTGGGAATGGCTGTGGTGTGAACAAATCCCTACTTCAAATTGCATTGATCTCAGGAGTGTCAAGCCTTGCGCACTGAACTCTACAGTGAGTGTATACAGAGATGAAGCCCAGTTCCACGGGGTCCTCTTGCCAAGGAAAACTCGAGGGGTCTGTCTCTGACACAAGGGATGGCATCTTATAATTTAAAGTGGGAGGAGGGGGGCCAGAGGAAGTCTCTTCCAATTTCTGGAACTCTATCGCTGTCCAGCCTCTCGGATGCGGCAGGCCACAGCAGTGATGAGAGCAGCCCCCTTCCCACTGCCGTCCTCTGACTCCAGGAAGGACACATCACATTTTGGAGCCAGGTCTTTCACGGTCTCATGCATGACTTTAGCAAAGCTGGAAAAGTTGAGAGGAAGACACAGGGGGAAAAACAGTTTAGTCAGGATTGATATGCACCTTTAAAGATAAGACCCTAAGAAGTGATGCTATAAACCCAGGAATGGATAAGGTGAGGCAGAGGATGAAGGCCACCAGGTATGAGACACGATGTGTCAAGTATCAGGAAATTTGGAGAGACTAGGAACATGCCCAAATTCTACATTATAGAGAGTGAGTGGGAAAACAAACAACTCTGGGATTCAGCCTCAGATGTCTGAAGTTCTAAGTGGTGTTCTTAAAAATTAGTCAGAGAAAAAGAAGGTGGAGCATCAAGTATGCCCTGCAACAGTGTATAACGAGCTCACAGACTCTGTAAGTAAATGCAAGCTCCACATGTATTTCCGAGGGTTACTGACTCACCTCGGACACCCAGCTAATCCAAAATACCACTAACAGATAAAAGGAGACAACTAAGGGGGTTATCTATCACAGGGCAACGTTATAATGATCACAGATCCCTTCAATGTGGAATAAGAAAAAAACATCATCACTGGACCCAGCACAGCAGGTTTTTATCTTCTGCAAAGCCTAGGGCTGAGACTTCTTAGACCAAATCCTGGTGCTGCTGGTTGGACTTCTGCCTGCTCTGAACCCTCACCTGGGACTGAAGTGCCTATTTTCACAATGGCAGGTCTACTTTTGATTATTGATCTTTCAGTTATAATATATACATTACATATGCTCTTTGAAATGCCTAGTAATTTGCTATGAAATTAAAAAAAGAGAAGGGAAGCAAGGAAAGAGTGAAGCAACAGGAAGGAAGATGGACAGGGAGGGCAGAGGCCAGGCACTCACTGAGGATGTAACTTATAGAGGGTTCCATCCACACCCACTGTCACTTTGAGGGTGTCCAGTCCACGGTTTTCTCGTATTTTGTCCACCACAGCAGCCATGCCTGCACCACAGAGCTGGGCTGCCCGGCGTGCCACCACAGTGCACACTTCCTTGACAATGATGCTATCATCACAGGTGCTCTCCAGCCCCAAATGGTGCAGGATAGCACGGACCTGCAGCAGGGCCAGGCAGTCACTGGTGAGAGAGAGAAACCATAGTCAGTCCTATGCTAAGAGGGGGTGGTGGCGTCCCACCCCAGGGACCCTCTTCCTTTATCATGGGGGTCCGGCCATCTGATAGAGGCCTGGACATCTGGGAACAGGGCATAAAGCCCAATGCCCCTGTCAGATGGCTCTTGTACTTGAGCTCAGTTCAGAACTGGTATTCATGGGACTGGCCCACTCAGACTCTTCCTCTTTGTGAGAATGAAATAGCTCCCTAGTCCATTTTGCCCAGGCAAGGCAGAGTGTGGTTACTACAAAACTCGATACTCAGAACAAAAGGAAAGTCACTGTCTATATATTCCACCCATTTGGAATCATAATCATGCTAGTGATAATGCCTGAATGTGGCAGTTTTGAGTTACAAAGCTCTTTCATGTCTATTCTCTCATTGCAGGACAAGCATCGCCAACCAATGCTAGATCCCTGTTCTATTTCTCCTCTCCCTCACTCAATCCCCCGTGGTCCGAAATCTATGTGTGCACACTTATGAAAGAAATGTAAATAAGATTGCAGGGAGGAAGTGAACCACTATTATATATTATTCTACTTGAGAACCCTGCAATCTTCTTGGCATCAATAGAACATATTCTTTCCATTCACTGGTGCAAGCAGCCTAGGGGCCCACTCATGTCTGTCTTCCAATTCCTGTTTTTCTATGTAACTGAAAGTCATGCTACAGTATTAAATTTTAAAGGGCTCTGAAATTTCACTGTTCTAATTTGGAGCAGACTTTTCCACCATTAGACTGGAGGAGGACGACTTTGCTTTAATGAGCTGACACATGCAAGTTTCTACATTGTCTGATGTGCAAACTTTCATTGATCCTGGTTGCCTTATTACTGCACTCAGCAGTTAAGAACTCGCTAGCTGAGAATAAGTGCTTTAACAGGTCATCATTCTCTGTGCATATCAATTTGCATCCTATGAGGTGCCTTTCTACATTTGCTACATGGCTTAAAACCAACATGGAATCATACCAGCTTAGAATGATCTTTCGTATTGTTACGTATTTTCTCATAAAATGTTAACTGTCCATAAGGTATTTTAAATAATAAACACTATACACACGAATGTGTTAACTGCTGAACTGACCTTTGTGTAAGTCTGATCTTAATTCAGTGGTGGAAATCTCTTAGCTTCTTTGCTCACAATATGAAAGGACACTGTCCCCATTTCCCCTGAGCCTAGTACTCACCTCTCAATCTGAGATAGAAATTTGGTTTCAAAGATTCCCCTTGTCTTGAGTCGTTCTGAGATGCGGCCACGGAAGAGTAGCCCACGCTTGGTGAAATCCATGAGGATGTTACGGACAATCTCACCCAAGTACATGCCACTGATCATTTTCTCAAACCTGCAATGCGTGTTACATTAGTGGAGGTTAAATAGGAAAGAAATGGGAGGTGTTGAGAAGTGTTGAGAAGCTTATCACCTCCCAATATATTAGAAAGCAGAGAGCACCCAGATTCCCTTTGGTGGGAATAGAAAAGCTACTTGATTCATTTGGGCAGGACGCCTGGCATCCGAACAGCTGACCCACAGCTTTTGGTGAACTGACCACAGTGCCTGAGGCCCATAGGCTTCCCACCTGCTGGGCTCATTTCTCTTCCAAGGTTTATCCCTGCCTCACACACCTAAATCCCACACTTCCAGAAGGGTTGGATGCTAAGTTTTAATCTTTAACCTCACTTGGCATGCTTTCTCTTCAACCTGATCATTATTACTCAAGTAACCAGTATGAGCTGGAGACCACCCTGTCCTAGCCACTGGAACTGCATATAACTGTACTGTGGTTTCAAGGTCTTCTGGCCTTGCAGAGAACCTTTAAAAAGTTGAGATCCCTATTGTCAACCAAGATTACATCTTGTCTTACCCCAGCTAGCTTCCTTCACTAATAAACCTATGTGGATCTAGAGGTATTTTTAAAAAGGCTTCGACCTCTACTCTAGACAAATGTTTTGCAGGTACAATCTTGTAGGAGTATGGTCCCTGATTAATCCACAACATCTTACTGGGGAGGATATGGGCTTTTACTCTCACATCTCTCAGTCCTGAGCCCCCAGCACCACATGTGAGGATTTGTGGTGAAAGGACTGGCCCCTTGCCCTGTCCTGACAATAGTGGGTCTATATATGGGGTGGGAGGAGGAGGAAGAGCCTTACTTCTCTTTGCTTCCTCTTCCTGCCTGTGTCACCTAAACAACACTTTATCCTGAGGTGGTTTGACTTTCTACTTGTTTTTCCTCACAGTCCCAGGCCAAGGTTTAAACCAAGATTTAAGTCCTCTTGAGGAAAGCCATGCCTTACAACTATTAACTCTGTGTTCCTCAGCGTCCCCTTTTTGTCTTTTCATCCACTAAAGCCTGTGGGACCAATTCCCTAGATGAAATTCTCCTTGCAAAATTAGCTGTTTAACTTTTTTTCCCAACAGAGCTTTCTAGGAGTAGCTGACAAGAAAATCTCTTCTATTCACATCTCTAGGATGGAACATCCTGGAATCACTGTTGTAGAAGATCACTCGTCACTGTCCAGTCCTGGGCTACATGTAACTACCCGCGCATACACACACACACACACACGTGCCTACCTTTGTTTGCCAGGGTTGAGGGAGAGCTCATCTACAGCCACATCAAACTCTGTGCGGAGGTCATCTAGGCAGCCATTGTCCCCAAAGGCCCCCCACTCCATGTTGATACACATCTGCCCTTCTTCCCCTTCCACCAGCTCAATGTTCCGCATCTCCTCCATGTAGCAGGCGTTGCTGCCCGTGCCTGCCAATCGCAGAGATGCCAGGGTCTCAGCACCATCCTCCCACCCATCTGAGGCTGAGGGGCCTTACACAACAGGACAGCTGCATCCTTACCAACAATGAGGCCAACTTCACAGTGAGGATCTTCATAGCCACAAGTCATCATAGTTCCAACTGTGTCATTCACCACAGCAACCACATCCAGGTCAAACTCCTGAAAGGGTGAGAACCGACCCCCAGTCCACAAGTGAACCACACTATTCTCCCTTCAGGCACTTGCAAAGGAGACTTATATGCATATAAAAGGTGTATTATACAGATGGCAGAACTTTATTCTCTCTTTTCATTTTCCACTCTGTCCTAGTGTCCCCTCCTCAAAGACCTTCCCTTGCTATGTACACTATTTAAAAGAATGCCCTTTTTCCAGCCCACTCTGTCCTTACCAACTTACTTCCTCCCCACTTCATAGCAGCTGACATTAGCTCATGGGTTTGTCTACAGATCAAGAGTTGTTATGACCACTCCTGAACACCCAGTGCCAAGAGCACGACTTGATGCACAGTGGACAGTCAATAACTGCTCAAGGGCTCCCTTATTTCTCCCCCCTATGCAAAATCAATGGCACTCAGCAAGTCCCCACTTTCTGGACACACACCATTTCGGGTTTCATGCCATGTCTCTCCTACCTCTCGCCGGTGGATGGCTTCCTTTAGCAGGGTGACCACATCCTCGCCCTCACAACCGGATGCCTTGAAGCCTTTTGTCCACTTGAGGAGGATGCTCTAAAAATCACACATGAGCAAAGATAATGGTATCAAAGAAGGGTTCCTGGGTCATTCTTGGAGGGGTGAACTGTGTTTCTAGCACTCAACCTCAGAGGCTATACAGAGTCCCTTCAGTTGCCACTATACAGAGTCCCTTCAGTTGCCAATCATCTCACTCACAAAAGATTCTGAGCACATTAGACTTGGATTTCTTAAGCACTGTCTATGGACCATGTACTGGGCTAAGCATATCGCATGTGCTTAAACACATCATTTAAACCTCACAGCAACCCTATGAAATATTTATCATACCACACCCATTTTACAGGTAACTGAGGCTCTAGAGTAACCTGCCCAAGGCCTACAGCTTGGAGGAGGAACAGGACTCACCTTCATCCCCACTGACTCCAACAAATAAGCTCATAAGCACCAAACTGCCCAAGCCAGAGAACTAACTTCCATGACTTCTCCCTCACTGGGAAAGCAGTTAGGGCCGTCCTGTCTTGTCCGGTATTTATATGAGAAGCGTAAACAGGCATCCTTTAATTTTCAAGCTCCAGTATGAATAGTCCCCTGCCCGTAGTCAGGATGATGTCATGGCTGCAGCAGCACCCCAGTGAAAAAAGCACTCCAGGCTCCCTGGTGCCCCCACAGGGCCACATTTAATGTGACACTTTATTGTGTTGACACAGGGTCTTCTGGGAGCAGAATGGTTTTAGACATGGAAGAACTGTTTAAAGTGTTCGGATGCCTGGTTTCTACTTCGCTGCCACAGGCCTTCCGAAAACAAGCATCACACTGGCCTCCCTGCTGGCACAGCAGGTTAAAGCGCAGCACTGCAAGCTGGCGACTGCCACTTCAGTACAAGTTCGATCCCCAATCCTAGTGGTGATCCACATGGCACAGCATATCTCTCCTGTCTCACCCACTGCTCCCTTCAGTCAGGGAGCTGTTCTTTGTCAGCCTGTTCTGTTCCTCACTGTGTCTGGTGAATCCTCTCATTGCCCCTGCACCTATGGCCTGTACTCCAGTTCTGTATGCATAAATAAATAAATCTTTAAAAAAAGAAAACAAGGTATCACTACTCTCAGGCCCCCACCTGCGAGGCCACAATCTACATAGGCTCTGTAGTGATAGCTGCCTAACCGCACAGTTTCTCCTTGCTAGGTTGCTCATACCCATCAGCTGGGCATCTTATTGCCCAGGAGTTTGGTATCACTAGTCAACCTGGATGTGTCACCCTGTGTTCAGACCAGGAGGAACAGCAGTGGCCTGACTCACACGCCTACATCTAAACAACTGTGTGTACATTTCCACCAGCTCTCTTGTCTTCAGCTTAGCTTTATGTGTCTGACAATATTTTGTATTTGGCTATTTCAAGTTTACAGAATGTTCAGATATTTCAGATAATCCTTAATAACAAGACAAACAGAAGCCCCAGCTGCTGGGGAGAGAGCCCAGGCCACCTGCTGGCCCAGGCCGCCTGAGGTCACCAGGCCTGGGGACCTGTGCATTTCCCCTTTGCAGGACAATTTCCCAGAGCAGAACTCAGGAGAACAGAGAACCCAGATTCTCCTTTAGTTGCTCTCCATTTTTACAATCCTGCAGAAACCTAAGCTACCCCACATGGTGCAGCAGACCTCTTCTGTCTCTCCCACTGCTCCCCTCAGCCGTTTATTTTGGTCAATCTGTCTGTTCTGCTCCCCCCTCGGTCTATGATGAATCTTTTCATCCCCTGCACCTCCGGCCTAGTCCCCATTTCTTGTACGTATACCTAAATCCTAATTAAAACAAAAAAATAAATAAATAAAATCTAATATAATGACCTAGAATCTTACAATTCAAGCAGAAACAGTTAACATGTCTTGGGGGCACCTGACAAATGTATAAAGACATATATATGTGCTGTCATGAAGAGTCAAGTCTTTGTTTAAAAATATTCCAGTAAAAATATCTGGCAATATATACACTGGAGTGGTTTTTTTTTTCCCCCTATTTTTTTTTTAAAAAATATTTATTTATTTATTTGTACAGAACTGGGGTACAGGCCAAAGATGCAGAGGGTGAGAAGATTCACCAGGGACAGAGTGGGGAGCAGAACAGGCAGATCAACAAAGTACCCTGCTGATGGGAGCAGCAGGCCGGTCAGGAGAGGTCTACCGCACCATGTGGATCTCCTCCCATGTAGGCGGGGATCAAACTCATGCAGAAGTGACTTAAGCTTCTTGGTGCTGTGTTTTAACCCACTGTGCCACCAGGGAGAGCCCTTTTCCCCTCTATTTATTACATTTTTGTATGTGTGTATATTACGGAGATTACGCTTTTCTTTAAAAAAAAAAAAAATTCAGCCATACCACCAGTATTTTCCTTTTGCATCGAGATTTCTGCTAGAAAACTAGTCACAAACAAGGCGGTAAATGGCTTATAATCTATTAACTTTTTCCTGACAATGAATGATTAGGTTTGTTTCTAATGTCTTTGTTATAACAAATAATGTTTCATTAAATAGCACATTAAATATTTATCTGCATATTGGATAATTTCCTTTGATAAACTGATGCACATAAGAAGTCTTTGGAAAGCCAGTGTACTGACAATGAAAAATACAAGGTGTGGAGAATGCCAAGAGGTGCTGAGAAATAGTGGATCAGGCCAGATTTTTATTGTAGGGCTTCCCCAACCTAAGTATACTAGTGCACAGGGTGAGTTTAATTGTCAGAGGGACACAAGAAGCACTTAGACACTCACTGAGTAGCTTGGGGGTTGCTGTTCTGGGAACCCAGTGGCCTTTCTTCCACCCAGGACCAAGTTCACTGAACTGTTCTGTCCCTCCCTAGGCAGCCTGCTCCACAGGCCCAAGTCAACCTGTCTTACCCACCCACTCATTCTTCTTGCTTGGCTGAGTCAAGTATTCCTCAAGTCCACTGTGTACTCTGACTAGCATCACAAGGCAGATCCTCAAGGCTTCTGCATCTCATTGGTGCCACACTCCAAACAGCGGGCCTTGCTTTTCTGAGTTTGATTCATTGCCCAGTTTGTTTATAAAAACCTAAATTGGGAACTATGACTTTCATGCCCGTGCAACTCTGCACAGCATGCTGTTTACTTGTAACATGCATAGAAGTATCTAGATGAATGATGGGGACACAGAGAAACAACTGCTTAAATAACAGCAATCTGATCTCTAATTTACCAAGAGTGACCCAGATGAAGCCCAAACATCACCTGCTCAGCTCTCCCACTGATCAACACACTTATGTCTAGAGTTATGGGAGTACCGGATCTTTACCCACCTGCTTCATTCACCCAGGGCAAATTGAAAGGAATGAAAAGCAAAGGTGAGACTAGATAAGTGCCAGGGCATCCAGGAGATGAATGAAAATGCAACCAGCAAGGGCCTCAGGAGCACGCGAACTTAATTGAGAGCATAGGCTCAGATGTTGGGAAAAAAATTCAAATCACAGCTTGGCATCCCCCAAGCAGCCTGGGGCAAATATTTAACATCTCCATAAGCCTCATTTTCCTTTTTGCAGAATGAGTATACAAGCACCTACCTTTATGGCTGCTGTGAGAATTAATTGAGAATAATGCATATAGGAAGCCTAGCATACTCCCTGGCATAAAATGCTTTAAAAATGCTAGTTAATGTTTTGATTAGCATCGTCAACATCATCCCAAAGATTATTACAGCTGAGCCAACCTGCTTAACCTCCACCAGCCCTGACTTACTCATTCTCATCAATAGGCCCCCTCACATCTGGTCACTTGGGCCCTTTGTTTCCTCCTCTCTGCTCAACTTTCTCCCCTGCTCCAAATACTAACTGGTTTGGAGTTAATAAAGCCCATTAGGAGAGCCGTCCAAAAGGGCACTGTTACCTCATCCAGGCTGTTCTGTTGGCAGGGGAAGGAGAAGGTGAAACCCAGAGGAAGGGACACACCCTTCATGCCCATGTACTCCAGGAAGTCAGCGATGCACTGGACGATGTGGTCAAAGAGCTGCAAAGAGAAGTTAGGGCACTAAGGAAAGGGGCCCTAGCCAGGCAGGACCTGAGCAGGAGTTTCAGGTCTCTATTCAGGAAAGATGCAAACTCGGGCACAGACCTGGTAAAAAGCCAGGCCAGAGTCACAGTCTACCAAGCTCGCCCTGAGACTATAAATGAGCAGAGAAAACTGCAAGAAGTGGAGGTCTTCTGGGGTCCCCTCGCCAGAGTGCCACCTTGCCTTACCTCATCCCCAGTGCCATGCATGACCTCCTGTGGGATGGCGTAGATCTTGTTGTGCATCTCCACTCCCCGCCTCTTCCCGTTCCGCACACGGACCAGCAGGACCCGGAAATTTGTTCCCCCGAGGTCTAAGGCCAGGAAGTCACCTTTCTCTGGAAAATAAACCCGGGAGAATGATGAGTTGAGACATCACCACTTCATCACAGAGAGAGGGTCTAAAGCACCTTCTCCTAAAATGAGGGGCTTTCCTGGGTGCCACACGAAAGTCCCAGGAGTGATGGACCATGAGCTCCAACAGTAAAGAGTAAGATTCCAGAAATCTGAGATGAACTGACTCTAGCAGTTTTTAAGTGAATTCAGGTGGTGAAGCCCCGGAAATCACAATGGGCTCTGCAGAACACAGGACATGCTAATACAGTACACTCAAAATATCCAACACCCCATCCATGCTAAGTCAAAGGCCACCTTATGTGAGAGTCTAGACTGCAGAATAGCATAGTCCCGCTCCTTAAAGGAAACTGAAGGGAAAACTTTTTAATAATATAATAGTTTATTTTTTACATCATTTTGTGCATTTTTCCATCTCAGTTGTAATCCCCGTGGATGAAGGGAAACTTTAAAAGGAGAAAACCTCTTTACTGGGGTGATCACAAGGAGCTGCATGCCTCATAAACAGTACTCATGAGATCTGAGGGCAACACTGAGAAGGAAGAAAGCATGGCATTCACCTCTGATGTAGGAGGGAGACTTGGCTCAGCTAGGCTGAATCACTTACCCAGGGACCCACAGTTAAGCAGGGCAGAGCAGCAACCACATCCTAGACTCTACTTCTAGAACCTATTCCAATTATGCTATACAGAGCCTGGTCAAAGGCTGTTTCTCTGAATTGGGGAAAAGACTACCATTTCTTAAAGACAGATCAGCAATGCTTTTCAGAAAAGGTTTGGGTAGAAAATATTTCAGGTGTGTGAATCACAGTCTCTGCTGCAACCATACAAGTTTGCCATGGTAATGGATAGCAGCTATAACAATGTGTAGACAAATGGACATGGTTGTGCACTAATAAAACTTTATTTACAAAAACAGGCAGTGGGCCAGATTTCATCCATGAATCATAGTTTGCCAACCTGGGACCCAGGAATACAAAAACTAGCCCTGGAACCAAAAGTCCTGGGTTTGAATCCCAGCTCTGTCATTTCTAGCTTTGTGAACTTGGAAAGATTTCTAGATACTGTGCCTCAATTTTATGCCAAACATCAAATGTGCTGCTGAAACTACCTACTAACCTCCATTGGTGGCTAAAGATTAGATGAAAATCAATGTATAAAATGCTCAGAGAGGTGTTTGACACGGACAAAGCATACTATCATGGCTCAACTTTTAACAGAGGAATACCTTATTTGAGTTTATTGACCACTAGAACTTCCTAGCTATATAGCTGAAGAAACATATTCTGGTCCAAATGACCAATTCTAAGGCTAAGGAAGTCCTATGGACACATCTACACCAGGACAAAGGTCCTCAGTGGTGAGTTGGGTGTCGCCCTGTGCGTACCTGTGCCATCAGGGGTGGCACACACATAGGTGGGCAGCATCTTGACAGGGGCAATGGCGTGAGTCTCCTTTCTCAGACCTTGCTCCATTTCTACCTTCATCTTCCTCTTAACCTCCAGCAGCTGCTCATGGCTCAGCTTCAGAGACTCCAGGATCTTCTGGCGGGCTCGGTGTTGGTCAGCCAGCCGATGGGCCACTGCTGTCACCATGGCCGCCCCCTTGCCACTGCCGTCCTCAGAGCGGAGGAAGCGGACGTCACAATCCGGCACCAGACGCCGCACTGCCTTGTGAAGTCTCTTGGCAAAACTATGGTGATAAAGACGGGTAGAGACCACAGTTGAGGTCAACAGTGCTAACAGTGGAGCAGCAACTCACTGCCTTGGCGAAAGTGCTAGGCAATACTAGCAGGAACAGGAGCTGCCCCGAGCACCCTCTCCCCACTGTTCCCCAAGTTAGGAGTCGTGGTGTCAAAGCTCAGCTATTAAGCTGGGACTCAACACCTGCCATAAGGAAAGGCGCCTTCAAGGAAGCCACAGTCACCTGCATGTAGTCACATAAGACCACCCCCCATTAGTCCATCTAGGCCCCTGGCCTGGTCTCCTCTGCCCAATCTCTTGCTGGAGCAGCCCACTGAAATCAGGTGATGTTCCATGCTTCATCACTCATTTCATTAGCAGCTGCCTGGTAAAGACCCAACACAGAAAAGCAGAACTCTTCTTCTGGCATTTGGCCTCTCTATGGCGATTTTCTGCCAATGCTCCCATGATGTCTGAACAACTAAGGACCACAGCTATGTTCACAGGTTCTCGCTGTTCCATGTGGCCTGTGAACCAGCAGCATCATGGGGACTATTAGAGATGCAGGAGCTCAGGCTGACCCCAGACCTTCTGAATCTACTTCTAAACAAGATCCCCAGTTGATTTACATGTGCACTTGAACATTTCCGAAGCATGGGCTAGAAGACTGGGACATGGTGGAGCTGGGAGCTTCTGCATCAACCAGTTCTGGTAATGAAAGCTCACTGACCTCTGACACTCATAGTAGATGAAAAGGATGGGATAACAAGTGGGTACAATAGAGAGATATCTTCCATGTCTGAACTAAAATTTGAATATTATGCACTTAGGACGCAAGGGGTCAAAACATGGCAGTCAGGGCAGATCAATTCAATACCAAGGTAACCCAAAAGGCTGGTAACTCACTGGGCTGGGGTGGTCTTTGCCAGAGGACACCACACCTGAAGGGACTACCAATAATCAAAGAAAGAGAGAAACCCAGTGACCACAGGGAGCTCTGAGTTGAGCCCTTACCAATGGTCATCTTCAGAAATCACTTCCACCATTACTAGGAACAGCACCTTCCTTGCTCCCACTTGCCCAGCTGGGAGCTTTTATTTTACCAAGACTTTCACCACACAGTCCTTCTGTACCACCCCCAGAATGCAAAGTGGAGCTGACTCATGGGGGCACTGAGCTCTCTCTCAAGCCTGTCAGCAGTCTAGGGGCTTCATCCTAGGGTCCCAAAGGCTGACTCACTGGGGGTGTTTCTTGTAGACAGAGCCGTCAACCCCAATGGTGGAACGCAGCCTCTCTTCACCCTTGTTCTCCTTGATGCGCCGCAGGACGGCTGCCAGGGTGGCTGCACACAGGCTGGCTGAGCGAGTAGACACAATCTGGCAGATCCGGTGAGTGGCCACACAGTCCTCGTCTGTCGGGTCCAGGCCCAGTCGCACCAAGACCTCCCGTGCCTTCCGTATGCCATCCTTCTCCCTAAGAAACAGATGGAATGCAACCGGCGCCCTGCCCACTGTAGCCAGTGGGAGAGGAAAGAGGTGAGAACATCCAGGGAAACCCTTCAGATGCAGCAAATCCATCTCCCAAAGAGAACAGACACTTCACTGCTCTACCCACATTGGGGGCTTTGGGAATTGGGTCAGGGGAGAGAGAAATGGTTGAACAAGAGAGGAGATAACACAGCAGAGCCAACCTGAGGCTTCTCTCATAGAGACAGACAGATACACACACACACACACACACACACACACACAACCTCTCCAGGTGCCCCTCTGTCTTAGTGAGAAAAACTATTAACCTTTATGCACATAGGATCTAAGAGTAGGGCCCTGTTCGTGGGGCCTGACATTGTGATATATTTGCTTGTTTTGAGGTGAAAGGGCAGTGTCCCTGCCACCACCCCCTCTATACAACACCCTCCATTCTTTCTCTCTGTAAAGCAGTCAAGAGTTTTCTGTATTTCAGGAAGGAGTAGGCACTGCTTTCACTAGTGCTGAGATGGCGAGTGATAAAAGGCTGGTGCTGGGAGATTAGCACCCTTCTTTGGGGACTAAGTGCCTCACATATAGGAGAACTTTCTTCCCCTGAGGGTTTAACAAGTAGGAACAGTTCCTTCAAGAGTTTCAAGGTATAAATATCTCAACTGTTTTAGTGTTCTCATTAACATCAAAATCACCTTTTCTACTACCCATACCCTGAAATAACAGGGCCTCCTCAAGCAAAAGGAAAGTCTCAAAAACAGAAACTAAGTCCAATTCTTTGGGTATCATTAACTGACAAATAGCCACAAAAAGTGGCTGACTGTCCTCAACCCGACTACTCTGAAAATGCAGGTCTCAAATCTACCCATTGGAATTAAATCGGTAGGTCTCTGGGCTATCCAAGGAGTTATTTTTCTATTATGAAACAAGGATCAAGATAGCGTCTTCTTTGAGAATCACCAACAGAGAACAAAATGTCAGTGCCTCCAGAAAAAGAACAGAAGTAGATGTAAATGAGTCATTAAGGGGCCCACTGGGTGCCTACAGCTTTTTGCCAAGAAGCCCCCACCCATGTGCATGCTGGAAGTATACAACATCCCTTGGGGGGGGGGGGGCAATCATTCCAGCATTGTGAGTCATTTTGGCAGTCAGCATGCTCAAAATGGACAACCGTGGAGACAGATCTGATATGTGAAACAGGACAAGCCCCCGCCCCCCACCATGGCCCAGGTTAGGAGAAAGACACTCTTGCCATTCATATTTGAAGGATCAAGGGCGAATGCCCCTTCCTCACTCCCAGAACTCCTTGGGGATCCAGTGAACAGAAAAGAGCCTGAAACTTACCCTTCGATATCTGAAACATCTTTGGTCTCAAATCGGCCTGTGGCAAGGAGTTCTGGGCTGAGCTTCCCTCCGAAAAGCAGCTCCTCCTTAGCCATCTTCACCAGTATAAGTCTCACCAGTTCCCCCATGTACATTCCACTGATCATCTTCTCAAATCTACAGGAGATAGAGACCAAAAAAAGACAAAGTCCCCGCTGTCAATGAACTCACAAGTTTCCTGTGGTGGCAACACACATGTAGACGAAAACTCAACACACATTAGAGGCTGGTACACAATTCAGTGTTCATGATGTGGCACTGACATGGAATGAAATAAAATGGGGAAAAAAAAGAGTCGGGAGGGAGATCTGGAGAAAGAAACTTCAGGCTTTCTCTGCAGCTGATGGTTTTGAACTAAGAATGGGCCTTTTGCAACCAGATTAATCATCCAGGGAGTGTGGAACATTCTGGAACAATAAGTTTTAGCTAGAGTGAATTATGTATAGGGTGAAGATCATTAAATTTTTTCTCTAGTAAGAAATGCTTTTTTAAACCACAACCTCATGTAGAATAACCTCAACACCTAGTTACAGGAGAGAAAAAAGACCAACCATATATATTTGGAGCTCAGGCCAATTATCACCTCACACTGCTCTCCCCTTATGGGTCATGCAAGGATTCCTAGGAAAACAACCAGGGTAGAGGAGGCTGATGGAGCAAGATTAGAAAGGCACGGTGGGACAGATGAGAAGGAGCTCTAGATGCCGGTGTTCTCAGGAACAGGAGACACACTGGAAGTGTCTGAGCAGGCAGGTGACAAGATAAAGATATGTTTTGGAATGACAGAGCCACCAAGCAGAGGGCAGTCAGGTAATTTGTCTTTTCAACACTAGGTGACACTGTTTACCTCAATGACAGTCAAAAGACTGGTTTAGATTATGGCACAGGAAAAACTAAGTCCTTACCAATTTTTGGCAAAGAAAGCCAGTTTCTTGATATCTCAGAAAGAAAGCAGGCACCCAGGACCTGCGGGTACTAGCTAGACTGACCAAGGCAAAGCTACAGAGGGGATTGCAAGGCACCTGGTGGACTCTACAGAAGAGGTGGCCAGGCCCCTTGCTCAAGACGTAAGGCCAGGTATGGCAGAACTGGAGAGCGAGCAAAATCATTAGACCTAGGGTACACGTAAATGTTGAAGCACCAGCACCAGCACTGCAGGGCGGCAGCCTGGCTCCAACAATGCAGAAAGTGTGTTTGTTTCTGCACCTTCTCTGGAAAAGCCGGTTCTATGGCACAGCTGGCTCCATGGAGAAACAAAACAAAGGATCAGACAAAACCAAACCAAAAACAAACCCCTAGAATTCTGATTGTAAAATTGAGGCTAACAGAGAGGATGGGGGAAAGTAGAGAGCAGTATGAAGGGATGCAATGGACAATGGTGGAGGACTATGGACGCCTTGGTGGAGGGTGTGGTGACATACATCTGAGAGGCGTGCCTCTATACCTCTGAATCACATACAGCGTTGTAAACCAATGTTACCTCAAATTTAATAAAAAGAAAAAATAATAAGTATATCCAAAACAAAAATAAACAAAAATCCTAAATGAAAAGGGGAAAACATTTTTTTTTGTTCCAATTTATATAACACTTTACTTCAGTCAATGCTTGGAAAAGATCTGCCTAGAATCAAATAGGTAGCACGTACAGATGTTGGTTTATGATGATGTACACCTGACATTTATATAAGGCACTATTACTTCAATCAAAAATCATTTTTAAAAGAGGTGGGGGAGAAGAATTCCTAATGGACTTTGGGGCTACCGTGGCTGACGCCCTGGCATATGTCCACCCAGCCTTTGATTTGCCCCGGGCCAAGCCGAAGGTGTGCTGCCAAGGCCTAGCTGGCAATTCTGTCTTCTGACACTTTAAAGGGCAAGCATGTGGCTCCTTGGAATGGCGTGGGTTGACCTCATCATGGAGGCAGGCATTGAGTGAGTGACTTTTCAGTCCATAAATTTTTCACCACCCATAGAAGACACAGCCAGTATGTTCCTCGGAAAGTTACAAGTTCGTGGACTCACGTTTCAACATGTGAGAGAAGTGTATGACTTAACAAGCCATGCTTTCAGGAAGCAAGGACACTGCTCTCTGTAAGAAAAAAGGCTGCCTGCGCCTAGCTGGCTGGCAAGGATGGCTGGACATCCCTCTCTAGGCAGAGATGTGTACTAAAAGCTTTGCTGCAAGAGTCATAGCAACAAGAAGACGAGAGGGCCGGCATTGCTCAAAATGTTTTGCAATTGCCTTCAGTGCTTACAGCAATTCTTATTTCAAGATCTTTAAGAGGAAGGGACATTAGCAAACGTTTATGAGAGTGAAACCCTCTTTTGTAAAAGTAACTAAAACCAAGCCTGGCCAGACTGGAGAATATAACATTCAAGCCCCAAAATACTAGGTCAATTCCTCCCACAAGGCCCCCAGCTGGATCACAAGTCCAGGGAAGGCAGACAGGAGGGTCCTTGGCCAACTTCTCCACAAGCCTTGGGTCTGTCTGTAGCTGGGACAGGAGGCCCTGGACTCTGTGGGGTCCAGCCTAGGTCACAGGCAAACCTGCCAGAGGTCTGAGTCAGAGCCTCAACCAGTAGCGAGGATCCAGTGTCACAGCCTTGTCTTCTGGGCAGTGACAGGGATGGGCGTCACAGATGCACTTTTCAAAGACCCTTGTCTTGCCGGCTCAGCTCAATTTATGGCTCATGAACTATTTCCACGAACAACTTACAAAGTGAAGATGGAAAGAGCAGGGGCACATGGGTAGATGTAGAAGATGACTTGAAACAACTGCTCTAAAGAACATGACCAAATTGTCACTTATTGTCTGGTTTGTCTGCCTGCTCTACCTTTGCTAGAGCCTTCTCAGCAATGTATGTGATGAACACAGCAATCCCATCACCAGTGGATGCCTTGGCAGTCTTTTGGGGATGATTAGATGTAATAAATATAGATGTAAACAAAATCTGCCTGGCCCTGCCAACCCCCACTTCAGCTCTTGAACCCACTCCCAAGCCCAGTACAATTGGGGACCTACTCACAGTTGCTTCCCAGGGTTCAGGGAACCCATGTCGATCTCCTGGTCAAACTCAGTGCGGAAGTCATCGAGCGTGCCATCATCCCCAAAAGCCCCCCACTCCATGTTGATACACATCCGCCCCTCATCACCTTCCACCATGTCAATGTGACGCATCTCTTCCATGTAGCAGGCATTGCTGCCCGTACCTGGCCAAAGCAAAGGACTGTTCAGCACCTACCCACACCATCCTCCCCCCAGCCCTTTCTTCCCTCTTCCACTATCAAGAGACTGCCCGGGGTGGCTGCAGTTCTTTATAGCAGGTTCCTGGGGCATTCTAACATGGTACAATCCACTACCACTCCCAATTCCACAAGTACTGGCTTAGTCCTTCAAAGTGATATGCATTTTTCTTCCAATATGAAGTACAAAGGCACACCCAGGTCAGGGAGCCCTCTTTCCAGCCCACCCACTCCCCTCATACTCACCCACAATGAGAGCAATTTCACAGTTCTGGTCATCATAACCACAGGTCATCATGGTCCCAACTGTGTCGTTCACCACGGCCACAATATCAAGATCAAAGTCCTGGGGGGATGAAGGGGGGGGGCTCTTACCTTCCCCATCACAGAAAGGTCACACTCGTACCGATGGAGAGAAAGAACAGCAAGACACACAGCTCAAGTACTATAGGGCTGCCCCTTACCAGCCCTACTTGGAACCAAAGGTCAGAATTGGAAATAAGGTTGAGATCCATCTACCAGCAGCAGCTCGCTCTCCGGCCTGCTTGTCCTCATTGTGGAGGGCTTGCCTGACACAGCCCCGGGTCTAGTTTACAGCAGCACTGCCCTGAGAGCCCATCTTAGCATCAGTGTCTCCTTTCCTTCCTCGGTCCCTCCCTCCCACCTTGTGCCAAGACCTTTATCTTGTCCTCTCTCTGCCCCATTCCACTCTCCTGTCAGTAAGGAGCACCCCAATTCTGACTTGAAAATAAAATTTGGATCTTCAAGTAAAGAGCTAGAATTTTCTTGCACCACCAAGGCTTAGATTATTTATCCAGTATGTTAATCTGAGGAGTCCAAAGACATGTAATATAAGACTATTGGTGTGATAGTCACTTAGCAGTACATGGATGCCAAGGCATTATGAGGTACATCTTAAACACAGAGCTATGTCAATTATATCTTAGTAAAACTAAAAAAGGAATAAAAAAGTGTTGGGTAAATATCGGAAAGAAGAAAAACTCTCCTTAAGAACCACAAAAAGTTCTCATGCTGACTTGAAGACAAACTGGGACAGACTTCAGAGTAGACCAAAAAGAATGTAAAGAGCCTCCAGGCCCCTCCTCCAGCCTCCCCACCCCTGCCACCTCTACTTACCCCTCTTCTCTGGATGGCCTGCCGGATCAGAGCGACCACATCTCTGCCTTCCACGCCACTGCACTTGAACCCCTTGGTCCATGAGACCAGGACACTCTGGAAAAGGATCCAATCTTAAATATTGATTCCTCTTAAACACAGACCCCAGATGGTGATATCTGCCATGAGGCTCAACTGAAGGAAAGTCATGCCTGAATATGTCTATTGCTTGCAGACCATCCTAAGAAGGAGAGCAAATGAATGATTCCTTCATGACCCGCTGCCCCCAAGAAGTGGGGAAAGCAGGCTATACACCTCCTAAACTACTATTGGTAGCCTCTCACCACTAGTCACTAACTCCTGGGAATCTTTCTTCCGAGGACCTTTATTGTAACACTTTAGATCAAAGGGGTTCTGGACTAACTTCTCATTCTTGTTCCCTAAGAGAGATAAAGATAATGTGCTATATATGTGGGTTTGCACACTCTTTGCACACTCTTCTTCAAGGGTGATAAAGATACCCCACTTCTCAAACACTTCTTCACCGTCCACCCCACTTCTCAAACACTTCTTCACCGTCCCCCAGACCTACAAACACTCATCCAACGACAGAACTCTCAATACTCAAACCTCATCACTCACAGCAGCAAGTGGCTCTAGTTCTTCCTAGACCTCCCAGCCCGAAGAGCAAAGCAACAAAAGTGTGTGAAGATGTCATCTTACCTCATCTAGCTTTGTCTGATGGCATGGGAACGAGAAGGTAAAACCCAAGGGGAGTTTCTTGTCTTTGATTTGTAGTTTCTCCATGAAGTTAGCCAGGCATTCAGCAATGTGGTCAAACAGCTAAGGGCACACAATACAGACA
The DNA here is from genome assembly GCF_000260355.1 of Condylura cristata. Lineage (NCBI taxonomy): Eukaryota > Metazoa > Chordata > Mammalia > Eulipotyphla > Talpidae > Condylura > Condylura cristata. The sequence goes on along the minus strand of NW_004567132.1, from coordinate 17,372,826 downwards.
ATGAGCAGGGAAGCAAAATAGCATAGAGACTAATGATACGGACTTCTGGCTCAGAAAAGAACTGGCTGGACGTGTGCAAGATATACATCCCTCCAATATTTTCATTTCCCATCTATTAAATAGGAGGATAATCTATCCTTGCCCTCAGAAAGTTAGTGAAAAGAGTTAAAAAACATAGAAAAAATGTGTCATGACTTTTCTAATAAACCGATGTACACATACATATACACATACACACGTATATGCATGTATAACCCTGTGGGGCAAGGGAAATCATAGCAACACTCAGACTCCTTGACATGGGTACACAGCCGACTACTTTACCAGCAAGGGCAGCTCCTCTCCTGCCAAGAGGCACGTTAGTGTTCTTGTGAATAAGAGCAAATCTGAGACATTTTCTATTAGCATTCTATAAACAAAAATAAGTAACTTTTATATTTCTTCCCCTTTCTAGAAAACTAATTTTCTGAGAGCAGTTCAAAGGGCTCATCTTTGTTTTCTAATGTCAAAATGCAATACTTAGAGAGTGCCTCAAACTAAATATGATTTTGTGGATGACAGTCTCACACCTGTGACCAGGCTTTGATGACTCACAGCTCCCAGACCTAAGAAAAAGCTATATTCACAACAATCTAGCTTTCAATCAGCCCCAAAGTCCACAGTCTCACGGCATCTTTCTTGCCCAGTCAACATCCTCAAAGAGAAGCTGATGGATGACCCCCTCAAAGTGTTAGGTGCCGAGGTCAGGGTCATTCTGGTGCAAAAAATAAGCAGAGGCCAAATGGACTGAGCAGATTCCAAGGGTCAAGTTAGTCTGATGGCAAAATCTAAAAGCCAGCTGGGTGGGAGTTGGGGAAGGATACTTTTCCTTTTCTCATACAGGAAGAACAAGGAAGATTCCACTAAATCAGGTGTTCCCAAAGTGTGGCAACATGTTAGAAATGCAAATCCTAGGGCTCTACTCCAACTAAATCAGGAATTGTGTGAGTGGAGCCCTCCAGGTGATCCTCACACACTGGTCTGAGAACTAAACCACAAAAAGTGTTTGCCGTTTCAAAGGAACGGTGAGATGCGGGAGCAAGGTAAGTTGAGAGGTTACTGGTTCCCCAAATGTCTGGGGTATGTGTGCTCAGTGGGTAGGATTCAGGAAGACGAGCTACCCCATCCAGAAGATGGAAAGCTCTAACTTCCAGCAGCCTTCCTGTTCCTCTGTCTGATCCTAGAATCATTTATAATTAATTACAGTTGATGTTGAAATCAATCATAGCTACCAAACTAATCACAACTGATGCCGAAACTCTCAATCTCCCAGTCAAACATTCTCAAGAGCAAAGTTTGAGCAATGACAGGATCCTCTCAGAGGAGGTATCACTTGGGCCCCTGAGCCAACTCCTGTGAGCAGAGGTGCAGTATTTATACATGTAAATAGGGTTTCTAGATAAATATTCAGCAAGTTCTGTATTCTGCTGAAAAGAGAATCAGAGACAAAACTTGCAATATGAGTGAAGCAAATGCCAAGCTCCTTCTTCCCTCTTAATCAAATGATTTTTAGTACAAATAGTTTTTAGTCCAAAAAAGGAAGTTACAGAAGCTGTCCAAAGAGATACAGCCAGTCATTAGCTGTGCAGGTAAAGGGTGTCTTAGGAGGAGGGAAAGCTACTAGTTCCTGCCACGTCCTCCTGACTGCCGCTCCCTCTCCAACTGCTCTGCCCACAGAGGGAGACAGTGAAAAAAGTAGGTAAATGAGGCTATGGAAATGCACTGCCCAATACAGTAGCCTGGAGCCATTCTGTCCCTATTTTTAATTAGTTAAAATTTAAAAAATTAGAAATTTACTTCCTCAGGCATACTTGCCACATTTAAGTTTCAATACCACAGGTGGCTGGTGGTTACCAGCTTGCACATTGTGAACACAGACAGTTCCACCATTGCAAAAATTTTATTTTCGATAGTTAGGAGAACCTAGAACTATACCTCTTTAACAGTGGAGCAGGGGCCCTCCCTGGTGGTGCTGTGGGTTAAAGTGTAGTACTAAGAAGCTATCCGTAGCCATGTCAGCAGTTCAATCACTGACCAGGGAGGTGACCCAGATGGTGCAGCAGATCTCTCCTGTCTTGACCACTGCTCCCCTCAGCAGTGGACTTTCTTTGTCAATCTGCCTGTTCTGTTCCCCACTTTGTCTCCAAGGAATCCTCCCAGTGCCCCTGCATCTCTGGCCTGTAACCCAGTTCTATATGCATAAACAAATAAATCTTTAAAAAAAAAAAAAGTGGAGCACATCTGCTTCCATAATTGGAAGGTTATCTCCTTTTCTGTTAGCTTATGATCTAAGGACAGGATGCTGGGAAAAAGAGCTAATACCTCCTGCCATAAAAAAGCTCAAAGGGCATCTTTTTATGACATTAGTTCCTTTTCCTTACTGGTTTAACAAATATGTTCATTCCCCTTCCCACAAAATAACACTGAAAAGTCTTAAGTGGTGGTTCTATTACCATTTGTAATACCCTGCTCGCCTGTGGAAGTTCAAGTGCTAGAAACAGTTTCCAAGTGACTCACACTGTGGGGCTTCACAAATACTTTATAGGTTTTGGGTCTGGATTTGATTTTGGACTTAGATTATAATCCATTTTTAAAGGATTGCTGCCTAAGATTCTATCCCCAGGCCCATACAAAAAAGGGAGCCCAGCACTTAGAATTCCACCACTGCAATAAGATCTCTGAAGTTCCTTTCATTTTAAGTGGCAAACATAATGTAGTGCATACAGATGTTGATTTGGAATGATGCACACCTGAAACATGTAATGTTATAGTGCAATGTTACTTCACAATAAAATATATATATGTAAAATAAAAGCATTTCCTTCCAGGCTTTTTTAGCAAGTAGTTGTCTGCTGCTTTTAAAAACACAGTATTATTTCCCTTTCTTAGGGGTGAGGTAAATGCATATTTTCCTCTAGTTTTTTGTTTGTTTCATTTTTATATAACATTTTTTCCATTTATTCAAAATCTTTTGAATATCGCAATAGTTTTATACCTTCTTCCAGGTATATATCTTCATAGATTTCTTTTTAATTTGGACTAAAACATTTTTATGTATCCTACAGCTGTGTGACAACTTCAGTGGAGCCTAAATCTCAAAGACTTAGCCTCCCTTGACCAATTACAGCATTAAAGGAAAGAAAAGAGGTTTTATCCTCAGGGCTATGCCCACGTTCATATAAGAGGTCTAAAGCTCTCTCCCATACAGGTTCTACTCATGGTTCACAATCCCCTTCCCTGGAGTTGGTCAGCAGTAGTAAGAACAGTGGACTGGGAGTAGCTTTGCACAGCTGTGCTGGCATCCAGGGAAGTCTTCTGTAATTCTCTGCATGGACAGAGAGCAGCTAGAGAAGGGACAGAAAGAACTCCCAGAGGTTCCTAAACAGCAAGCCAAAGGGGATAAAATTCCCAAGAAAAGGGGATGATGACTGGACCTGTGGCTGTCACTCACTAACCAGCCAGATATTTTCAAGTGTGGAGTAGTGAGTGACTACTCTGTAGAAGGTTCTCTTTGGGAACTTCAAAGGGAGAGCCCCCACACAGGTCTTATATCTGCAGACCCACCAGAGACCCTTTGGGCAGTACCTCCCATTCTGTAGGACGCAGGGCAATTGTGGGGCAAGGAGCACCACCCCCAAGGACCACATTGTGCAACCTACCAAGTGAGTGGAGCCCCCAAACTTGTGCAAACACGATCATATCAACCTCGTTTGGTATCTTACCGCTGGCCTTCCCAACTCATGCAATCTAAGGTCAAGTCAATCTTTCAAAGCCCAAATCCACATTTACAAAGTGGAGATAACAGGAGTACCAGCCTCGCAGGGGTTGGATGAGGGTAAAAAAAAAAGGAAAATTCCCACAAAGTGTGTCTGTCCGGCTGGACACATATAGGTCCTGGGTTAGCCCTAGCACTGTGTGTTTTGGAGGGAAGGAGGGTGCACCGGAAAATTCCTGGCCATCCAAGTAGACTTCAAGTCCTGAAGGAATGCACCAGACCTTTATTTTCAGCAAGGAGCAGAGCCCAATGCTCATGGCAATTCTATCCCTGATGTTTATTTTTCTGGCTATTACTGAGGTTTCATATTTTTTCTCCATTCACTCTTTTTATTTTATAGATGCTGATAACAATACAGATGGCTACAGGGGGTATGATCCATTTACCTGACTCTAGGTGCCACTGAGACTGAGGTATGAGGATAACTAAGCATGATTTAGGAACAACACAGAGGCACAAGGAACCACCTGCAGAGTCATATGGCATAGACACCCCAAAGGTGGGTTTTTGGTGTTTTTGGTGTTCCCACCCTGTGTACAGAACCTTTTCTGTTTTAGATCATCAAGAAGAGGGATGGGACAGGTTCCGTTGGCACGGGATGCTATGGGGCAACCACGAGCAAAAGAAGGCTGCATGGTGAACACAGTAGCTGGTGCTGTCAAGCCACAGCTGTATTCTAGGGGCTACCACAGGTGACCAGCTGCCTGACAGGGCTTTCTTCAACAACCAGGGCATGCAAGTAGACCTCACAAAAGATGGCACATCAGAACACCCCCTGCTACAGCACAACCAGATGCCAGGGACTCATAACCATGCTCCCTGGCCCATGTGCACCTCTGACCAATATCCCCAAACCCAGCTTCCAGGCATGTAAGGGGACCATCAATCAGAGAGAGGCCAGGAAATGTGAGTTTCAAGAAGGGCCTCCAGACCACAAAGGAGAGAAGTGTTTCCTTCTGCGGGGCCCAGAGCCCCTAAGGACACACGAGACGGGTCAGACCTGGGTCCCACTGCCTCGCATGATGTCCTCGGGGATGGCGTAGATTTGGTTCTCCATCTCGACTTTCTGGAGTCCATTGTCTGTAACTCTCACCCGAAGCACACGGAAGTTGGTCCCTCCAAGGTCCAGAGCCAGGAACTCTCCATGTTCTGCAGAGAAGAAAGGAAAAACACCAAGGTCAAAGTGTTTCACAGAGACCAAGTCTTAAAATTTGTGAGGTCCCTCCCACTAAAAACACTGGATACCCCTGGATGATGAGTGGCCAGTAGGTCTTATGTTTTTCTGCTCATTTATTTATTACCAGATTCTTTTTCTTAATGCTAAGCACTCCTACATTTGATGACCTTTACAATGCACATAAATACTGAGACAGTTTCACAACCAGTGATGGATACCCACCTCCGCACAAGGGCCCTGTTCCTAAGGGCCCTGTTCCTTGGCCCTCAGCCAAGGCCCTAATAAATCTCCAGGGCCTAGTACCACAACTCCAGACTTCAGTTTTATTCTTCAATTCCCCAGGACTCCCAGCACACAGCTACAGGTCTGTGGGCCTTCCACCAGACTATGATCCTGGTACAAAATTTACTTTTTCACCTTTGCATATGACGATAACAATGTTCTACAGAATGATGAGAGAGGCTCATGTGGTGGAGTGGAATGGAGTCCAATGGGCTCTACATTAAGAGTCCTAAGAAATAAGCCAAGCAGGTCCCTGTAAAAGGCCCAAGGCTTATTCAAATGTGAGAGAATGCAGACCTCAAGATTTATAATACAACAGTCAGCTATTCCACTCAACTGTTCCATTCAGATAAGTCACAGAGCTGGGGGCAGAGCGGGGTAAAGAGCAAGATTCCACATCAGGTCAAGAACTTCAGGTGTCACCACTAAGGTACACAAGGAAGGCCTTTCCCTCCAGGAAACAGCAGTGCAGACAGGAAACGTCCAGATTCTAGATAACAATATAGCTGGCTACAGGGACATGACCCATTGTATGGCACAGAATGAAAGTGCTGAAGGGGCACACAGACCAGAGCCAGGGTTAGGGCCTAACAGCACAGACCAGGGCAGAGGAGGAGGTGAGCTCACCCCCCTTGGCAGCTCCCTCAACCAGTAATGGCTCCATCAGACTTTCACTGCCCTGCTTTGAATCTTCTCTAAGACACAGGGCCATTTCCTTGGGGATTCATTTAACTGCATGTTTGTCAACACTCAGCCCATTTCCCAATGGGAAATTGATGCTGAAAGAAAGCAGAATGGATAGGAGGGTCAGAGGAATACCCTGACTAAACAGACCAGCAAGGGCTTATTCTGTCCTCTGTAGCTCTAGCTCTTTATTCCTGAGAAAAGCCATACTTCCCCCGTTGCCTGAGGGTATCACCCACAGCCCCTACAGTCCAGGGTGGCGACTTGAGAATACCCAACCACCAAGTAGAGGTGAGTCCTAGGTAGAGTAGGACTCACCTCTACTTGGTGGTTGGATACATGGAGACTGGCCTGAGGCCCATGTGACCTTTGGGCGGCCACTGGTCACACTGTGGCTGTAGCAAGTTTCTGAGCCTCAGGCCTGGGAACACAGTCCCTCACAGGGTTGTCATGAGGGAAGAAAGAAAATGACGTACTCAAGCACCGAGCACAGAGCCAAGAACTTAGGACATGTTCAATAAGTGCTAGAAACTTTCCATCCAGGCGCTTGGCAGACACTACCTGACGCCCTCCTTGAGGTTTCCAGGCCCAGTGTTAGCTGGAGTGCAGACTGACAGGCTAGGGGAGACTGAAGAAACCTGTCCCAAAACAGCCACTGAATCTGCTCCAGTGACTTTGGAATACCTCCTCTGAGACACTAATGTTCCATTCCCTCCCTGGTATGTGGAGTGCCCCCTCCACTAATTGCAGTTGTTAGAGGGCCAGAGTGACCTCAGGCCCCTCTCGGGTGACTCTGCCCTCCTCGTGGCCACGGGCAGCTATTCCAAGCACAAAGGTTCTGAGCTTCCTCTGTAAATGGGAGCTCAGCCAGATTGTAGGGAAAACTATGTTGTAGCTGCCATGAGGAATGAAAAGGAAAAGTCAAGATAAAGTGGCCACATCGGCACTCTGAAGCGCAGGATACATGCAATCGGCTGAATCGGCAGCCACAGGCAACTGAGGCAGCTAAGGCTGGCCCTGGTTGGTCAGGATCCAAGGCTACTCCAGCTGAACTCATTGAGGGGTACAGTTCCATCATGAATGGTGGTTTGGCTTATTTTCTGATGGCTGAAGGGAAACCACAAATAATAATGTACTGTTGATGATTCCATTCCTAGGAAGGAATGCCATCCCTTGCTTTCCTTTCAGATCTGCCAGAATAGACATTCCTCCTCAGCACACCATCCACAAATATACATGACCACAGCTCCACAGCCAAGGGCTATATTCCTTCCAGAGTCCAAAATCTGAGACAGACTCAGCACAGGGTCCTGGAGCTAAATCCTACGGTGACCGCTCAGAACAGTGAATCCCTTCTCCTGGTGCCCACCTCCACCATGCAGGAGAGAATGATCAAGACAAGGGTGGTTTGACTCTGACTTGCTGCTTTCCTGCCTGTGCAGCTCTCCCTGGGCATGTCACCTCATCTGTCAAGCACAGCTCACACTGACTTCTCCCAGGGGGCCTAAGTCTGGGTGAAGTGCAGAACAGAAGGTGAATATGCACACAACAAGCAGTCAAGAAATGAAAGCACACAGCCTCGTAGCAGAGGGTCTGGTAAGGCCCAGGAACAATTTTGTTAGTTGTATACATGTGATCACTTTTTTCCATCTTGCTGAATGATTATAGTTGAGATCTGAGAAGGTGTTTTACTCAATAATGGCTTACTTGGTAAACAAAATATTTAAGTGCCAACTACATATGACACCATCAGGTAAGGTACTTTTTTTTTTTTTTTTTTATTAAAAAGTTTATTTTTACATCATTTTTCACATTTTTTTTTCGGTACTTTTTTTTTTATGCTGAACATGTTGTTATGTCTGGAGAACAGCTGCAACTTTTAAAAAATAAATAAAATATAAACTTTTTTTTTTTTACAAGTTCAAACAATACTGAAGTACAGAAGTGGGAAAGATGAAAAGCAAACATTTCTTCCCCACTTCCCAAAATAACCATGACAGGCTGTAATTGTTTTATAGAAACCCCGAAATATGGGTTTGAATCAGTGATTCTCAGAATGAATGTTTGGAGAAAACTGCCAAATTCACTTTCTCAAGGTTCTAAGCAATTTCCACACAAACCTACAGGTGGTTTTCACTAAGTTCATGTCCCTTGTGATTTGGAATTACTGTTTGCCATTTCCTAGGTCAAAATGGTATCTTATTTTTTCACTCGTTTTTTCTTTCATTTGTGTAAGGTTAGATTCTAAAAACCAACCAACCTTTTGAATTCTCTTCTGTTCATTTCCTGTTCAACTCTTTTGCCTTTATTTAAAAAAAAATCATTATGTTTTCAATAATTTAAGTAGAATTCTTTACATTTTCAGGAAAACAATTTTGATGACTTTTTTCCATGTCTTTCAGGTTTTTCCCTGGTGTTTTAGCCATGAAGAAATATTTTTTATGTTCTCAAAATATCAGTGGTTTCTGAATTGTATCTTGTGTCTCTAGAAATTCTGAAGAAGAGTTTAAATGCCTCCAACTTCTCTAAATGAGGCTACCACCATTGCTAATACAAAGGAAGCAAGTTTTCACTATAGATTTATTCATCTTCTATTCTTCATATTTCTTTTTTGAAAAATGAAGCCCAGAAACAGATCTTTATCTCCTTGTTCCCAGAACATAATTCAGACTCTCACTGATGTATGAATTATTATGGTAACAAAACAATGGAAAGACAGAAGCAAATGTGGGAGGATTTAGTTGACCGAAGGCTCAAATGCATAGATGTGTTTAACAGATGAGACTCTAACTTCTGTTAAATGATGGTCACTTTGTCAGTAAGTATCTCATTAACCCTCAATAAACTTGTCATCAGTATAAACCAAATTTCTGGATGAAAAAACCCAGGCTCAGGTCAAGAAATTAAAATCCAGGTTTCAGTCTGTCTAACTCTGTAGCAGCTTTCTACAGCAATAAGGAAGCTGCTCATGGAAACCTCAAGTAAGAAATTCTTCACTAACAATGGCAAAAGCCTAAAACCAGGGGTGAACTTCAGCCTCCAAGCTGGCCTGGGTGGCAGAGGAAGTGACACCATGGTTCAGAAGTTGAGTTACTTGATTAAGGTCATGCAGGGGTAAATAACCTGGATTCGAATCCAAATCCATCTGACCCTGGAGCCTGTACCTGTCCCACTGTACCACACCCAGACCTTTCAAGGTTCTAAATTCCTGGAAGCTGATGGTTATCTGGCATAGAATCTACGATGGGAGCAAATCAGTTATGGTGAAAAAGAAAGTAAAGACAACCTAAACTTTATCAGTAACTGCAGTCCATCCCTGGGCTCATTAAATGGCCAAGGGTCCTCAGACCTGAGCGGAAAAAGGCAGACACATTCACCTGGCAAGAAGTCAGGGCCTACTAATGCTTGTTGGTGCACACTTTTTCCATAGCTAAAAAGTGCCATCTTTCATAATTATACTGCACGACTTGCAAGCCCTCTTTGGTAACCCTCCCCAAAAACAGACAAGAGAAGGGTTATCAATACTCTACTGAAAGAATGACGTATTCAAACAAGTAATACTGGCTCACAGTTAAGAGGCATTGGCACTAAGAGTATAAAAAGTCAAACCAGCCTCCATCAAATTGCCCAACATTTAAGACTCAAGTTGTTCTCTCTGGAGTTTGCTGACTCATTTCCCATCCTGGGCTGCCATTCTGCCCACTTTCCGTAAAGCTGTTATCAAACAAGAGAGGTTAGCAAAATTAAGCACTTTCAATTTCTCCTGGGAACTAACCCAGGCTGAAGAGGACTAAAATGGCATTTGACTAACTGCTAGAACATAAAAGTTACTGTCATCTTAGTTAACTTGGCCAATAATGCATTTGAGCAGCCCTAACTCCAGCCTTCTTAAAACCATACACAAATGGTGGCCTCATACCTGACAATGTCCAAACTCATTTTTGAGGAGTAAAAGGCAATGGTTAGTTGAATTTTACAACAGGGTCTATTTTCAATTATTATTAGTTTGTCTCTAATTTAATAGACAGCCACCTGTTCATCTCATTAGGCCTTTGGAGCAATGTGCCAACCCAGACACCAGAGTGACTTGCAAACAGGTTTGGTTTGTTTTTCTTTATTTTTAAGCAGCAGTGCCCTTTCACCTAAGGCAAGTGTTCAAAAGTGGCACTGCCCTACCTGGTTAGGACAGAGCTTCACCCCAGGAAGGCCCTCGTATCTTTTATTTTTTATTTATTTATTGTTTCTATGGAAAACCTTAGGAAGGCACAGGCTGACTTGTTCAGTGGAGCCAAAGACCAAATAGCAAGGGAATCACAGCTGTTAGAAAAGAAAAGCATCAAAGAAGTCTATCTGCCCTTTGCAGCTGCTGTTCTGTAACCCTTGAATGGAGGGCCTCTCTCACACACATGAGATATCTATTTCTCTATATTCAAGGCCCAAATACTACCTGGTCTCAGTAAAAGAGAAAGCCCCCTCTGCACATATCCTCTTACACAAAGCTGCTCACATCGTGCGGTCACCCCTAAGCTGCTAGGCTGTGAAGAGGGCCAACTATACCTTAGCTTCTTCTCCAGCAACACCCTGGGCCTCAAGTCCAGAGCTTGAGTGTGTGTAGTGGGAGAAGGATTGATTAGAGGGGTGCCAGGTTGGTACCATTTCAAGATCAGAGACTATTGCTATCCTCTCCCCTTCCTACAGATAATACTCCCCTCACCCCCACTCCTTACAGTCAGACTTCAGTAAGGATCTTCCCCCTCAGCTGCGCTTACAATGGCGCCTCACATCTGGTTAGCTCATATGCTGTTGGATACTTTCCAGCCAAGTGAAGGTCAAGGCACAGGCCTCCCAAAAACCAACAGTATCCATTTTCAGTCAACTTCCAGGGGCAGGGTTGGGGCTATGTGCTGACCCCACCCTGCTTGCTGACCCAGAAGCCCCCTTTTATGTATGTTCCCAAAGTCCTGGAATCCTGGAAAGTAGCAGGGTCTGTCCTTTGTGAGGATTAGAGGAGGCCAATGAAGGCACAGTCTCAATTCCCACATGCTCACTTCATTTTACTTCTTAGTTCTTTCCCCAAATTTTAGCTGTTACATATTGGGTTCTACATAAGATTTCATTTTGTTTAAAGTTGGGATGTGGGTTCAGTATTTTAAAATATGTTTTAAGCATCATATTTTGAGAGTCAAAAACTGAATCTTTCTAGGAGCAAACAAATTACTCCCTACTCTGATTAGTTAATTCAATACTAAGTGCCATATGGTTACTAAAAGCTTCTTAGTTGCCTGGAGCTATAAGCAACTTAGTTCCTGACTGAACCAGGACTGACTGAGTAGTTAGATACACTATGGCAAGCACCATGATAGAAACATCATAGAAGAAATGATTATCTCTACTCCGACAAGGAAGCCTTCTTGGTAAGCAACACAAGACAGCCAGGTCGTTTGAATGGGTATTAGGTCACCAAGTTGAGCAGACGAGACATATCTAAAGGTGTGGAAGTCCATCTTGATGTATTGAGGGAACGGTATGCCCAGGGTGTCTGCAGCATATAACTCTTATGCCATGGCCACAATTACGTTGTAAAAGCCAAGGACTTGGGTTTTATAGGCAGACCTTCAATTTTGTGTTTCAAAGGGACTCCAGTAATACCACAGCAGACACATCCAGAACCAGGGAGGCTAGTCTGAAAGCTGCTGTGATATGGTCAAGCCAAACAGTGAGAAGACCTGGGCCCCAGGGTGGTCAACCATCCCAGCTATCCCAAGACCAACATGGAACTTCCAGTGCTAAAAAGTGTGTCACAAATAAGCAGGAGAGCTTGTCACCCTAGGATTATGTGAGATCCAGTCACTGAGCCATCACTTCTTCCTTGTCACCCAATACCCAAGACATTCAGTCTCAACCCCAGAAATGAGTCAAAGACACACATTCAAAATTTCACATCCAATTTCTTAAGCCCCTATAATTCACTGCCCCTAAGGAATCTGCTAACTACTCTACAGCAGAAACATTTCCAGGAACACCAGGTGACAGCACCATATGTTCCCATCTTCCTGCATGAAGTCACTCTGGATTGGAGGGAACTTTGTTAATTCTTTAGTTTTTCAAGTGTTTGCTGGGATACCACAAAGGAGTGCTCTAAGAATGCATGGCACAAATTCCAATTGAGAGGATAACTAAGAAAGATAAATGTCTATGTCTTGGGTAAGTAATCAGCAAAATGGCCTTTGGCAGACATGGGTCTCAAAGTACATATTTCCCATGTACCTGGAACCACCAGTTACTACCACCTTTGGAGGCCTCTTTTTATGCTGCAGGATGCCCATTATTATACAATATCAATTTCTACTCAATAACATAGAAATAAAGAAGTGACTTCATTTTATTAAAGGCATCAATTCACAGCATCAGTTAACACAGGCATCTGGTATATTCAAGGAATGGGGTAACATGATCTCCTAAATCATTCATTTTCAAACCATTTTAAACAATGGATGCCAAATGTCGAAGTGTAGCAATAGATAAAAATGGAGCTGCTCCACATGAAGGGAAGAATCAAAAACAGAGATACATTGTAAATGCCCCCAAAGCTCCCACAACACCAGATGAAAGCAGCCTCTTGAAACTTGTATGCTAGGGAAATGTTTCTTAAACACAAAAAGGCCGGTCAGAGGTGGTATTACAGTAGCTTCACAGATGTGAAAATGCTCTTCAAAAGACAAAACCGGCCCTCCCTGGTGGCGCAGCGGGTTAAAGCACAACAGTGAAAAGCTAAAGCCACTTCCACATGAGTTCGATTCCCGCCTGCCCCAGAGGTGACCACATGGCTGCTGACCCACCCGCTGCTCCCCTCAGCAGTGTACTTCGTCGATCGGTCTGTTCTGCTCCCCACTTTGTCTCTGGTGAAGCCTCTCACCGCCCCTGAGCCTCTGGCCTCTATCTCAGTTCTGTATGCACAAATAAATAAATCTTCAAAAAAAAAAAAGACAAAACCAAGGTTATATTTCAACATTGTAGAGGCATTGATTATGTTAAGGTTTCCAGGCAGACCTGTATTCAAATTCCACTTTGACACATATTAGCTAGATGATTTGGGGTATATCAGTAGAAATCTGACATCCAGATTTTACCATCATTTAAAAGAGGAAAGTAATAACCTCTTCTCTAGCCTGCACCTTCTTCCCAGGACACAGAGATACAAGTCATTTTTGGCCAAATTCAATCCAACAAGTGCATAAAGGGTTTGGTACAATGCCTAGTGCTTGTAAATGTTTAATAGATTGGCTGCTATATATACATTCCTTATAGATACAATATTCAGTTTATGCTGTAGGCAACAAATAAATCCACTTGTTAACTTGTGTGTTAGTTATTGCTCTATCTCCATTACACAACTGTTAATATAATGCTGGGCAACCAGGATAAAGGTTTCTCTAAGGTTTTATCTACTTCTATGTAACCTATCACCAATTTAGTCTCTCTATCATAGTGTGTGCTCGCTTTATATGACCCAGTATCATTCTGTAATCATTTCATCTGTGAGAGCAATATCTTCCCAGGATAATTTTCACTCTTCAAAGGCAGGGCACAATGCAACTTGGCACACAGCTGCTCCAAAGCTGTGTTCCAACTCTGCCTCAGAGAGGATTCTGTTGAACGAATTAATCAACGAAGCCTGAGCTATGAATGGGAATTGAATTTAATTCATCAGGTAGCAGTATGGGGGTATAAGCATAAAACAAGCCATGTGATAGACCTAAGGCACACAAATTAAACCTTCCACTTTCTCCCATGTGACTTTGGGCAAGTTGCCTGATCTCTCTAAATCTACTTTCTTTTTTTATAAATAGGGTTCATAGTGCCTACCATCAAGCCACTGTGAAGATAAGATAGCCTGAATACAGTGCTTACAATAGTACCTGGTATTTAATAGCCCTGCAATATTTAGTTATCATCATTATCATCACCATCATCATTCCCTTCTCTCTAGGAAATTAAGTCTGGCTTAGGGTGGAGCTACACTCACCTGTGAAAATAATCCCAATTCAGGGAAATGTGAAATGGCCAATGAAGGAAATTCTTCATATTACTCCACCTTGTACGACATCAATCTAAACAATCTTGTAAGGACAAGGGTGATATAGACACTATAAAGATAATTTACTAAATTGGAATAGCTATAGATTTTCAGGTGGGTTGTACTTGATTTCTTATTGTAATGGTACAAAGCCAACTCGCATTTATGATCTACTAAAAAAGATCATCCAATTTATTCTAGAAATGTCAGTGCATTAACATGAACCATTGTAAACTATAAATTTTCTGGTCACAGTATCAGGACTACATTAAAATCCCAACTCTATCACTAACTGACCTTGGCAGTTACCAACCAATCCTTGTTTAGCCTCTGCGGCCTTATTTTTAAATCGCAAATGTTTTTGACTGTAGCGTCTGCATGCAAAGTAAAACAGATTACTTATGCAAATAGGCTAGCAAAGATGATTTATATAAATAGGGGCTCATCAAATGATGTCAATTATTACTGCATTTTCTCTTGAAATGGAAGTATCCTGAAAGTCAGATCTCTGTCTTTGTTGGAGACACTGACAGCATTGTGTCTGGAGCTGGGACTGCTGTCAGATGCAGGGCCTTAACTGAGGTGAGGACTGACTACTGGGTGGGGTTGGGGGGAGGGCTCCTAGCTGATACATATGATTGTAAAGAATGATTTCTTTACTCAACTCCGCACTGCAAAAATCAAAAGGCAGGGGTACAGACAAGACATGTTGGTGCAAGAGGAACTCTTCACACAATGTTGGGGAGTATAAAGTGGTTCAACCACTTTGGGAAAAGCTCTAGCCATTTATTATAAATTAAGCACACACCTAACTCTATGACCCAGAAATTCCACTCCTAGTTGTTTACCCAAGAAATTGAAAACATGTGCCCACAAAGAGGCTTTTGCAATATATATATGTGTGTGTATACATATATATAAGTACATATATATATATATGTATACCTGTATGTGTGTGTGTGTGTGTGTGTGTGTGTGTATATATATATATAAAAGTCATAATAGGCAACACAGGAAACAGCTCAGGTGTCCACCAATGTTCATGTTATATAGGATTCCATCACACCGTGGAATCAGCAACCAACAAAAACGAACTATTGATATATACAACATGGATAAAGCACACACATTAGGATGAGTAAATGAAGCCTTGTATGAAAGGGAAATGTTATAAAATGGTATTTATGGGAAGTTCTAGAACAAGCAAAACTAACACCCATAAAAATTTTAAAACAGACCCCCAACCCCACCCCACTAAGGATGAGGGACAGGTATTTCCTGGGAAGGGGCAAGAGGGAACTTCTGGACGAAGGATAATGTTCTTTATCTTGGTGGGGTTCTATTAAACAGGTGTATGTCTTTGTCTACTCATCAGATGATACTGAAGATTTGCCATCTCATTGTTCATAAATTTTTTTTTTAAAGATTTATTTATTTGTACATACAGAAGTGGGGTACAGGCCAGAGAACTCAGGGGCGGTGAGAGGCTTCACCAGAGACAGAGTGGGGAGCAGAACAGGCAGATCTACGAAGTACACTGCTGAGGGGAGCAGCGGGCGGGTCAGGAGAGGTCTGCCACGCCATGTGGTCACCTCCGGGGCAGGCGGGGATCGAACTCATGCGGAGTGGCTTTAGCTTCTCAGTGCAGTGCTTTAACCCGCTGCGCCACCAGGGAGGGCCACATTGTTCATAAATTTTAAAGAAAAAAGTAAAAACAGGACTCAATAAGCTACATACTGAAGTTTTAGGGTTGGAATAAACTGGTTTCTGCAATTTACTTGGTAATTGCTTCAGGTAAAACAAGATGGGCTGATGGATGGCCAGAGTATGATAAAGCCAGTCAAGTAAAATACAATGTAGAACCTACATAGCCTGTCTGCATGTTCATTATACATTTCTTTAAATTTTTGTGAATTGGAAACAAAATCCAGGGCATTTGTTAACATACCCTGGCAGAAACCAAATGTAGTCACCTGATGTAGTCATCTGATGTAGTCATCTGAACCATATATATATGGACCAATTATATAATTTCATTTGTCTCTATGCCAATCACCTTTCTTCATACTCCATTGTCCACACATCTATGAAGTGCAGATATTTTAGAATCAGCTCCCTGGGACTCAGTGGAGAAAACGCAAATCATGACTTGGAGGTGATTTTTCTTCGATATAATGGAGGCTCTGTCGTAAGTGGGAGACCTGAAACCTCCTTTAGTCTCTCTCCATTTTCTACCAGGATTTTAACATTAGACAGGTGAGGTGTGTGGAGAAGAGAGCTGAGACCCAGTCCTCACTCCATAATGCAGGGCCTCTGGCTGATGGGAGTAAACTCTCATGCTGGCTCTCTCCAAAAGAAAGGACCTGGGAGGCTTACTTGCCCTCTCAGTAAAACAGCTGCAGGGCTGCCTCTTGCAGCGGTGCACCCAGGAGCCGTGGAGCTCTACTTTCACTACACATGAAAAGGTCATCCATTAGATTCTCCCCTACAGTCTCAGTTAAGACAACCCTTGAGGTTTCCTTTCACAAATGAGGAAGTGCAGTGAGTAAACCATCCCAATACATGCTATTCCTTTTCTACATTGTCACCATTTACACAGTAGAATTTGAGGCACCCTGGGCATCATAAAACTGTAGGAAGAGAAAAGGGGTCAAGTTGGGCCCCAGATCCTTTTATGCCAGAAACTGCAGGTGTCAGCCTCTGGTTCTGGTTCTGCAGGAGTCAGCCTCTGGTTCTGAACTCACATTCAGAGGCCAAAAGCCTTACCTGCGTGTGCATGGGCAGAGATGGAATGCAAGTGCTCCCAGGGCTCTGGCCTCAAGGCAGGGAAGGAGGCTCAACAAGAGGGAGCAAACATCAAGAGCCGAGGGGGAGCTCAGTGCCTCTGACCTCAGGAGGGTAGGAAGAGGGAAACACCTACCCCATAGCCAGTTCTCCCCAACAAACAACCAACCCATATAATACGGCCAGACATTCAGCCCCAAAACCCCATTTCAAAACAGTTCAGCTGAGCACATGCTGCATGTGGCACACACCAGCTGCAATGCCAGAGCAACCTTGCCACCCGGCCTTTGGCATAAGTGAGCACAAATCCTGACTCAGTCTCTCATGAGCTGCATGGCCTTAGGTAAGTATTTGACCAATCAAGCTTCAAGTTCTCCATCTTTAAAAAAAATGTAGCTAAAATCTACACCTCCCTTAGAGAGTTTTGTGAAAAGTCAATGAGTTACTAAGCTTAGATGCTCAGGAAAGCTTTTAGTCCACCTGTATTTAGTAAATATTTAGGGTACTTGTTTCATTGCTGGTGCATGAAATACAGACAAAGTCCCTGGCCTTGAGAAGCTAATAAATTTATCTGAATGTCAAGGGGGAACAACAGAAGTTGGCGTGGCCAGTCAGAGGGAATGACAGGAACGGTAAATGTACATAGGATTGGACTCAGGCCCTTCACTCAGCTCGAAGAGCTGAGACTCACACACTCAGTGAGCAATCCGGAGCAAGGTCACACTCTCTGGGTCCAGGCTGACTTTAGTCTGAGTGGCCAGACTTTAGCAAACACAGGCTTATCTTAGGACTCTATCTTAGAAAGATGTCAAGTCTCCTTAGGATAGAACAGGCTCTTAGAGGTTCCTGCTCAGTAAGGCTCAAGCACACAGATAATGCTGCAAAGACCAAGGCAGGTAGGGCCTGAGCAAGGCTTTCTGGTGCCTCCCCTTCCCCCAGGCCATGAGTTCTCTGCAGCTCTTCACCAGCTCAGCACCTTCAGGCTTCTTGGTGTTCTTGGCTGTCTCAGGCTCTCAGACTCTGTTTCCAGATTCTTTCACTGCCCTGAAACTGCCCCTTGTAACTCTTTTGTCACACCTCTAGATGTGGTAGCTCCCCCCACCCCCCACCTCTCAAGGCCCTCTCAAGGTACCTCTCATTTCTAAAATGGAGGTTGTGTGAGATTTAAACAAGTCAAGCTATGTGACAATGCTGACACAACTTAGTTCCTTTCCCTTCTCTAAAGACGTTACCACCACCAAACCCCCCTCCCAGGGAGCCGGATTCAGCACCCTGGCATCACAGTCGTCGCTCCCTGCCCTGGCCACTGTATCTCACCAGGATCCCGTCCTGTGTCCTGCCAACAGCCATCACTACCCCCTCCATGCCACATATCCTGCTGATGGTGTGCATTTCCAAGACAGTTCTGCTCGCACCTCTCAGAATTTTCCAGTTACTTCCCAATGCTTACTGCAGAAAACTATGTTTTAGGCTTGCATGCAAGGCCTTCTATGATCAAATCCCAACCCATTCTTCAATTTCAGTGCCCCATCTTGGCCCTTTTCTCTGATTTGATTAAATGATTTGCAGGGTATGCTGAGAAATAAGCACGCTGTGTCCAAACCTAACAGACTCTTAATGCACAACTCCAGAGTCTTTAATACCTTAATGTGCACAGCTGCTCTTCACACACTCCCATATTTGGACTCCTCATTCTCTTTATGGAAGCCTTATGGGGCCCAAGAAACAACCTAGAACGATCTGTACCACACTGTTTCTCAAGTATGTCTGCGGAACCAGCCAGTTAGGTGGTCCAAACAGGAACTGACATGCCCTGTGGCTGTGACCATCTTAGGTACATTTGCTAGGACCAAAAAAATCCCAGACTGAACCAAGCAGCTTTTCTCAGGCACACAGATGGAAAAAATGGGTGACAGGGTTAGTTCCTCAGATTTTCAAACTAAAAAACCTTCACTGACATATCCCTCTTTGGGTCCCTGAGCAGAGCCACCCAAATCTCCCCCACAGCCATGGAGCACCTAAAGCCAAACCCAACCCCCAGGCATAGTACCTGTCCCATCTGGAGTGGACCTCACAAAGGTGGGCAGCATTTTCACTGAAGCAGTGGGGTGGGTGGTGGCTCCCAGCCCCTTCTCCATCTCCTTGCGGAACCGTTTCGAGATGTCCAGAAGCTGCTCATCAGAAAGGCGCATATGGTAGAGGTACTGGTCAACCTGGAAAGGATGGGAAACAAGAATGGAGACCTACAGTCACATATATGGCAGAGTTTCTGTGTCACAGAAACTCACTCAGCCCTTCCACAGAAAAGAATCTGTTAGATCTGTACAAACTGTTAAAGACCATTTCACAGGAATCTGACAAGCCTAAAAATTAAATTTAGAAAAACTGGTTTACTTTTCTCTCTAGAGCATGGTGAAGATGGAGAAAAAGACATTTTGGAAGTCAGAAATGTTGCATTTCCAAACCTGTGACAACTTCCCTGGAACTGGGGTTCATTACTGACCTTCACCTCTTGTTCCCCTCACCTCACAAGAAAGTCATGTCCATCCTAGCACCGCTCTGCCCCGCCACGCAGCCACCACCTCTTGCATAGACAAGCCCCAATTCTACCTTCACCTCTTCCATCTACTTTATACTCTGAGCCAATGTCTGTTACTACCCTGCTTAAAACCTTTCCATATGACTTCCCGTGAGAACCAAACCCCATCGCCTTCCAAAGTCCCATGTGATCTGGCCTTTACTCACCTCTTCATTGCACTGATGCCTCCTCATTCCTTGTAATCTCAACTACCTTCTTCAGTGCTCCAACTCACCCTTCCCTGACTGGAACCCATTCACATAGGCCCTATAGCTTCTTATCCTACTCTGCATTTTGATAAGTTCTTACCAATCTTTTAGGCCTCCCTCCCACCCCCAGAGGCCTTCTCTGATCCTAGTGACATAGTCAGGCTTCCCTGTTAGTGTAAGGACTCAAATTTTGCCCCTTATAGCCCCATCTGAAGTTTGGAAATGAAAATGTCCAAATCATAAGCACCAAAGGCAAGACTATGTGTATTTGTTAACCTGCAGCTTCCAGGCTTGATACATTGCATCCCAGCAGGGCCCCAGGCCACACCCCAACCTGAGTTTCTGATCTGGAGTCCTATAATCTGGAGGAGTCAGAGTGCTGCTGAGGAGGCTTGGTCAGCTCCACTGTAATGTTTGAGGCTCCACAGAAGGTAAAAGGGTACAGCTTCAGATAAGCCTCTCTCTAATGATACAGAGACAAATTTCTGGTGGCCCTAAACTGAGGACAACTTTAATGGCTCAGCAGCCTCCTGTCCATACCCACTGACAGCTGGGCAGGCCCAAGAATGCTATCTCATGGCTTATACATCGCAGTGTTACTGTTCAAAGTTCAGGGTCATCAGACCAGAGGTCAATGCCAGGCCAGGTCCAGGAATAATCCAAGATGTCATCATAGGCAATAGCAGTAACCGTAAACCGTCTAGGTGGCATTGGCCCTGTCTCAACCTTTATATTACGGCCATTAACTCCTCACAACAGCCCTGAGGGAGGCAATGTAATTTTTTCCACTCTACCAAAGGCAATATGCCCAAAGTCACACAAACACAACAGTCAAACTCTGGGCAGTGCAGCTCATCTGCACTCCTGTGGTTGTGCCGGAGGAACATCCCCTCTGTAAACAGCAGTGGGTCTATGCAGACCAAATGGTCCTGCAGTGCATTCAGGCCTTTGAAAGTGCAGCTTCAATTCCAGTCATTCCCTGACACAGAAACAAAGCAACCAGCAGAGGGTCTGGCCCACAGGGCTGGCAGGCAGATCGGAGGGCAACAGGGGCGTCAAGAGTGTCTCCAAACATTGACATGAGTTTAGACACATGGCAAAGTTGCAGCTCCCATACAACTGCTTTCCAGGGAGAAGGGCCAGGAGCCTCACTGCCGCCCCCACCTACCATGGATGGCCCTGGATGTTGCAAAGGAAGCAGGAGAGTTCCTACAGAGTGGGCAGAGTCCACACCCCTTTGCACAGACAGTCCTGAAGTATGAGGGGCACACACAGAAGAGTACAGGAGAAGTGGCCACAATTCCACAGTAGCCATTCTTAGTGTAACATTGGTGTGTAAGGTGCTACAATATTGCCTGTAACTCCAACCAATAGTTCTTATCCTTAACCCTCAAAGAATTTAACAAGTTAAACATTCATGTTGTCCTTATAATCATATTTTAGTGTTCAATGACAGATGGAAACAATGATGATAATTACAATAGCTAAACAATTACCAAGCCAGACACCATCCTATGGTTTTACTGACTTGACCTCATTGCCATTTTGCAGAACTTCTAAATCCCTTCTACACCCACACCCCTAGCATGGTGAGAAGCAAAGGTAGAGTTCAAACTGAGGTGTATCTGGCTCTAAAGTAAAGCCCTTGGTACAAATCCCCTTGCCTGTGGATGACTCCAAGGGCTTGGTTTCTTCTCTATCATGTGAAACCAAGTGAAAGGATATGGAAGAGCTATCGGAAATGTAGGTATGTAGTTTCTGGGTCCAAACTTTGACAGCATGACGATGTATCCATCTTGAGTTTACTGGGGACACTCAGAAAGGGAGGATGAATTCTTTAATGTCATAGCTTCCTAACTACATCTAGCCCTGGCTGGCACCTGTGTGTTGGGTGAAGGGTGGCCAAGGGAAGCAGAAATCAGAAACAAGAAGCTGCCTCTGTACAAAGACAGGTTTTCCTAGATTGGGGAGGAAGTGAATGCACTTTGCAAAATCCTGCCAACTTTATCCACAGGGCAGCTGGGAAAATGGGGGTTGGGGGGAAGTACCAGGTCCAAAGTCATTGAAGAAAGTCATTTAGAAGATACCAAATGTACAGGGACAGTAGGAATTTCTTAACCTGCTTCGTCACTCTGGTAACAAAACAGAGGCAGTTCCTCTTAGACTGCTTTGTGGTGGAAGTGTGGCGTGTGGCTTATCACACTGCAATGTTTCTCTTTAAGTCTCTATCTGGGAGGAAGAGGGGGAGAAAGGGGCACTCAGGTTGGAAAAACAAGCAGGATAGGAGCCAAGCCAAATTGAGGTGTGAGTTCATCTGCCTGAAGGGAAGGATGTATATTAAAGAAAGAGCAGTTTAGGACATCTATTTAGCAATCTTTTCAAGATTAGGACTTCCTCATTAGGCAATTTCAGTCAGTTTTTTTCTTTACCTAGCACTCCAGTCTGATATACAACTTCCTTTTCAGAATTGTGGGTAGAGTTTGGAGAAACTTGAAACAGAAATTAATCCCATCCTCCTCTTAAAACAAAATAATACTTCAAATGGGAAACCAGATTAACATTCACAGGAGGGGAAACTGAAGCACAGCAATGATGCAAGGAATGCAGGTACAAAAGGTCCCCCCCACTTCCGAATGTGCAGCAGCTTGCTGGGACAGACACAGCCCCAACCAGATATGGAAAACCCCGAAAGCAAAGGCCTGGAGAGGAAAGCCCAAAAGGGACCTCAAGAAAAGAGGTCAGGAAACAGTGTCAACCAAGGTCATCCGTAGTTGAGAGTAAGTTGCTAGAAATCATAAATAACCCCACTGCTGGTCCAGAAAATACATCTCATCCTGCAGGTCTGTACCAGCTGAATGGCAAGTGACCACTGGCTGGATCATGAGGTCACGCTATCTGACTCCAGGGGGAAATGATCCTGACCACTTCATTATTTCTTGACCACTTCATTATTTCTTGACCACTTCATTATTTCTTGACCACTTCATTATTTCTATCTAGAGGAGCACCATGTTCCAATTTGAACAGTTTGTTCTATAAAGTACTATAAACACTGCCTTGAATATGAGGTTAAAGAGAAGTGTGAAAGAAAGCTTCTATTTCAATGTCTAAATCTGTAAGATGCATATCATCTAATTTTTGAATCTCTGACCACTACTGGGACCCCAGCTTCTTCAATTTTCTAACCATTATTGAAAGCATATTGAAATATGCTGGAGTGGAGCTGGTATAAAATTTTAAAAGAAAGGCTCTCCCTGGTGGCACAGCGGGTTAAAGCACAGCACTAAGAAGCTTAAGCCACTTCTGCATGAGTTCGATCCCCGCCTGCTCC
>NW_004567132.1:17329805-17349790 GCF_000260355.1 Condylura cristata | reverse complement strand
TCCTCTCACCCTCTGCATCTCTGGCCTGTACCCCAGTTCTGTATGAATAAATAAATCTTTAAAAAAAATTTTTAAAAGAAAAATTCTGGAGCTAGATTGTGTTGATGCTGCCACAACACTATGGCAGTACTTAATGCCATTGAATTGTATGCTTTTAAATGCTTTCAGTGGTAAATTTATTTTATTTTTGTATAAAGGTAAAACCATAATTAAAAAGAACTTTTACATTTACATATAAAGTAAAGCCATAATTAAAACTCAACTCATATTACAGATGCAATAAATGCCTCTGAAATGGAGGCATGAGTCTAAGCAGATAAGAAAACTCAATGCAAGACAGACTACAGGAAGTGTCTCGAATGTGAGTAAATGACCTGGGAACATGGCATTCAGGGAAACTGTTTTCTGAGCTATCAGCATGTGGTAGGTCCATTTCATTTGATTTTAACATTGATGAGGGAAAAGAAAATACCAGGCAACCCTGATATTAAAACAAAGTCCTTCGAAAACCTGGTCATATTGTGTTGTTTCTCTATTAGTCAGTTTCCAAGGACATATAGATGACATTAAGTATGTATGTTGTACATACACAACATGTGCGGATTGGTGGAAGTATGTTGAATTAGAGACAGTTGTAAGAGCATGTAAAATGGATCAGGAGGACTGGGCAAGCCCCAAATCCTGCAAGGTGACGAATTCTGGATCAGAAAGCTACTTACCTCACTGCCTTGCCCAGCTCCTTCTGTCTTAAATGAGTATGACTCAGTCCTATCACTTTTAATCAAGGGATCACCGGAAGGGAGGATCATAAAGATCGCCCCACCATGGAAGGGTGCTTTGCTGTTCCCTGACCAATCAATTCTCTATGGTTTAGTGTCAGGAGAAAGTCTGTCTGCACAGGCTCATTGTGCTTCTTCTACATGGGCCAAGGAAAATTAGGCCAACTCCAAGAGAGTTGTCCTTTTGCTTTGCCTGTCAGGAATCTCAGAGCTCTAGCCTCAACCCAGTAAATTATCCTTAGTCCCAGTTTTTTTGGTAATAATCCCTGTCTGTTCCATGACTCTCGTTCTAAAAATTCTTTTACTGCGAGCTGAACCACATTACTTAATCCTTTCGGTAAGCAGATAAATAAATAATACATGATGGAGCAATGCTCATCAGTCATCCTTACAGAACACACCCTCCTGGGAGAAGGGTGAATTCAGTGACTCCACACACATAGCATTAGGGTCAGAGACAGAGATACCTTAGACCCAAGCAGAATTCTTTCTCCCATCTTTGACTATTTCTAATGTAATTCCTACCATCCTCTCTGTCAGACGTGCCAGATGAAAACCAGCTTTAGCTTCTTCTAGATTCTCAACAGAACAATTAGCTGAGTGTGGGCTTCCCTAGCACACCGTCGGGACATGGATACATTGGGCCACATCCAACCTGACCTCCTTGAAAGACATTTAGGAAGAACCACACCCTCTTGAAAAGTGAAGGTCTTTGACTAGATTCATCTGCTTTAATTCAAAATAGGGGTGTAGGACAGAGGCAGGGATGATCTACAGTAATAAGAACATACCACCTACCACCATAAAGTATATATAGAAGAACTTCATGATACGTCGGGTGAAAGAAGCAAGACACAAAAAGGGGCATTCTGAGCTCACTTATATTAAACATAGACACAGACGTATGCTGGCAGAAGGCAGGGTGGTGGCTGCACTTAGTAGGGTTAGTGCTAGTGGTGCTGGGAATGGCCTGTTCCTGGATCTAAGTGGCTGGATCTAGGTGACTTGGTGTGCTGTCTCCTATGTGTATGACACTCTAATGTAAAAATAGAAAGAAACAAAAGCAAGGCACTGACTCGGCCCTAGTCTACCCAATATACACTGTCAGAAGGGCCAAAGGAGATTAAGGTCAAATGAGATCAAACCTGAGGGGAGGGTCACAAACACATGCAGCCTTCCAGTGTCTGACCTTGCTCAAGTTTGTTTCAAACGCATTTTGTAGTTTTGCATTATTCTTTTTTCAGAGTTTTACCAGAAATCTTTGAAAGGAAACCAAGCATCCCCAAAACCACAGGTCAGTGGCCCACATAGTGTTCTAACCTAGGGCACAGGTGTCTCCATATGGGGAAAGCCAGACAAGTGCTGTCAGTGACCTCATTAGTAATAAAACCATCGAGACTCCTCCTGGGAGGACCAAGGCTGTGCAAAGAGCAACAAGTTGTAAAGTTACCAAGTTGGCAACTTGTAATGTTGCCAAGCCAAGGCCAGATGTTTCTGGTAAAAAAGAAAAAAGAAAAAAGAAACTGATCGACCACAACACTTCCTTCTGTGGGAACATGGTGGGCCCTCACTGGGCCACTGCATCGCCTTGGGGAGAGTCCGTCCCTGAGGCAGGATGGGTGCACGCACAAGCCTGGGGTGGCCAACTGTGGAGTTGGCCTCCAATGTTCAAAGGCTCAGGCCACTCCTCCAGGATCCTGTTGCACTGTCCTGAGTCACAGGGTTTCCTGTTCTTCCAGTTCTGCTCTCAGCCCTGGAGTTATAGCCCAACAGGCTCCAGGAAGCAGCGCCCATCAGGGCTCTGGGAGATGGGCACTGGGGATGCCCTTCCTGGGATGCCCCTGTCCTCATTCTGTTCCAGCTGTGGGGCAACAGTGCAAGAGAATAATATATCCCAGATATGCGCACGACTCTGGCATAGTTCATTTACCAACAGATATTGATGGCATGTACCAAGTACTCAGGACATCTAGCTAATGGAGACCCTAGCCTTTGCCTGGAAGGGGCCCCATCTACTGCCTGGTGGGAGGTAAATATATCAACAAGTAATTACAAGCTGAAGGTGAGGAGGGTAGAGAGTAGACAGTTTCTCACAGTAATAAAACACAGATTTGTAATCCTTTAAATCATGCACATCAATAAGATACCAAGAGATTTTTATCTTGAAATATAGAAACATGTATGTGCTGATTACATGCCTAGAATATTCCCCTCCTCTGGGGAATTCCCACTTGCTCTTCAGGGCCCAGAAGGAATGTCCTCTCCCCAAGTCCCTTTCCCAGTTCCTGTGCCAGTGATGCCAGTATACTCTTGACACCTTGGGTCTCTCATCCCCACTGATCTGAGAGGACTCAAGGCACTGAGGACCTGTCCCCAGCATCATATGATGCTAGTGATGATAGTAACTATCTGAGGACTAAGGTACAGCAGGTGTTCAAGAAACAAGTTATAATCACATACAGGAGTCACATGAGTGCTGAAGAGAAGAGTGGGGGGTAACTTGGGTGAAAGCTGCCCTGTGCTCAGAGTCGGACTTTCCTTCCTGCCAAGGTCCTCTCCTGCACCAGATCCTGGCATCTGCATTATTTCCTCTCCATCTACTTGGCTGCCCTGCCCAGAATCCTAGGTTTCTCAGATAGGCCCATGCCACGGACCAGAGTTAGCTTCTGAACCTCTTGCCTCACAGAGGTGTCTGGACTCCCCACTCCTATCTGCTGCCAACTGTCCATCTGGTGGACCGAGTCCCAGTAGGCTTGTACCTCTGTACTATATACAGTCGCAGGCCTTCCCAGTCTACCCAACCACCCCAAATTATAACCCCCACAGGAGCACCACATGGTAGTTGGATACTAAAGTGTTCCCTTTACTCTCAAAAATGGTTCAATCTGGACAATAAATTGTAGGATTACCACAATAAACTGTTGTTGCAGACCACAAGGCAAATCCGGCCTTGTTATGTGGGGAGCCCGTGCCTAAACACTGAGAACTCGAGCTGTACAAATGAGCCTGACAGGACATAGGACGGGGACAGATGAAACGAGTTCCAGCCCTGGGGTCTGTCCTGTGGAAGCAGAGACTGGTCCCTTAGTACCCATACTTCATCTGTAAAATGACGGGTTTTTTGGTCTAAATATCCTAAAGGTCCCTTTCCAACTGATACCTGGCTCATAGCCCATGAACCTGCACTACAACTATCCACATCACTTCCCCAGAAAGCCCCATGCTGGGGTGAGAAACTGGGCTCCAGAGTGCGGCTGCCTGTGTCTGAATTCTGGTTTGCCCTTGGGCAAAGTTCTGTCCCTTGCTGGGCCCCCTCCATGTAATAACTATGTCTAGCCTGGAGGTCTGTGTGAAGACGGCTATAGGAGGGTGCTGGATAGAGCCTACCACACTAGGACACTGCATGTGTTTGTGGTTTTAAGGCCTTTGGGGATGAAAGGAGGAAAGGGATCAATGAACATGGCTGGAAGGCTTCATGGAAGGGGCTGAGAAAGAAAAATTTGGGAGGAAACAGGAAACAGGAGGAAGAAGTCCCTCTATGGGAAAAGGAAAGGTGGCTGCTCCAAATGCCCTCATTTAACCCTAATGATAACTGTCATGTGGCTTATCTGGCTTCATTCCTTCATTTATCAGAAGAACAGAAAGATGCCAGAAGGAAGAGGTTGGGAATAAGGCCTTTTAAGAACGCGGGCCACCTCCAGGCCTCCAAGGCAGGGATGCTGAACTGTGAGTGAGGACAGCAGGAAGACTAGTGGGTGGTGGGCTCCCAAGGCTGGGTCCTCACTCACCGCTGGCCTGGGCCACTCCAGGGAAGAATGACAGTACAAAGAGCATGATCACCCCCAAAATGAGAATGGCACTTAAGGACAAATGAAATTCTCTAGCTTCTCTTCCCACAGGAATAGGGTCAAGACCCCTCAGTTACCACAAGACAAAGGCTGTACATGGATGGGGAGTCGTGGAAAGTAAGGAGGGAACAGAGAGAGTGTGGGTTCCACACAGACGATCCCCTAGAGCTTTGTCAAGAACCCTGGGCACCCTTGTCAAGAACCTGACCTGTGTTGAGAGTGGCCCGCTTAACAGCCGAGAGTGTGCGTATGAGAGGCAAAGAGCTCTCTGCTGAGGCCCAGAATGACCAGGGATGCCCCACTTATGTGCCAAAACAATGTGGGAACAACTGTTCCCTTCAGGGAAACTCCAGGGGCCGGTGGTACCAACACCCATCATGACCTGGTCCTGTGATTCGATGGCACAGGCAACTTAAGTTTCCCCAAAAAGCAAAACCTGGGTCAATGTGAGGAAAGTAACAAA
Source organism: Condylura cristata (assembly GCF_000260355.1). NCBI lineage: Eukaryota > Metazoa > Chordata > Mammalia > Eulipotyphla > Talpidae > Condylura > Condylura cristata. Next base: position 17,344,700 of record NW_004567132.1, on the reverse strand, counting down.
TGCCTAATTGGCCCAATCGGGCATAAGTGGCCTCAACAGCTGCAGGAGCCTCTGCCCTTCCGCCCTTAGGAGGAAGCACTGAGGGCAAACAGATCAGATTTCTGCAGTGACAAGGGGCTAAGCTAAAACTGTTATTTTTTTCAGAAGCTGTGTCTCTCATGATGAGGGACAGGTCAACCTGAGGTGCATCAATGGGCAAGATATCCCAGAAAACCCTGAATGCAGATATTGACTCCCCAGGGGACCAGAGGGAAAGAAAGTTAGAGGAAAAAGTCAAAGGTGGGTGTCCTATGCTCAGTAAAGCAGTTTCAGAAGCTGGAGTGAGCAGATGAGGGCAGCCGCTCAGCTTTAAGAATCTTCCATCCTCCATATTCAACAGCAAACACAGAGCATTAAGGGACCCTAAAAGCCCTTGAGAAAAAAACTGGATCTCCCTTTTGCTCCCACAAAGATGGATGGTGCAGCAGGGCCTCTAGAGTGTGCCTTGTTTACATGGACTAATATTTACCACATATAGTTTTGACACATACCACATATGCTGGACACAACTGTGAAGATTTTCACACATATTAACTACCTCTCTAATCCATATAACACCCTATTAAGGTCTTATCTAAACACTCTGATTTTACAAGAGGAAGAAACCCAGAGGTTAAATTAGCCTCCCCAAGTTCACATGGCAAATGAGGATTCAACCCCTGGGAGTCTGGTTCTACCAGCATCTCACCAAGCAGCCTTCCCCATGGCTGCAGGACTGACCGTCCAGGCCTCCTGTCCTCTGCTCTGGAGCTCCTGCTCCACCAGCTCACACAAGAAGCCTGGTTGATGCCTGGCCTCTGTGGAAACCCTAGCAATAGCCAGGGTGAGATTCTCCTAGGCACAACCTGACATACCTCCCTGACAGTTCTCTGGGGCACTTAAATATTTCTGGTTGAAGCCAACAACAGGATCCTCCCCACTCCCCTCACCAGCCCAAGCTAGCCTTCAAGGGGCTGTGGACATCTGCTGACTGCTATGGTCTATAGGCCTCACCTTAAACCCATCTTTTGTAAAAGGTCACTTCCCATCATGACTGTCCCACAGTGTAGCACTGGCAAGAGCTGAGGGCTCTGGTGTCAATTAGGGCTACTAACAACTGTCTGGCCATGAGCAATGCCCTACAAAATGCTCCATCCACCATCCATTTTGTGAAAACCTACATACACATACTGATACACACACACAGAGGCTTTGGCCCCTACTAATTTGAGTAGAGTGGAAATACAATTCAACCCCACTGAAAATGTCAACAGCACTCAAATAGATGGACCCGATTTAGAAGTAAACAGCACTAGCCACTCCAGGGCAGAAGCACAGCCTGTGATCACAGAGTGATAATAAGTAGTCATGAACTCAAGGATTTGATTTCCTACATCCCTACCCCCACTGCAAAAGACAAAAAAGTGAAGTGCTGGAAAAGAACCCAAACTTGTTGACTTCAAAACTCAATGATAATGAGGAACCCCTTTATCAAGAGTTGTCCTTTAAACCGAAAGTATCTGAACTAAGAAAACCAGAGTTCTTTTAATACATCAGCTCTTCCTATTCTGCCAGATTTTTGAAGAAAACTCCTGTGGTTAGTGTTGCTATGATTCCCCCTGGAAAAGGGCCCCTAACAGCCTCAAACTCCTCAGGGTGCAAAAAAAAAAAAAAATGTTGGCTTTGGCTGAAGGGACTCAGAGAGAATTTTAATTCATGCAGGGGTTAAAAAAAAAGTGCTTCTTAAAGTTTTCTGAAATAGAAGTTTGGAAATATCAAATGAATGAACAATTAGCAAGAGCTACAAAACATTCCTACTACTGTCATTTGTCTTCTGAGCAGGGAAGGGACAGTATTAGGATACTAAGAATTACATTAAGTTAAACAAATGAGAAAAATTGTACCTCACAATGTCAGTGAACCAAGTGAAAAATAATCTTATTAAGGTTTTAATCAGCAGTTTACTGCTGACACTTTAATCCCTATCTGAAGATGACTGTCATGTAGGAGGTGCTCTTAAAATATATCAGTCAAGGCTCCCTTTAGGTCCCTAACTCCCCACCATTAATAAGGCACCTTCTAAGAACTGCTACAACAGGCCCTTTAGAGACTATGAAGTATCTTTTCCTGGAGCCTTCTCTCTCCAGACAATTAAAAGGTGTCTTAGTTTCCCACATGGCAGCCAGAGGGCCTTGTACCCAAAATAACATTAAAAAATTCTTATCTATCTTGATTCCAGGGAGCTGTGTGGGATCTTGTGGCATTCCCTTTACTTCCCCCCACCTCGCCTTTTTTTTTTTTTTTTTAAGATTTATTTATTTGTGCATACAGAACTGGGTTACAGGCCAGAGGCTCAGGGGTGGCGAGAGTCTTCACCAGAGACAGAGTGGTTTGCAGAACAGGCAGATCAACGAAGTACACTGCTGAGGGGAGCAGTGGGCGGATAAGGAGAGGTCTGCCGTGCCATGTGGTCACCTCTGGGGCAGGCGGGAATCGAACTCATGTGGAAGTGGCTTTAGCTTCTTAGTGCAGCTTTAACCTGCTGCACCACCAGGGAGGGCCCTACTCCCCCCTTTTTTAAATCCATAGCTAAAAGTCATGCTTCATTCATATAACAACAAGCATAGCTAAGCTTTTTATACTCCAGGGTTGGTAAGAAAATGTCATCCCCTGTCAATGCATGTTAAATCATTTTGGTCAGTAGCTAATGAAGAATATACTTTTTCATTTTAGTTTTATGTTTAATCCCAATTCTCATTCCTAAAAAGTAAAAATCCTGTATCATGAATCCTAAGTATAATTTAATTACTAAAGTGAATACTCTGTCTCCCCAAGATGGACAATGCCTTGCTAAATGGAGAAAAGGAAATGCCCTTGACCTGCTCCCCTCAGGATCAGACTCAAGCCAAACCCTGACGAAGGACTAGCCTACTGCCTTTCCCTCTAAGGGCCTACCCATTTGCCCACCATTCCCTTCAGCCCAGGACCTCCTCACTCCCCCCACTCATCCTCTACTTCCTGTGGCCCTTACACAGCTTCATTCTGCAGGAAGAAGCCCTCCTCTTCATTCTTGCACTCCATGAACACTAGAGCAGTGGCCAGAAACTGTGGCTACAAAGGTGGACAGAGTCCTCCCTGTCATTGAGCCCAAATGAAAACTACTAACTCCAATAGATGGTGGCATGAAACAAATGTTATAGGGCAAAAAACACCTAGTGTGAATGGGCATGACATTCAGCGGAATGCTAATTCCAACTTCCAGGCAATGAAAAGATAGAGAAGGTGAGGCTGAGATGATGACAGGTGGGGTCGGAGGATATTCAGTATTAAGAGTGTTGTTGAATTTCTGAAATGATTCAGTTTGGATCAGAAAGAGAATGGAAACAGGAAAACTATAGGAGGCCTCTGAAGTAAGCCAGAGACCAAGTTGACAAAGATGTAAGTACTAGAAATAAAAATGGCTCTCAGGCTCTCAATCAGAATATTCCAAAGGTACTGGCACCATTAATTTGAGAGTCAGTTACTCTCTGGACATACTGGGTAAAGGGGCTTCAGCATTCAAAAGTGAGTGCACACAGTCAAGATGTTCCCAGAGCCAGGAAGTATGGTGGTGAGCATGGGGCTCCTAAGTTCCACTGTATGACTTCAATTTCTAGCTCTTACAAAAAGTTAATGACCTTGGACAAGGTCTGTGCCTCAGTTCCTCACCGGTAAAACAGGGATGCTGATCTTAATTATTCTGTTTCACAGATTTCCTGTGATGTTGATGACTAACATGTAAAGACTTAAACCACTGCCTGATACACAAAAAACAGTATACGCTTTTGCTGTTAGTTTCAAAGTGTCCGAAAGTAACGGGGAGAAGTAAGCAAATAACCTTCACTCTCATCCTTATGACATAAAACGGGCTTGTCTTCCCAGAGACAAGTAATCCAGTTGGAGCTAGTTCTAGACAACTCTCCTTGTAGACTAAGACCCACCATATGTAAAATGGTAGCACAAGGTAATTTACAAATTCTGATTCAAAATACTGCAAAATTAAACTCCAACTGCATGCTTCTCTCCCAGTTCTTCAATCTAGCAATCCTTACTTCAAGCCACTTGAAAAAATGCTTCCAAAATATTCTTCTTTCTGACTTTCCTCCTACTTCTTGTCTAACTCCCCTAGAGCCAAGCAACTTTGTCCATCTATGAAGACTGTACCAGCTTCTGACACAGTAAAATTTTGGCCTTACTCAATTCTGCCTCCATTGGTAATTTTGAAGAAATACACCCAAGTCTTCTCAAGGTACTTTACAGACTGAAAGGTAAACCTACAGCAAAGATGATTTCATATTGTTATGTTTAATAATTACAACTCCATAAAACAGACAGCAGAGTACCAGCAGTACAGCCCTTTTGACAAAAAGTAATCAGCAGTCCAAAAAGGCAGTGACTTGCTTTGTGGTTAATAAACCACAAATAGAGATTAGAACTCATTTCCAGGTACCCAGGCTAATTCCCTGACCAAAGACCTAACCCCCAGCTCCCCCACCCCCACTTGCAAGCTAGGAGGGTGATACAGCCAGCGCCCAAATTCAGGTCCCTAGGTTCCTCTGGATTGGAGGAGTAAAACTTTTAAAACTATTCAAATGTCCTGGAGCCATGATTACCCAGCTGAGAAGACCTCCCCTGGATTAATGACCTTCTAGTCCTACCTTAAGCCAAGAGAGGACAGTGGGCCTGAGAGTTCACACACATGTAAAGGCAAAAAAGCCCAAAGTTGCCACGATCTTGCTGCTTCATAGACATGTTTTTTAAATCAATTGGATTAAAGGTGCACAGCTGAGCCCCAACCCAGAAGTGAGCTAGTTTATCACTCCCTTTATAAACAAAGTAAAATTCGACTAAACCGGCTGCCCTCTGCTCTCTAGCCAGTCAGAGTGAGTAATGTCCTTCTTTACTGGGGGTTCATCTGTCATGACTCTCAAAGTGTCAAGATGGTAGTCCACCATCCTTTCCTTTGCTCTCAGAACACACGGAGCAGGAGGAGGTCGTCTCACCGAACGATAATGTCAAGACATTTAAAAAAAATGTATTCCCACTAAGACACAGAAATTTAAAGTATGTAATTGAGCAACGCTCTGTCTGCCTCACAGCTCCTGACACCGCCTCCGCCCCAGCCTCTTTCTTCTCAAGTCGCTTTTCTCAAGTTCTGGCAGAGGACGGCCTAAAGCCAATCCTGAAATCCGGAGCACTTCAGAAACTCAATTCTCCCCGGAGAGCGCGCCGCGAGTCCAGCCCAGCTCCACCCCCACCACATCCCCCGAGGCGAGGGGGGCAGCACCCCCGGCCGGGCCAGAGGCTCTTTCTTATGTAAATGACCCAGACGTTGAGTGAGCCTGGGCGCGGAAGGCTGCGAGGAGAAAGAGAGTCCGGGCACAGATAGATGGGGCCTAGGGCAGAAAAACTCCATTTTTGTAGTGACAAAACTTTCAAGGGATACGGGGGCAGAGGTGGGGACCGCGCGGTGTCGGTCTTGGAGTAACTTTTAGGTGCAGTAGAAAGTAACACCCAAAGTACCCCTCCTCCTTTTTGGAGGCGGTCCGGGGGCCTCAAGGCTAGGCAGTCGCGAGACAAATCTGGAGCCTCCGGCGCCAGGCAGATGGGGAGGGGGGGTACGCTCCTCGTGGAGCCTCAGTTCCGGGAGGCTCAGTTCCGGGGAGGGGGCGCGGCACGCGGACTGCGCTGCTAGCTTACTACTTTGCTTCCTGCGTGGGCGTCTCCCCAGCTCCACCGCCGCAAGACTGCGGAGAACGAGCGGAAATCACCAGTCCACTAAACTGAGTCCTTCAGCGCGGGAGGGGCCCGGCAGCCCCACGCGGCAGGCGAGCCTCCTTCCCTAGCCAGGATTCTCTCCACGTGCTCCTGCCGGAACTCTGCTACAGAAGGGGCGCTCCCCCTACGTGGGGCGGGCTGCGTAAAACTGAGTGCCCCTCCAGAAACCAAAAAAAAAAAAAAAAGCGCGAGCGCGCGCAGAGTGGCAGAAACAGTCTGTGCGCGAGCCCCGGCGCCTTGCTCGCGCGCTCACGCCAGCCGGTGCCTAGCGGACGTGGCTCCTCGCACCCAACAGTTTCTACTCAGCTCTGACTTTTTCCGCGGCCTCGACCCAAAATAGGAGGAAGCGGGTCCCCAAAGAATCAAGGAGGATCCCCCCGCCCGCCCGACCCCGCAGAGCGGGTCGGAAACCTCGCTGCGAGCCATCTGCCTCCGCCCGCGCTTACTTACCTTCTGCACTTGGTCATGGTTGAGTTCCGTGAAAAAGTAGGCGAGCAAATGCGAGGCGATCATCCTGTCGCGGCCCGACCGTGCCGAGTAGGGGAGACCGAAGTTGGAGTGTGTGAGGGGGAGGAGGGCAGCCCGCTTTGTACCTGGGCTTAGAGGCTCGGCCCGGACGGGGAAACGGGGCAACACAAGACGAAGACTAACGGCGGGTGAGAGCCCGACTGAAGGGTCTCCGGTCTCCAGAAACAGGTTTCTGGAGTCACAAGTGTTGGAAGGCACCCAAGAATAACGCCAGGCGACGTGTCGTGTTGCCCCACAATGAAGGCACTAACTTGAGCCACAGGATCACTAAGGCTCAACTTGGAAAGAATTACACCTTGCCTCCACCAGGACGATCGCACTTCCCCGGCTCACGCACGCGACACTATCTCCAGCGAATCTTGGCTCAGTGACACCGGGGCTGTTTTCGGCCGCCTGGGACTCCTGCGCTGAGTTTCGTGCAACAATGTGGCTTATTGAGGGGCTGCCGGCTCGTGGGCCGTCCAGTCAGTGACGCGCGCGCGCCCATTGGCTGCACGAGGAGGGTGTGTGCGCCCACGGGCCGCCCGCCGCCAAGGCGCGGCCAATCGGCGCGCAAGGCCTGCGGGCGCGGTTGCTCTGACACCGGAGCTCGCAAGTTGGAGGGGCGCGCCCTGGGCGAGGGGCGGGGCCAGCAGCCGGGATGGGACGTGTGGTCCGTGGCAAGAGGCTAGGGCGGAAAGGCGCATGAGCCACTGCTGTGTCAGCCTCGGCTATGGGTGGGGGGCGCGTGATCACAGACCCAGAGTGTGGGGCGACTGGAAAGACAGGTCACCGGACCAGGACGCGCCCTCTGCAGGGAGAGAGCCACCTGGCATTTCGGGGTCATGTGAGGGGCCCCAGCTGCCGGTCACATTTCTGAAGCATCTTCATTCTCACCTTTTGTGGCTCAATGCGTCAGCACAACGCTGAAGCAAAGTGAGGCGACGCAGCTGCTGCTTATTTTAATGCCAAGCACCACAAAACTGATGGTCTGGGGAGTTAACTGACCTCCTTGGACAGTTGAGGAAACTGAGACAAGGGGTCATGAGACTTGCTCATGGTCACACAACTAATTAGTGGGAAATGGAGAAAGAAACCCGACCTAGTCCATCTGACTTAGAGGCCCTATTCTATTCTATTCCTATTCCCTTTATTTCCTATCCTGACTAATAAGGGCTGGGGAAGTGGAAGGCAGGAAAGAAATTGCATGCATTAAAATCTGCATAGTGGAAAACGGGTGGGTGATAAATCCACAACTGAATGATTCTTCAGGATGTGTGGCATGGCATTTGTATGCTGAGAAGAGGGTTGTCCTAGCTATAGATAATGCCTGGCACCACACTCTCCAAACTTAAACATATATATATAGAGAGAGAAAGTATGGAGAGGGATGAAGTGTCACTGGTGTTCTACTGAAGAACAATAATAAACAGTGGAGCAGCATCTGCAATGTGTATAGAAATATTACTATTAATTTATACAAGTAATAAATGTTAATTTTTGGAAAATACCTTTTGGATAGAAGAATTGAAAAAACCCTTAAATAATAATGTAACACATTTGTGAACAAGCATTTGTGATCTGGCTTCTCAACAAAACTTCTTGAAAATAATTGTCTACCTTATTAGACAATTACATATTCTCAACCCCCTTTCCTATATAATCAGGTTAGGGTCATAAACTGTTTTTGCCATAGTCAACATAATAACCTACATGTTGCCAAATTCTCTTATCTCTGTTCTGTTCTTTTCTTCATCCACCTGTTCGGGCTAACACATGCACCATCTGAATATCCATCCTCTATCAGAGCCAGCAAGCTCCACTCTCCTTCCCTCTAACATCACTCTCCAAGTTCCTCTGTCCCTATTTTCTCTAATGCTGGAGTGTTTCCGGACTGTCCTCCACCCTCTTCTTTGATCTACTTACACTCTCTTTGGGTGATCCCTTATGCAGAGGAATGTTACATCACCTACACCAGATGACTCACAAATGTAAATCTATGATAAGGACAGCTCCGGAACGCCAGGTGTATTTCTCCAACTACTTCCACTGAAATGACTAGCAAATCACGCTTCCATGTCTAAAATAGAACTCAACTTTTCTTCCCAAGTCTACTCATTCCCATCCCAGGTAGCAAATGGCACTACCATCTGACCTTAATGATCCTTGATTCCTTCCTTCCAGTTAGTCCATCACCAAGCAATCTGTTTGACCTGTAAAATAGATCCTATATCTGACTTCTCTTTGTGGCCTTGGAAACCCCCTAGCTAAGCCACCAACAACTTGGCCAGAGCCAATACGATATCACCCTATTTGTCCCCGTTTCCATTATATACCTCCATGCTGACGTCTATTGTCTCTTCTTCACTCAGACCAAAGTGAGCTATTTAAAATACACACCATTTTATGAATCTACCTGGCTCAAAGCCATTCAATGGAGTAAAATTCAAGTTCTTGACAGTGATCACTATGTCTTTATATAACAGGACCCTTGCCCAACCTTTCTCATATTTTTTTTCACCAATACATTGCTTTACACTCTCACAAGCATGTTTTATTTGAAAAAAGCCAAACTCTTACTCTGAAGCTTTTTCTTTTCCTTTTGTGGTTTTTTTTTTGGGGGGGGGAATAGGCTGGGGTGAGAAGGTGGTCTGGAATATTCTCCAGATCTGTGCCCAACAACTCTTTTAACTGAAGTTCAACTTAAATCTCACTCCCTCAGAGGACTTCCCTGATGGGTTTATCTCAAGTAGTTGCCCTAAATCACTATCAGTTGGTCATGATAGCTTTCCTAATTGATTTCCTATACTTTCTCTCCTCACTAGACAGAACTACAAGAGGGCAGGATCTGAACTTATGTTATTTGCACATATCCACAGGGCCTAGAATGCTGCCTATCACATGGAAGACAGGAAATAAATACTTGTTAGATAAATGAATTGAAAATATCCTAGATATAACCACTGTCACATATCATATAATACACATACAGTTACAAAAATGAATAATGATATCAAATATTTGAAAATAAATTATAAAAAATAACAGAGAAAAAGCTTGTGGTTTTGTATGTTTTTTGCATTATTTCTTAGATCTCCCACCTCTCCATCTATTCTATTTCACAAACTCAAATCTCTTACCTGATTGCAATAGCCTCATAACTGGTTCCCCTCCTTAGGTAGAGAAACACCATAGATACAGCTTTTTAAGGGCAAGTCCCTTTCATGTAGGTGGGGGCAAGGTTGAGGGAGGCAGTTAGAAACCAGAGATAGAAAAAAGTCAAAGCTATAAGATAGCTATAAGATAGGGTGTCACGGGGGGGTGTGGGGGGGCTCCCTGGGACACATGGTGGCACAGGGGTTAAAGCACAGCACCATGAAGCTATCAGTAGCCACTGAAACATGAATTCAATCCCCTGCCATGGGGAGTGACCCACCTGGCACAGCAGATCTCCTCTGTCTCACCCACTGCTCCCCTCAGCAATGTATTTCAGTCAATCTGCCTCTTCTGTTCCCCACTCTGTCTCTGGTGAATCCTCTCACCCTCTGCACCTCTGGCCTACATCCAGTTCTTATATGCATAAATAAATAAATCTTTTTTTAAAAAATAGGACAGGGGTCTGAATCTAGGTGAAGGTGGGACAGGGAGTCAGGCTATGGGCTTAAATGTTTTAAAATATGAGGCAAATTAATGGCTTTGGCTAGGAGTAGGGGATAAAGATGAGGATGCCGGCTGCCTAGATATACCTGGAAGTCTCTTTGGTTCAGTGTTTTTAAATCCAGGCAGGTAAGACCAGGCAGATGGGGCAAACCCAGGGGTCATGTCAGCTATGATCACTTCTTCACATCTAATTTAAGACCTTCTTCTGTACTCCCCTTTCTGTTCCTATTTCATAGGGGCCAAAAAGTTCTTTAAGCCATGTACCTTATGCATGTCAGCTGTGATCACTTCTTCACATCTAATTTGAGACCCTCTTCTGTACTCCCCTTTCTGTTCCTATTTCATAGGGGCCAGATATAATCAAAAAGTTCTTTAAGCCATGTACCTTATGAAGGTCCTCTACTCCTGAGAGAATAAGTATTCTAAGTACTCACTTAACCATGACAAATTAAAGGTAGGTTACCTACACAGGCTGAGACTTGCACCTGTGACTTTTCTAACTCCAAATTCCATGCCTGAAGAGTTTATTGTTTATTGATTCTCAGCTATTCCTTTCTTTCTCTCTCCCTCCCTCCCCATCATTCCCTTCCCTCACACACACATACACACATATACGCACACTGAAGATTTATAAAACAGGAAAACATGTGATTTATATTCTACAACCCCAGGAAAACCCTTACAATGTCCAGAATACTGCTCAATGCATTGTGAAATCGAAAAGCAACATAGGATATAGTTCTTTCCCCCCAATTAACTGACTTATCAGAGATACGAAACACATAAAACAATTATTACAGAAAAGAAAAATCATGAAGAGCCAAATGTGTGCACACTTTGTATGTGATGATGCTGGAACTTTGTAGGAGGAAGAGATAGAATCACAGGCCAGAGTCAGTCAAGGGTGTTCTTATGGAAGCAAATGCCAGCTTTTGCCCCAAGCTGGCTGCTGTGGTCTCACATAGGACTGACCCGAGTCTTGCCCCAGGGAGCTGTCTTAGAAGAGTGCATTTTGCTCTATCTCCCAATAGCACTTTTTCTATTTCAGATGTATTGATTTCAGTCATGTATATAGAGAATTTTAAGACTGATGGTGGCCCTATCTTAGATGAACATACTTAGCACTTGTATCTTTCTGTCTTTAATACTGGGCTCTAATGGTCTGGATGATCTCTTATGCTGCATATTTTAATTATAAGATATGAATATGGGGGGGGTGGAAAAGAAAGACTTTGAAAAGCAGTTAAAGTGGAAAAATGGAAGCCATAGGACATATAACCACCTGATTTTATCTGTGGATTTGCAAACATTCAAGCTAGTTTTGTTAAGGGGAAGGATGTCCTAAAGGAACTCTGCAGAGTCTTGTGGACTCCACCCCCTTCATTAGTGATTGGAAACTACAACTCCCAGCAGTACCAGGAAGAGACCTGCAAGGACCCAAGGGCAGAGCTAGCAGGAATTCTGGGACATTTGGGGGATAAATAGGGTGGGATTGCATCTCTCACTCCATCTCTCACTCTCTCGCTAGGGAAATGGCTCTCCAGACCACGTGATTCCATGTTTTCAGTCAGCCGAGCCAGTAAGGTATTCCAGTTACTTTGTATCCGGCTCTCTTTCCCGGGGTTATTTCCTATTCCTTTCCCTTTTTGTAAATAAACCCATTATTGACCCTTTTGTTTGTATCTGCAGTGTAACTGAATTGTGAGCTCACGGTTGAGGCCCCACAGACAAGCAGCCCAGTCCACTCTGGGCTATCCTGTATCAGTTTGAGCAGAAGAGGAATTTATTAGATTATTAAGTCCCTTTCAGGATCTTCAGGAGGACCAGAGTCAGGCTTAGAGGATACCAGAGTGATGCCCAAGTTATGCCATCAAACTCACTAGTGGAATTGTTATTACCGTCACCCTTAGGCTTGGGCACCACTGCCCAGACTCACTTATTGTGGCTCAATGCATGTGTGGTCTTGAGCCTCTTAGAGCCCCAGTTTCCTCATCTGCAAACTAGCGATCATGACATAAAATAAGCAAAACATCTAGTGCAGTCTCGTACATAGTAGATGATGGATACCAGTCTCCTAAACACATCACCCATAACATCAACTCTCTATGCAAGCAGAGCTCTGGGATTAAAGAAAACTCTAGGTTATAGATACAGCAAATACAGATTCTCAGGGGCAAGGAAGAGACTAGTTTGTTCTAACTGGCAGGAAGTTCTCTGGTCTAGAAAGAAGGGCTCAGTCAAAAGAAAGAGAAGCTCACTAGCACTTTAAGACACAATATCTGGGCTGGACATGAAGTGGAAGGTTTATTGGCAGGGTGATACCAGAATCCTTGGGGGAAGACACTGAGGGTCTCCCCTAGACTTTTGGAAGAGAGATACAGAAGTGAAAGCAGTGAAGTAAGAGGTAGCCCAGATGACAGGATAAAACTGACTGTTAAGAGAAAGGAAAAGAAAACTTCCAGGACAGTAGTCCTCATTCTTGACAGCTCTTGAGTAGGGTTGGGTGTCAAGGGGTGGGGTGCTTGGCCCTGGGTTCAAGCAATGAGCGATATGTTATGGTAACAATTTATTATATGTCTGAGAGGTGTGATCCTACACTTCTAAGTCATTGTAAACCAATGTTACCGCAGCTTAAAATTGTATGAACCATTGTTGAGCTTCCCTGGTGGCTCAGAAGATCTTTCCTGTATCACCCACTGCTCGCTTCAGAAAGTGCATTTCAGATCCACGTGTTCTGCTCCCCATTTTGTCTCTGGTGAATCCTTTCACCCCCGCACCTCTGGCCTGCACACCAACTCTTGTATGTATAAACATTTTCTTAAATGTATGAACAATAATAAAATCTTTAGTCAATTTTTTAAAATTTTGATCATCACGGGCTGGCAATTCTAACAATGTCAATGACAAAATATGTCTTTCTCAGTAACAGAAAGATACCCTCCCAGACCCCCCTTTCATTATAAAGTCACCTGGCAAATCCTTACAAATCCTGACACTGTGTAAACAATCAACAGACATGATCTTTTTTCCACTGCAATATGAACAAAATGACAAAAATATCTAGGAAATGAAACTGTACAAGGAACTCATATGATGACTAGAACCCTAAAACTGTGGAACAGTACTTCATCTAATTTCATTTCCTGTAGGTAAGCCTGTACGCTTTAAATACAATCCAGCTAAAAATAATGGCTCCAAAGACAGTGAATGGGCTGATCCCGGGGACAAGTAAGCAGAACTCAGAAAGCAAACTTTCTGAGTAAGACATATTTTGTCATTGACATTGTTAGAATTGCCAGCCCAAGATGATCAAAATTTTTAAAAATTAGCTAAAGATTTTATCATTGTTCATACATTTAAGAAAATGTTTATTTATGTACACATACAATACCTGGACTATCTCTCCAATATCTGCAAAACCTGAATGGGAAACAGATATGGAAGAAGCTTTTGTACCAGATGCAAGCATTACTGATTTAGCAAAAAGAGGAATTACACTAAGAAATGGATAAAGGTAGCACAGTCAATGGAAAGAACACAGGATTTAGAGGAAAGGCCACTGAATTCACCAAAATTAAAATCCACCCCAGGCCCTCCCCGGTGGCGCAGCGGGTTAAAGCGCAGCACTGAGAATCTAAAGCTGCTTCCTCATGAGTTCGATCCCCGCCTGCCCTGGAGGTGACCACATGGCGTGGCAGACCTCTCCTGACCCGCCCTCTGCTCCCCTCAGCAGTGTACTTCGTCGATCTGCCTGTTCTGCTCCCCACTCTGTCCCTGGTGAATCTTCTCACCCTCCGCATCTCTGGCCTGTACCCCAGTTCTGTATGAATAAATAAATAAATCTTAAAAAAAAAAAATCCACCCCAGTCTAATTATGTCTAAGAATGTTTGTGTGTGGGAGCCAGGCACTGGAAGATTGCAAAGTTCCCAAGAGATCCCAACATGCAGTGATGGTAGCGATCACCGCAGGACCCTGACTGGTATCCTGGTCAGTGCTAGGAAATCAACTGACTGAACCCAAGTCAGTCTTCAATCCAAATCCAACTCCTCTGTCACCCAAGCATCACTTTGATGGTTCAAAGGCTTATGTCTGATCTGTGCGTCTGTTCATGGCCCAGCAGTTCTTACTCTTTGTAGCTGCCTCTTCCCGTCCCTGTAGAGAGCACTCAGTTTTCTTATGAACTTGACAAAAATCCAAGTAAGCTTCCTGGCCTCCAGTCACTTCAATAATAGGAAAGGTAGTCCACCTGGGAAGGTGCTTATCCAGCCAGAATAAGGGCGGCACTGGCTCTTCTGTGCTACCCTCTCCTGATGACGTCAGTGTAAATGGTTTCAGGTGCAAGGAACAGAACACTCCAGCTCTAACAAAGATTTGTGTTGTTTCAAATAAAAAGCTGCTCTGTGAACTGGCTCCAGACTGGGTGTGTCAGGCCTCTGAACCTCTTGACTCTGTTCTGCTACCTGAGTTGGCTTCATCTCATGCTGGTAGCAAGACTGGATGGCTACAAAGATTTCTCCCCTAACAACAGATCAGAGAAAGAGGAAAGAGTTGTCTCCTCCTACTTCTCTTTCTTACAAGTACATACAGGCAAAACAATAACAACAACAACAACAAAAAACTAACTTCCTCAAACTCCCTAGCAGCTTTCCTTTCCCTTTGCCTCATTAGCCAAATTGTCACATACCCATTATAATTATACAAGTTATCTATAAAGAGGAAAAGACTTGTCTCAACTCAGAGTGATTTTGCCTCCCTGAGACATCTGACAATATCTGAAAACATTTTGATTGTTTCCACCAGAGTTGGGGTACTATTGGCAGAGATACTATTCAGTATCATACAGCACACACAGGAGGCACCACAATAAAGAATTATCTAGCCCCAAATGTCAA
>NW_004567132.1:17327956-17329470 GCF_000260355.1 Condylura cristata | reverse complement strand
TTCACCAGAGACAAAGTGGGGAAGCAGAACAGGCAGATCAGGGAAGAACACTGCTGAGGGAAGCAGTGGGGGAGATAGGAGAGGTCTGCTGCACCATGTGGATCACCTCCCTGAGCGGGGATTAAACTCAGGCTGAAGTGGCTATGGCTAGCTTCGTAGTGCTGTGCTTTAACATGTTAAGCCACCAGGGAGGCCCTGTATCCCAGTTCTTGTATGCATAAATAAATAAATCTTTTAAAAAAAAATGTCAAGAGTGCCAAGACCAAGTCATCCTGACTTAGATTAACCAGGGTCACTCTGCTTAATGGGGTCACTTTGCTTAATGTTTGTTGGATCCCAAACATTAGGTTTGTGGTAAGTAACTAGCAATATCCCCTGTGTCATTTTGCATTGGGTAAATAATCCAGATGGGAATTCAGAAATCAGTGGTCTAGAGTATTTTAAAGCCAAAATAAAATTCTGACATATAACTCAATTAAGTTAAAAGTATAACACATAATTGTGAAAAAATATAGAAACTGAGGAATGAATTTCCAAAGTGTCCTATCAAACTCAATATCAAGTTAATTAAAAGCAATCACTAAAAGTAAAATTAAAAATAAAACCTAAGATATTCTGAAAATGTGCTTTGTATATGTTATTGCAGAGCTATCAGGGTGTTCTTCAATTATATTTTTTACAAACAGAGCCACTCCCAATTGCAGGTATTTCTTCACTAACTCAAAAGTAATTTGTAAAGTACATCAGTAGTTCTATAGAAATACAATAATTAGCTCTCTTTTAAATAGAAACAGAAATTGTTGTTTAACCAAAACAAATTATACAAATCTGCAGCCCCAGACGGCAGTAAGTTTCTTTTGTTTTAATTTTATTTTTATCGAGATATAATTGGTATATAACATTGTATTAGTTTCTGATGCACAACACAATGATTCAATAACTGTGTATGACAAAAATCACCACAAGAAGTCTAGGTAATATCCAACACCACACATATTGATGACTTTTTTTCCTTGTGATGAAAATATTTAAGATTTATTCTTAGTAACTTTCAAATATACAATGCAGCACTATCCACTAAATCACATGTAGCATGTTACATCTCCAAGACTTATTTATCTTATAACTGGAGGTTTGTATCCTGGGAACCCCTTTGCCAATTTTGCCCACCCACTAGTTTTTCTTTCATTTTTATTTTGACTTTTAAAACATTTTAAAATTTTTATTTATATAGCTATTTACATTATTGCTCATTTTAAAACAATGTTTACTTCCCCCTTTCCCCACTTCGATTACCCATCATCACCATAGCCCCCACATTCCTCCCTCCGAATCCCTCTCTGTCCCCCTCCCCTGTAGGATAGCTCTGGTTTATAATTGTCCGTTTGTTTTTATTTTGTTGTGTTGTATTTTGTATTGTAATAACAATACACATTTTTTCCCTCTATGTCTTATTTGGTTCTCTTAATGGTTGCTGAATAGCATTCCATTGTGTATATATACATAAATACACA
>NW_004567132.1:17246750-17327846 GCF_000260355.1 Condylura cristata | reverse complement strand
GCATTTGGGTTGTTTCCAGGATTTACCTTCAACAGTTTTATTTCTTTGGAACTAGAAAAATGGCCATCAAAATGGCCACAGGACAGCTGCTCACGAACATTATAAATCACTCAATAACATTACAGATTGGCTTCTCTAAATCCTATCAGAGAGGAAAATGTGGACTCATGAATGGTAGGATTTTAACCATGAGGGAAAATGTGAGAGACAGGCTGCTCCCACTGGCAACATGATTGGTACCTCAAGGAGACAGGGGAGTTCAGGGAGTCAAGATTAAAGTATCAGTGGACACAACCAGAACAGTATATTCCTGTTCTTTGGTTTTTGCTGCCAGTTATTTGTCCAATATCTCTTTGGCCTGAAAACAAAACCATTAATTACAAAGACCAACTTTGTAAGGCAAGGAGCAGGGTTGACATGCCACCTTAGGAACTATGTATGTCTGTGTAGATTTCTGATAAGATTTTGGAAAGATCTTAAGAACTAACTCATGCCTGCAGAACAAGCACAGACTTCTATTGTCATAAGAACTCTACACCCTCATCAGTGGATGGCAGTTGGTTTCCATGCCAACATGACTCTGTCTCAGTGTTCTGTTCCAAACTTAAATTCAGATAAGTTCATCCTACAGCTTACATCCCTCTAAGCTATAGTCACTTTCTGTGGTAATCATTACTTCTAGTCACCAAATATGCCTAATACTTCCCAAGGTCATAGTAGAAACCCTGCCCCTTTGACGTTAAATGCAGTTATGCGGCTTGCTTTCGCCCGTGAAAAATCCAGCAAGTGAACACAAAAAATTGAGCTTTGGCAATATCAGAGGCAGCACATCCACCAGCTGGGATCTGTAAATGAAGGTGACACAGAGCAGAGACACACTGAACTTTAATGGACATGCAGCAGAGTCCCCCATTAACCTGTAATGGACAAAAAAAAATAACTATAGCTTGAAACCACTAGATTTGAAGTCATCTGTTGCAGTGATCTCACTTATTTTATCCTGACTGCTACAAATCCCAAAATGTGGACTCCCCTCCAGTCTTCTGTTTCCTCCTACAGTACTGACCCTGGCTTGCTCTCCTCCATTAATTTCCTACTTCTCTTTTGGAATGTGTACAGCGAACTTTCTAGAGCTCTATTTCTGTGCCAAAGAAACACTTCAGAACCCTTGGTGTCTCCATGGAATGTGTCCTTCATCTCTGGGTCTTATCTGAATCTGACCCTCTAGAGGCCTCACCTCCCACAGATCTGTGAGTTTTGAGCTAAGATTAGCATCCCCAGGGCCAGTGCACTGCTGTCCCTATGTAAAACCCCACTCCCTTAAGACACAGGGCCTCCAGCCAGTCACCCCATGCTGTCCTCCTTTTATTGCCATCCTGGGGACTCCTCTTTCACTGCACTCCTGGGCTTCTGGGTCACCATTTCCCTTTATTCTCTCAGTCCTGCAGAATCCTAGGAAACGTCAATGACCCCACTCACAACTACCAAACACCCTGCTTCGCAGCTTTCTGACCTCCCCAAATCCAGTGACCTACACTTATTTGGACTCTGTTCATTTTCTCAGAGACTACATACTTGACCTTGCCACTGCTCAGAATTGTGTCCCTTTTGCAGTCAAAGCTGTGGAGATGGACACAGAAGACAGTGAGATGGCTCTGTAGTTTGGGCAGCACTGGATCCTGAGCCAACCTCCACTTCTCAATTACTTCTAAGGGCAGAGGTTCTCAATTTGGTGGTGGTAGTGGGGGGAGGGGGTTCCTCAAATTTTTAAACTATGCATTCTATCACCTGGGGATCTTACTAAAATCAGACTCTGATTATGAAGGTGTGGAGTCAGAACCTAAGATTCTACTCACTGAAGAGTCAATGGGAAGCTACACAAAGACTTCTGCTGGGGTAAAGGTAAGCACTAATCCACAAAGGCAAAAAAAAAAAAAAATTGTTTTCCTCTTGAGTTAAATGCTTTCCTCCAGTCTGGGTTCAGAAAAGGGTCCTGATCATTTGAACTGGTTGTCACCTTCATTTCCACTCTCTTGGCTTCCAGTTCAGCCAGTTCTTGCAGCCACCCCTGCTCACGCCTTTGTGCCTCAGCTGTTTTTCAATCTATTTGGCATTTTGTGCATAAGAGTCAGCAACTTCCCTAGCCTCAGCGTCTTCCTCCTTTCCATCAGAGGTAGATACAGTGACAGTGCCCATGTCTTTAATCCGTTTGGTCACTGTCTTGCTTATGAGTATATATATATATTCATTTCCCCAAAACCCTGGCTACGCTTGGCCATAGCTCCGTCCACATGCAGCTCACAGGAGTGTTTTGCTGCTGCGACTGGTAGACGAGTGGCAGTCCACACTTGGCTTTTCTTCCTGTGTTGTCTTCAGTGCCTTCTTCAGGCATTGTCTCCACCCTTCTGTAGTACAAAACTTGTGGGCATCTTTGGCACCATCAATCACATGGGCTCCATCTGGAAGCCTCATAGGCAATTTCTCCCCATCCAGGGCAGCACCAGCACCATCCAGCCACACGAACAGTAATAGATGTGGAGGGGCATCTAGCCATCATTGCATTCCTCCCCCTCCAGGTGTCAGAGCCGACTATCCACTGGGATGCTACTTTACGTATGATTCAGAGGAACAACCAGAACACTCCATAGTCTTGGCCTTTTAATTTTTTAAAGGATCTCAGTTGTAAATGGTTAATTATTCTTTAATGCATAGCACACTCTCACCAGCCCAAGGAAGGCCCCTTTATTTGTAGTTTATTTTGTGCCATATTTTTTTTTAAGCCTGACACCTGAGCCCTGCCTACCACTACCCAGCCTTTGTCATAAGCCAGGATTCTAACATGTTTGTTTTTTTTTTAGATTTATTTATTTTTTCATACAGAACTGGGGTACAGGCCAGAGATGGGGAGGGTGTGAGGATTCACCAGAGACAGAGCGGGAAGCAGAACAGGCAGATGGACGAAGCACACTGCTGAGGGGAGCAGCAGGTGGGCCAGGAGAGGTCTGCTGCGCCATGTGGGTCACCTCCGGGGCAGGCGGGAATCAAACTCATACTGCAGTGGCTTTAGCTTCTCAGTACTGTGCTTTAACCCGCTGAGCCACCAGGGAGGGTCCAGGATTCTAACATGTTTTTTATAGGTCCTCAAGTATGCATGCATTCAACCTTGTGAGTTTTGTTACACATATTCTTAAATTACATAAATGGCATACAATTTAAAAACAAAAAGTATGAAACTTTCCCATGAGGTCTTGTATTACTTGTATTAGAGTTTTATGCCCCAGTTATTTCTAAGTGGGAAAGCACCCTCATTATTTGAACTGGCCCCCAATAATTCTCTTGTTTCTTGAAACCAAAATAGTCCAAGGAACACACTAACTGTGGTGTAAAGCTGGAGAACAGGATGTGGTAGCTGGACTTCCCCAGTCCACTGCGTGACAAGTGTCTGAATCTGTTTTGTTGTTGTTAGTAGAGTGCTGCAAAAAATAGTAACTGAGATCAAGACTAAAGATTTATCCTCCATCAGTTAGCTTTGTCAGATAGCAACAGCATCTCTAACACTGGTCTAAAATACAACTGTACCCCCTTTGACATAAGTATAGGAGAAAGGTAGTGCCTTTATGGAAAACAGTATAGAAGTTTCTCAAAAATTCAAAGAAGTTGCCTTATAATCCAGCAACCTCACACCTTGATATCTACCCAAACAATGCAAAAACACTAATACAGAGGGATATATGCACACCTATGTGCATTTAGGAAAGAGTTCGAAACATAATGTCCAGATTTAATGAAGACAGACTGGTGCATACTAAAAAATCTCAGATCCTAAAAGTTTTCAAATCAGAAAGAAAAAGCTAGATTAACCATTAAATGATGTTGGAATATCAGGGCAAACTTCTAGGAAGAAAAAATAATTTGGATTGTTATTTTAGTGTTTATAACAAAATAAGTTCCACATGAAGCAAAGATTTGTATGTAAAAAACTAAATATTAGAAAAAATCATGAGAGAATTTTGTAATAACCTCTGATTAGATGCTTTAAAGCAAAGATGAATTTAGTTATATTAATTATTTTTAATTCTTGAAGATGAAATCACCATAAACAAACTTTCTTACAATATGAGTAACTTTTATAAATCAGTAAGAAAAAGAGCATTGCCTCATTTGGGAAAAAATGGGCAAAAATATGAAGTTCATAGAAAAGAAGATAAATGCTAATTAAAATTGACATTAATACATTTTTCAGCTTATAGATTGACAAAATTAAAAGATTTTAGAAAGCATACTGACCAAGTTATATGAAAATAAACACTCTTTAAAATTATTTATATTGTATTATTTTTATTAAAGTAACAATGGTTTATAACATTCCATATAATTGTGGGGTAGGGATTCACACCACTTCAGAAGTGTGTTATTACACTACAGTCACCACCAAAACACCCATGATTCTCCAACATGTTCCACTATGTCCTCTTCCTCTTCACACCTTTCCCTCAACCCTCCCCCTCTGGTAGCTTCAGTTCTACAGTGAGATTTCTAGGCTTTATTTTGCTTTGTATTTTTTGGTCCTTTGTTTTATTTCTCTATATTCCATATGTAAGTAAAATCATCCTATTTTAGACCTCCTTCTGACTTATTATTTGTTAGCATAACCTCCTCCAGATCCATTCATGTTATCGCAAAAGGCAATATTTCATCTTTTTAAATAGCAGAGTGGTATTCTTCTGTGCATACAGATGACAACCTCTTCAGTCAGTCATGCATCAATGGGTACTTCATTGTTTCCACAAGTTGACTATTGTAAGTAGTTCTGCTCTAAACATAGGTGTGCATAGATCCCCCTGTATTAGTGTTTTTGCATTATTTGGGCAGCTATCAAAGAGAGGCTGCTGGGTTTTAAGGCAGGTCTCTTTTTGAATATTTGAGAAATTTCCATACTGTTTTCTAAAGAGGCCATACCCAAACATTTTACAAGGGGTTCTCTTTTCTCTACACCCTTACCAACACTTGTTCTGGGCTTTTTTGATATGAATCATTCTCATGTATGACAGGCAGTACCTCATATTAGTTTTGAATTGCATTTTCCTTGATTTGCATTCCCTAAAACCAACAATGAGCATTTTTTTACCTTATGCCTGGAGATATACAACCTTGTCAGTTATTCCAGAAGACAATTTAATAATCTCTATCAAATTAAAAATGTACATACCTCTTGACTATTAGGAATTATTCACAAATATACTTGAATAGGTGTGAAATTATACATAATTTGATTGTGTAAGTTGTAATTTGTCCAAACATGGAATATTATGTAGTTATAAAACTTGGAAAGCTCTGGATTATTGATACAGGCACATCACTCAGAGAAAAGAGCAAATTCGGAGCAATGCTACAGTGGGAGAAGAGGAAGGAGAATGAAAATATATGTTTGTTATAAGTGCATAAAAGATCCCCAGAAAGTTATACAAGAAAGGAAGTGGGTCTGGGTGGGTCAGGAAGGAAGACATAGCCTTTCACATTTATCTTGTCACACATACTAATTTTTTTTTTAAAGATGTGTTTGTTTTTATGCATACAAAAACTGGGGGCCAGGGGTGAGAAGATTCACAGGGACAGGGTGGGGAACAGAAGAGGTAGATTGACTGAAATACACTGCTGAGAGGAGCAGAGGGCAGGTCAGGATAGGTCTGCTGCCCCATGAGGGTCACTTCCCTGGCAGAGATTGAACTAGTGCTACATTGGTTGCAGATAGCTTCACAGTGCTGAGATTTAACCCCTTGCACCACCATGGAGGCTCTCACTAAATTTTTTTTTTTTTAAAGGGGTACAGACCAGAGGCTCAGGGGCGGTGAGAGGCTTCACCAGAGACAGAGCGGGGAACAGAACAGGCAGAGAGACGAAGTACACTGCTGAGGGGAGCAGCGGGCGGGTCAGAAGAGGTCTGCCACGCCATGTGGTCACCTCCAGGGCGGGGGGAATCGAACTCATGCGGAAGTGGCTTTAGCTTCTCAGTGCTGTGCTTTAACCCGCTGCGCCACCAGGGAGGGCCTCTCACTAAATTTTAAAGCATGTACATCACTAATAAAATTTAAATACTAGTAATAGATCAAATGCTACCAGTAAATCTTCCTGCAGTAACTTGGTGTCCACTGCATTACAGTTCTGGTATCCGTAATTGTTTGTATAAACCACAGAAAAAGGAAGTTAAATGAGAAAGCAGAGACCAGAGACAGCTAAAAGTTAAGACTAAAGAGGCCTGTTTCTTTACTCTGAGGTTTGGTTTTTTTTTTTTCTAGGCACCTAACAAGGCGTAATGCCTGCTCCTTCAAAGCACAGGAACATGAGAAATGACACTCTTTCCTTAGAGAGAGAGAGAGCTCTATGTAGCTTTACAGAGTGGGTGTCACATCTTGAAGATGACTTGCTGACCATGAGGCTGGTGGAAGCAAGACCTGTGAGCGATACATGAGCACAGGGGCTGTTTATTCAGCGATTGCTCCCTAAGGCAGGGGCCAGACACCTGAGGCCCCTCTGGAATGCAGGGATTCTAAAGAAAAGTCAACCTGGGCATGGGGAAGGGAGCACCAAAAATGACAGACAACTAAACAGATAGCAAAAGAAGTAGAATATGACTGCTTCAACAAGCAGAGTATCAATGCCCAGTATGGGTAAGAAGCCAGAGAAAGGCAAAGTTCAGTATGGCTGAGTCAGAGAGTACCAAATTCTCTTCATTTTGCTTGTTGGGTGATCAGATCAAGAGATAAGGGTTCAACTAGTACTGTGCAGGCTGAGATTACACTCTGGGTAATAACAGTGTTACTACTTATCCCCACTTAGAGAACAATCAGCACACAGATGGGAGCTTTGACAGATGAGACTTTCCAAGACTCACCCAATATGCCATGCCTCAGGCATCCAGTTCTGTCAGTACTGATGTTATGCCACTGCTGAATTCAACTTTATCCAGCCCTGTAAGACATCGCTCCCCTTGCCCTATAGGCATTCATTCATTCATTCACTCAGTGGAAATTCATTAATTTTTTATGCCAAGTATTGTATCAGCCCAGGAAAGGCAGTGGTTAGTACAACCAATCTGGTAACACCTCCATGGAGTTTATAGTCCAGTGAGGAGTCAGATAGTTTAAAAGTAGGAAACACTTGGGCAAAAACAAGCCCCTGAGAGAGGTACAAAGTAGGGGCCACATCAGAGGGAAGAGTAGGAGGTGTAAGGTTCAGATTCACAGAGATTCTGGAAGCCTGCGGGAGGAAGGTGGGAGTTTGATTCTAAGTTCAATAGAACGGGGAGACTCTCCAGGGTACTAAACCGATGAGTGACATAATTCAACGTATAAATACTTTAAGCCGCCATGGCTGTTGTCCAGAGCATGGTTGAAAGAAAGTAGAAAAGGAAGTGGGCAGGCAGCTAGAAGGCCACTGAGTGAACCAGATCAAAGGTAAAGGCTGCATAAAGAAAGAAAATTAGGTGGATCAAGACATGTTTTGGAGACAGAACTGCCAGCACTTGTAGACTGGATGTGAAGGACGGCTCCAGGTCTGGGATCTAAGTGGATGGGCAGTACCATTCATTGCCAGAGGGCAGTATGAGGAAGAATGGACCTAGTGGGTGTGTACATTTTGGTCACACTAGGCTGAAATGCTTATGATAATCTTAGACAGCTGGCCCTGTGTGCTTTTGTTCATATTAGATATCTAGCTAGAGATAAATAGGGGAGTTGTCAACATAGATTACATTTAAAGCTCTAGGAAAGGATGAGATCCCCTAGTGAGGAAATGTAGATAAAGAAGTTTTATTCTTGAACATGCTTGAAAAGTTTTATTCTCCCATGCATAGTGGACCACATAACAAAGTTTTTTTGGAGCAGCCAAGAGCAAGCCTTCATCTTTGCCTTTAGCCTTAGTACAAACACCGAAGCTTCTAACTTCTCCCTTTACCAGCAGATTTTTTTACCAAGTTGCTATGTGTGGTGTGTGGTGCCTGGATCAGAGCATAGACTTTGCTTCCAGGGGCCCAGCTCCCTGGAATGTGGGAATTCTCCCGTTTTCTACCTCTGATTCAGGGTCTATTCACCTGTTAATTAATAGCCTTTTGCTTGTTTTAGGGCACAATAATGTTATACTACATTCTAACCTGTTAGAAACAGAGATTAGGACTCAAGGGGATTAAGGACAGGCTCAGTTCACGGGGATTCCAACATAACCTAGACTTGGACGACCAGAAGGCTTCAAAGAGGCCTAAGCCACCAATAACTTTGCTCACAAAGGCTATGCCACGGCATTTCTGTGGCTCTGACATTTATACTTTCCAGCTAAGAGGACTGATGAGTTTGCTTGCCCCATCCAAAATGGGTCACCTGTCCTGAGCCAAGTGTTTTTTCCCAAACCACCTCACAGTGAGTTGAGCTCCATAATGTCCATTGGGTACTACATGCCTTTGGTATGAATGAAGGAACAATGATTCCACTGTTGTAATGGAAACAAGGTTAGTATCACTTCAGGTACAGACCAGGGCCAATCAACAAGATATAGCCTCCACTTGAGTCCTCTAGTCTCAGAAGGGGCCTAGGATCCCTTGCAGTATTGACTTGAAGGAACTACAATTCCTGATTCCATTTACTGGGATGTTGTTATAGCTCATCTTCATCTGAAAATACTGAAGGTGAATCTCAGCCCTGTGAGATTATAAATTAACAAGACTGGTGACTTAGAAGGACCTTCAAAACATGGAAGCTTATTCTCTTCAACTGCATCATAATAGCTTTCATCAGGGTGTAAACTGCTCTATTTTACAATTCCTGGCTGCGAGGCCCTATATGAATTTTATTTCTCTCAAACTTGAGAAATCTTTTAGGAGAATTTCTGAACATTCCACATATTTCTCTTAATCATGATTGTCAGGCTGCACATGCAAATACATAGCATTGCACTTTTTAGGAGGCAAACTTCAAAAACTTCTCCCTATTCTGCCAAATAGTCCCAGCACCCCCAGCATAATTTAGGAGTCAAGAAGCAGTGATCATGTGTGGCAGATGGCAAAAAACTGGACCAGATGTCTTTAAGTTTTCCTCCCTGATGGCAATTAAGAACCCCACCCTACCACCACCACCAAGAGCTCTCTCCCTTCTTCCTGAGATCGGGTTGTTCTTCCTACCCACCTTCCTTTTCATTTCTTCCCCGATCGTTCCTCTGTGCTAAATATCCTCTTCCTACCTTGTTGCCTTCAACTCTGCTGCTTCTTCCACAGCTCACGCACATCATCTCTTTCTAACCCTGCTCTTAGTTGCCACCTTCTCTCCTTCCAATCTGGAGCCTACCTGGTTCTCAGAGTTTATAGCTTCTACATCACCTTCAGCAGGGGCTTTCAAGCCAGATAAATCTTGAATCTGTTCGATTACAGGACTCCTTCTTTAGTTATTTTGGAATAAGCGTTCTACTGCTTTAAACTTTTTGAAAAGTGGCTAGCCTGGAAGATGAAGCTCAAACCCTGACCTATCCAAAGCCCGTCATAGAATTGCCCCGGAATATCCTGTCCTTTTCTACCTTTGTTACCTCCCAAGTTCCTACTTACTCTTTAGGAAGCATTGCACCTGTCACCTTTACATCAGTCATGTGGGTATAGAGGCAACGATCAGTGAGGTTGATCCAGAGAAGGCAGTGGTTGGTTAGGCTGAGCCAGAGTCGGAAATTGGCAGGACAGTTGAAGCAAAAGAAAAAGGGGGAGAGAGTTGAACATTTGGAATGAGAAATACTGAGATAATGAGTGTGGAAGCTTAAGCTGAGTGGGAAAAAGAGTCATTCCGAAGAGGACTAGTGGATGGCAAGAAAATGGAAGAATGACCAGACCATAGCTTTCAATGAGACTGAAGAAATAGATAAGGTCACAGGTATGAGACTCAGAGTGGCATGTATGGTTCTGAGTAGGTAAAAGATCTGATTATGACAGATGTGGTCATAGAAATGGACAACTAAGAAAAAAAACTGCATTGTATCACTCAGGGCACTCCAGAGAAGCAGAATCACTAGAACATTCATGTACAAAGAGAGAGCTTTCTTTTAAGGATTGGCGCTCACAACTGTGGAGGGGCTGGCGAGTCTAAAACCTGTGGGGCAGCCAGTGGAATGAAGACCCAGGTTAGAGTGGATGCCTGGGAAGGCAGTTTGGAGACAGAACTCCCTCTTCTTCTGGGAGACCTGGATCACTTTCCCTTAAAGACCTCAATTAATTGGTAAGTTTTACCCATATTATGAAGGTTAATATGCTTTACTCAAAATATACTGATTTAAATGTTAATCACCTCTAGAAATACTTTGACCATACCCTCTAGGCACAAAAGCCCCTTGCCAAGTTGAAATATAGAATTAACCATCACAGACCTCAGCTTTAAAAAAAAAAAGCTATCATATTTTATTATACCTTTTTATGAGCAATAAATGTTCATTTAGAAAAACCCAGAAATCCCCCAAAGAACAAAAATATATAATCTCATAATCTAGACTTAATTACCAAAAAATACCTTTATATTTGTCCTTCTAGACATTTTAAATGCAAATCTACGTGTGCAGTTATAATTGTGCTTTTTTAAAAGATTTATTCACTTATGCATACAGAACTGGGGTACAGGCTAGAGGTGCAGGGGCAGTGAGAGGATTCACCAGCGACAGAGTGGTGAGCAGAACAGGCAGACTGATGAAGTACACTGCTGAGGGGAGCAGCGGGCGGGTCAGGAGAGGTCTGCCGCACCATGTGGGTCATCTCCAGGGCGGGGACTGAACTCATGCTGAAGTGGCTTTAATGCGCTGCGCCACCAGGGAGGGCCCTATACTTGTACTTTTATAGCAAAACTGGAAGTACACTATTCTTACTGTTTTTTAAGAATTTTTAAGATGATTTCTTAATGTATTAATATAGCAAGAAAGCTTTAATTTATCAATAAACATGTGGCTTTGGCATCAGTTTTAAAGGCTTCAAAATATTCCAATATGTAAGGATACAATTTCATTTAATGATCTCCCATGTTTAATGTATATACCTTTTCAAATCTTACTATTATGAAAAAGCATTAGATAAGCATACTCGTCTAAAATAGGATCAATATCTTATAAGCATTTCATATACATATATTCAACTTTGTATCTTAAAACAATACACTCTCTTTTCCAAAACCCTGTATCTAGATGTAGATTAGTCAAAGAAGGTTGAGTTTGCAAAGCGTGATGCCAGATAGGACCATGAAGAGAAAGCCTGTGAGCCTCAAGTCTAAGTTCTAGATGATCAGAGGATGGACACGCTACAAAATTTGAGGGTAACAGGGCAGAGTAATAATAGAGGACACTTCATTCAAAAAGTAAAAAGTGTCACTAAAGATACTGGAACATAAAATTTTTTTATTCTTGCGTATGCTTTTTCTTAACGTATCAGATTGTTTTTTACATTATTACATTATGACGTTTTATATCAGTCAAGGTACAGAAAAATTAAAATTTTTAATTATTAGCATGAACTTTGCTCTTTATCTTTCTATCATGCAATGTCAGTTTAAAATGCAAAACAACTGCAATTTAACTTAGACGTTAGATTAAAGTAATTGTATTTTGAAGCTGGTGCAGTGTGTGTATTTAATTCTCACCAGAACAGTGGAAATGCTGCACAAAACTAATTAATGTGCTCTAGTTTCGCTTACAGCAGTTCTATCAACACTCTACCACAGGCTCACTGGGGCAGGAAGGACTGAGGGGAGAAGGAAGTAGGGATTACCCAACCTTCCCTTTCCTCTGTCATCATCTTTAGAATAGCTGGCTGGCTAATACAGCAAGAATGGATAAGATATTGTTTCTGGTTTACTTTTGTTTCTTAAAATGTCTGCATTTGAAGCAAGTTCTGATAGGAACAGAACATGTAATCTCTGGAGCTATCAGAACAACCACTTATTCCTCACTGGCATAACACACTTTTACTCTGTGTTCACTTTAAGCCCCGCTGAACTCCTATACATCATGAGTTCCCCAGTTCAGTTCTCCTGGGGTTCTGTGATTGCCATTGACCTGGCAAACACAGCTGCTGTATGTAACTCCTCTGTTCACACACATGGTTCTACTGGACATCCCTTACTAAACACAAGGTCAAAGTCTGAGTTATTAAGAATTTTGAGATAAAAAGAATGACAACAGCAGAGCATTAAACCAAATGTGGAGCCCTCCTGAGTAGGGGACCCTGTGTGTCTCCCCAGGCCACATGTCCCCAAACTATCGATGTCAGTGACAAGACAAGGGGACGGGCCTCAAAAGAAAGGACTCTGAAAAACACAAGAAACAGTGAGTCTGAAAAACAAAGACGAGTAATATGTTAGCAAAGAGTTTAGAAAAGAGTGAAACCTCTGCTTCCAGGTAAATATCCTAGGAATGCTAGGAGAATAATATTCTGTTTGTAGGAAACAAAATTTAATATGGATCAATCAGGTCCATCATGATATGTGGGAATTTTGACTCCAGTTACAGAAAGGATGGACCTCATGGTTGAAGTTGTACAGGATGATAGAAAACTCAAGTTGGCCTAGGCCTTAGGGCTCAAGCACTAAGAGAACACCCAGACTATGCTGTAAGCCAGGCTACTACTGCCCCAACGGTAATAAATAAATAAATAAATAAATAAATAAAGCGTTTTAGAAGAAGGTGGAGGAGAATGTTTTATGAGAACATTTACACAGGGTGCTAGCAGAATTTTGACAACCCAGCCCCACTCCTTAGACAGGAGCTGGTGAATGAACAGCCCAGAGCTTACCAAAGAAAACTAGATTTCAGGGTGGCAGGGGAAAGGTCTGTTTGTTTTAGCCTGACGCAGTTCAGGCTATAAGGAAGTTTGTTTACCATAACCAACGACTGCAGAGACTTGTAGGAATGGGAGTGAATTTTTATTATAACAGACATCTTAAACTTGGTGGAGCTTCCTGGAATCCGGAAAGAGTCTTGGCCACGCTCTGTTGAGACTCCCGTGGTTCTCCCTGTACTCTTACCAGTGCCTCCTAGCCAGTCTTCCTGTCACCAGTCTCACTGCACACCTATCCACCCATTACTCTGCGATCAGTTATTATCCTACTAAATACACCTCTAAGTACATCCATATGACTCACAAGGCCATATGCAAGGTAGCCTCCTATCCTGCCATCCACACAACAGGCTTTCCCACACAAGCCACCTTTATGCTACCTGCCTTGTCTCTTAGAATTCTTTGCCTAGAACGTTCTCTCTTCTCTTTTAGCTAAGAATCCCCTGATGTACACATAAAGTGGATCTCCTACTTATAAACAAGCCCCAGGATAAACATTTACAGATTTCTGTGGTGTCTTTCTATCAGATCTCAAATCACCAAACTGAGGTCACTAAAGAAGAAATTGAGATGAAATGGGTTTGGTATCTTAGAAGCCAGGAAAAACCACCCCAGCACAGCACTGTATCTGAACATATCACTTTCCTTAATTAAAAAATTTTTCAGGCCCTCCCTGGTGGCACAGCGGGTTAAAGCACAGCACTAAGAAGTCAAAGCCACTTCCACATGAGTTCGATCCCCGCCTGCCCCGGAGGTGACCACATGGCGTGGCAGACCTCTCCTGACTCGCCCGCTGCTCCCCTCAGCAGTGTACTTCGTCGATCTGCCTGTTCTGCTCCCCACTCTGTCTCTGGTGAATCCTCTCACCCTCCGCATCTCTGGCCTATACCCCAGTTCTGTATGAATAAATAAATAAATCTTTAAAAAAAAATTTTTTTTTTCAGTAAGTTCTACAGATCAGAAAATCAGCATTAAGAAAAATGAGTATCTACACTAAATCTACACATAAGAGACCTGGGGAGGTTGTTTTCAAAGTGTTAAGCAATGTTAGCTCTAGGGAGCAGGAGTGTGGGTGATTTTCTT
Organism: Condylura cristata; assembly: GCF_000260355.1. Classification (NCBI taxonomy): domain Eukaryota; kingdom Metazoa; phylum Chordata; class Mammalia; order Eulipotyphla; family Talpidae; genus Condylura; species Condylura cristata. Next base: position 17,313,922 of record NW_004567132.1, on the reverse strand, counting down.
CTTCTTTATACAGGTCCTGCAGTGAGGTGAATAGTTCCTTCATACCCCCCCACCCTCCAACAAATTCATGTCCACTTGGAAATTCAGAATGTGACCTCATTTAGATAAAAGGTCTTTGAAGATGTAATTAGTTAAGAATGCCAAAAGAGGCCCTCCCGGTGGTGCAATGGGCTAGGATACAGCACTGCAAGCTAGCTGTGGCCACTTCAGCGTGAGTTTGATCCCTGGCCCCTGGGGTGCTCCACATGGCACGGCAAACCTCTCCTGACCTGCCCACTGTTCCCCTTAGCAGTGTACTTTGTCAATCTGCCTGTTCTGCTCCCCATTATGTCTCTGGTGAATCTTCTCACTGCCCCTGCACCTCTGGCCTGTACCCCATTATGCATAAATAAATCTTTAAAAAAAGAAAGAACGGCCCTCCCTGGTGGCGCAGCGGGTTAAAGCACTGCACTAAGAAGCCAAAGCCACTTCCGCATGAGTTCGATCCCTGCCTGCCCCGGAGGTGACCACATGGCGTGGCAGACCTCTCCTGACCCGCCCGCTGCTCCCCTCAGCAGTGTACTTCGTTGATCTGCCTGTTCTGCTTCCCGCTCTGTCTCTGGTGAATCCTCTCACCCTCCGCATCTCTGGCCTGTACCCCAGTTCTGTACGAATAAATAAATAAATCTTAAAAAAAAAAAAAAGAAAGAACGCCACAGGAAATCATCCTGGATTAGGTGGATCTGAAACCCATGACTATTTATAATGAGGGAAGACAGAGATGCATACATTTTGTAGGTGATGCAAAGGCCAAGGCAGAGATTAGAGCACCACATCTACAGCCAAGAGTCACTGGCACCCTGGAAGCTGGACCCTGGGGAGACCATGGGCAGTCTCTCCTAGAGCACCCCCAGGAGGAACCAACCTTGCTAACACCTTGATTTTAGCCTTCTGGCCTCCAGAACTATGAGAGAATGAGTTCCTGTTGCTTTAGACCCCTTAGTTTGTGGTAATTTGCACAGTAGTCCTAGAAAGCAAATACAGTTCCATATTTCAAACTGTTCTGTATCAATTATATAATAGGATATCTTTAAATTTGTTTTATGGACTATCTTTTGCCTATCTGTTAAATAATCGTAAATCAAGTCCAGAGGGACAAAGGAACATGCATGGAGGCTGGAGCTTCGTTTCACATGTGGACCCAGCTCCCACCATCCCCTGGGATAAGTTCTTGGCCACCTCCTCCAATATCCCACACTCCATGACAGCTGCCCCCCTCTGCTGGATGACTACTGGGTCACTCCTCCACTGTCTTCCTGCCCCAGCCAGGGCCCAGAGGCAGTGAACAGAGGGAGTCAGGACTAGCTGCTTCCTGAAGGGCAGAGTGGCAGCTTTTCCAAGCCCTCCTGATGGTCATTGGCAGGTAACTCAGCAGGGGCTTCTCACCTACTCCTCGTCCAGAATCCAAACATGTTCCTACATAGAGGCAGCCATCAATTAGGGACCAGCCATCACACATCGGTTGGGGCAGGGGACCAGTGGGAAGGGCAGATTTAGTTCCCACCTTCCTTGCCAAGCCTCACATTTCACTTTGTGTTGGGTCCTGAAATTATGTAGGCAACCCCTGAAGTGCCCTCTTCCTAGGATGCACCCCCTTCCCTGTTCAATACAAAATAACAGTAATAGTAGTGATGATCATTACTGAGCTCTTTACTGTGCGCTAAGCATGCTAGACTAGACTCCTGATAGAGTCTGGGAGTAAAGTTAATACAAGGAAAGCAGAACTGGCTTCCAGGTGAGGGCTCTGAAAGGTGGTGGAGCTGGCCCAGAGGGAGTCACACCATCCAGCTACCCCTGGCCTCCTCCTTCTACAGTCAGGGTAGGTGGGAGGCTCTGTCCTTGGATAATGAGATCAAGCAGGAACCACCAGAGTCTGAAGAACCAGCAGGGAACACTTTGTAACACGCTAGAACTGGATGACCTGGGTCCTTCTGAGGACCTCTTTTGGGTTACTTCCAGATCTTTTTATCCTAAAGACAGAAGCAACTAGATTTGAGCAAACAATTTGTAGTCTGTCCCAAATATTTCTCTGCCTGTAAATAAAATCCCAACTAATCATTTGGAGGCAAGTCCTCTCCTCACTGCTATTATATGAGGTCTCCCTCGTCCTTCTCTAAGACTCTACACAGAACAGTGAACTAACAGATCAAGGAGGTAACGGGCTCTTTTCAGCTAGCTTAGTGGGGGCTGACAGCATTGTCCCAAACTGGAAATACTCAAACAAGTCATTTACAGGCTTAAATATACCGGAACCATCTGACAGAATGGTTAAAATAGAGCTAAGGCCCTCCCTGGTGGTGCAGTGGGTTAAAGCACTGCACTAAGAAGCTGAAACCACTTCCGCATGAGTTTGACTCCCGCCTGCCCCGGAGGTGACCACATGGCGTAGCAGACCTCTCCTGGCCCGCCCGCTGCTCCCCTCAGCAGTGTACTTCATCGATCTGCCTGTTCTGCTCTCCACTGTCTCTGGTGAAGTCTTTCGCCACCCCTGAGTCTCTGGCCTGTACCCCAGTTCTGTATGCACAAATAAATAAACCTTTAAAAAAAAATAGAACTAAGGACTACCCCCTGGATTTCTGATATAATGTATATGGGCTGGGGGTCTGAGAATCTGTAATTCTAGCAAGTTTCTGGACAAGACCCTGTGCTGGACTGGGTAGTATGTTTTGAGAATCATAGCTTTCAACCTGGAGCAAAGTGGTCAAAGGGACTTTGTAAAAAGAAACCCACAAATTCTGTCAGGTTGTCATCTTGCTCTGACCCCATCTACCACTTCCGCACAAAACACACTTTTGGGTCTGCCCTGACCTTCTGGAGTTCCCAAAATTCCCCCCACTATTTTACATGCCCATGTCTTTGTTTTATTTTAAATGCAGGATCATATGCAAAATAAAATGATGAACCAACTCTAATACTACCATCTAGAGTTAACTGCCTCTGACATTAGGGTGCACCTGGTAAGAAAGAAATGAGCAAGTTGCCAGTTATTTATTTTGGTGCAAAGTTTGCAAATAAATCGCTCAAGGACTCCCTTTTAACTTCTCCAGGGTAAGGCAGCAGCACTATTGATGCCGGGACAGGTGCACAAGGCATTCTCTCCTGTCCACTGAGTGCCTCCTAAGGAAGTTTGGTCCATCCTTGCAGTATCTTGTTCTTGTACAGCATTTTAAAACACTCTTGCATATGTTGTTTAACTTAAGTGTTTGCTAAAAGAGGGTTCCAGGTCGGGCCCTCCCTGGTGGCGCAGCGGGTTAAAGCACTGCACTAAGAAGCTTAAGCTACTTCCGCAGGAGTTCGATCCCCGCCTGCCCTGGAGGAGATCCACATGGCCCTGGAGGAGATCCACATGGCGGCAGACCTCTCCTGGCCCGCCCGCTGCTCCTCTCAGCAGTGTACTTCGTCGATCTGCCTGTTCTGCTCCCCACTCTGTCTCTGGTGAATCCTCTCACCCTCCGCATCTCTGGCCTGTACCCCAGTTCTGTATGAATAAATAAATCTTTAAAAAAAAAAAAAAAAGAGGGTTCCAGTCTACTAAATGGAAGCCAGTACTGGATGAGTCCCAGTCTCCAGCTCCAGGCTTTGCGCTCCCCTGAAGCTTTCACCCAGGCTTCCCAGCTTGTGACCACTTGTGGGAAACCACTTCCCAGGATGCTATTGACCGGAGCAATCGCAATGTCCACCACTTCCAGCGTCTTTTTCTCCTGTGATCTGCACTTTCCCCACTCTGTCCCCGCAAAAGTACCCTGGGATAGAAATTGTAGGGAGTTCAAAATCCTCACTTCCAAGTCACTCTCTTCTGGTCACATCTATGGCTGGTTAATAGCCCTCCTCTCCCCACTGCCTCACTTCCTTCCTCACTCTGAAAGGAGATCACAAAGGAAATATTCAGTGTTAATGGCAGAAGTAGTAGAAAATTCTGGAGGTTATCAGGCCTAGGGGATTTTAAAGTTAGAGGCCTGGAAGCTGCCCAATTACTCAAAGGGTGATCTGAGATGAGAAACCTGTTTCTTTATCTACAAAATTTGAATAATAAGGGTGGAGCATTGAGGAAATGCACAGTTAAGACTTAAGCAACTCTCATTAATATTACAATAGCCTTAAAAAAAGGCGGTAAGGTCCTGAAAGCCCTAAGAGAAGGTAAGAGCCTACTAGGGGTGGAAGGAGGGTAGGGGTAAGTTTTGAGGTTGGAGCCATACATAACTGATATTCAACAAACTTCTTACTACTTCTGAAATTGTTCGGGCCTGGATTAGATAAAGGTATAAGAATCTCCTAAATTGTCTTCTTTATCTTCCCTCCCAGCCACCCTCCAGCACCAGCACACCCATGCGTATGCACACACACTCTCACACATCTGGGACTGTTACAGACGTGATTAAAATAAAGATCTTGACATGGGGAGACTCTCCTGGACTATGAGGCAGACCCAATGCAAGCACAAGTGGTTTTATAAGAAAAAGGCAGGAACACTAGAGTTAGGGAAGGAGAGGTAAGCAACAGGAGGCAAGTCAGGAGGCAAGTCAGGAGCGCTACGGCCAGACCCACGGAGCAGTCTCAAGAGGTTGCAAGAGGCAAAGAACAGCTCATCTCCCCCCGTCCCCCTCCCTCTAGAAGGAACCAACCCTGCCAACATTAGGCTCATTTCAGATTTCTAACCTCTAGAACTATAAGGAAATTACTTTTTTATTGTAATTCTTTAAGTCTGTGGTAATTTGTTACAACAGCAAAACAAAAATGAATCCACTTTCCTTATTACATCCTGTAAAGACCAAAGTCCTCAGCTGCCTGAGACCTCCCTGACTACATGACCTGCGGCTCTCAGCCCTGGCTGCTCTGCTGTAGGACTTCTGCACTTGCACCTGGCTGCTTAACCTGATCCTCCCCCAGGTGCTTCCTTCAAGATGTTATTCCCTTGTTCTTTTTTCATTCATTCCTTCCCTGGTCTAAGTGTTAAATTCTCCCTCCACCCCCAACTACACACTGTCCGTTTCCCTTCCTTGCTTAGGTTTCCTCCCTAGAGCTTTTCCCCTTTTAGATGCCATATATTTCATTTTGTCTAAATCACAATTAAATTCTACTGGAAGAATGTAAACACTAGTAGGGGGAACGTATTAGTCTATGTTGTTACCATTGTCTCCATGGTGCTAGAACAACACCTGACCCATCAACACTCATAATGTAAATGAATAAGCAGTGAGGTCAATTTAGTTCAACCACTCCTTCATTCCTAAACTATTTTTTTCTTTAATTCGGCTACCAGCCACCAGCTAAGAACCACAAATTTAAACAGATGGCTTTAAATCACTGTACATCCCGGGGTCTATTAAGAAACACTTACATGTGTGAAGGCATGGGAATCACAGCAGGGTGTGTTAGAACAGATTCCCAAACCCCACCCCCGCAGCCCCGTGTTTCTGACTCAGCAGGTCTATATAGGGCCTGAGGTTCTTTGTTGCTAACGACCTTCCGGATGATGCAGACATGTTAAACCAATGCCAAGACCATACGGTAAGTGAAAGGTGTGTAGATCTGGAAGCTGGACGTGCTAGAAAGCCAGGGCTCTAAGTCTCTTTGCAGTGACTGCCTGGTTGAGACCATTTCCAGCTCTGGTCATCTTTCATTGGTCTCCCTGCAGAATTCATTTCCTCTGTTCTCAGCCTTACACCCCTACTTAAGCATTCCCTGACATGCCCTGCAGGGACCAGAAGGGCCCACATGGCGATGGTCAGATGCTGAAGCTCACTAGTTCTCCGCTCAGCGGGGCAGGGGGCCTCTGCTACTATCACCACCGTCTTCTACAACCTCAGCCACACTCCTAACTCAGCCCTACCTCCTCCTGCCTTTTTTCTCTCTCTTCCTTCCTCAGCACAGTACTGTTTAGTGTAGAGTCACGTCTCACTGTTTGAATGTCTGTCCCTCAGGCTATATATCCCGTGTTCAAATCCAAAAAGCAAGTACAAGTTTCACTGGTCTCAAACAGAAACAGGGGGTCCCATCCCCAGCCCCACTAAAGAGCCAGGTGTAGGAAGAAGGCTGGTGGGACAGCACCCAGCACCTGAGGCTGAGAGTCAGACTGGATGGAAGCTGCCAAGGAGAGAGCTGGAATAGCATTTGTGATAGGACCAGAAGATGTAAGAGGAAAGAGGGGATCTGAGAGGACAAAGGGCTTGAATGTCCAAAACTAGGAATCTAGATCTCTAGAACTTGGTAGTTGTGAATCATCTTGTGAGGCACACCAAATTTTCAGTGCCAAGACCCATTCCTGGTATCTTCTTATCATGACCCTACAACTACTTGGCTCAGAGCACCAACTCTCTCTTGGATTCCCGCACGGCTGACACTCCCTGGATCTGAATGGAATCCACACAGCCCTCTTTGTCATGGTGCTTTGGAGAGTGTAGCCTTTAATTCTATGCAATCTTATTTCAATGGTTTTTCTTCTAGTAGAGTGCAAACTTGTTAAAAGCCGTACCCTCTAAAACATGGAGTAAGAATCTAATGCTTAGAATCTAAGAACTTAGCTAATGTTTGAACCTAACGCTCCTTATTTTGTTTAACCCTTACAACAGCATCAAATGAATCTCTTAATGAGATTGAAGTTATGAAGTCATAATGTTAACATAGGATAATTGAAGAATTTATGGATGAACTGTTAAGAAACCTATGATAAGCTTTAGAATACTGGAATAAAAGCAAAAAGAAAAAATTGGAGGAATAGATAAGAAAAGCAAGTTATCATTCAATCCTCTTATTTTCTGAGGGTATTTTTAAGTTTCTATAATAAAAGTTCAAAAAGGAAAAACACTAGGGTGGAATACATCCTGCAGACAGGCAAAAAAAAAATCTTAGGGATTCTCTGCCCCTCTCTTTTTGGAAGTTAAGGGAGGAATTATTTAAATGTCCCACATCTATATATATTAATGTTAAAATATAATTTAAAAAGCACTTAACATGACTTTTATCATGTCCTCTAATCCAGCTCAGTGGTTTTGGTGATTTGGGGGCTGGGGGAGGGAAAGAAATGTCAGATGATGGTAAACAGATATATATATCTGGTAAATATATATACATATATATACATACACACATATATATATACATATATATAAAATATACATACACATACATATATATACATATATATATCATATTTAGCCTTTTCAAGCATACAATTCAGTGGCATTAATTCATTCATGAGGTTGTACTACCATCATTAGTGGCTCTTAAATATTAAATGCTAGTTTGCAAAAATTTCCAAAATGGGGTGGGCATGCACTTCTGAGACTTCATGGGCAGGCCTCTGAAGGGAATTTAGGCAGTAGGAAAGCCTTATGTTTAGCACTGACACCACTTCCCCATGACACTCCAAGTCCTCCCCAGAGTCTCCAACTTGAGCTAAGGCTTTGAGGTCACCCACTGCCCCTCCCCATCAGGAGAGGGAAGTACTGAAGTCAAAACCCCTTTATTCACTTTGTCTACTAGGTCTTGGCCCTCCCCCCCTCCCCACCTTTCCCGTCCAAGGTCTTGGACCCTCTCAGTGTTCAGTTCTCAGCATATGCTGCTACTGGAACACCAGCCCCTTATGTGTGGACAGGAAGCCCTGGCTTTATACACCACCTGAGGGTTTCTGTTCATTTTTGTTTTCCTTACCACGATTCCTTGTATCCCCCCATCTCTTCCCCACTTCAGAACCTTCAGGATGTTGACATCCACTCATTTTTTAGTGTTTTACATTGTCAAATTATCTGTTATGTGAATGTCCGATATTTGTTTTTGTCATTCAGACTTGCTTTGCTATACATAATTCTCTCAAATTCCCTCCATTTTGTTGAAAATGGCTGCATTTCATCTTTCTTGTGGCTATGCAGTACTCCATGGTATGTACCACATCTTCTTGACCCCTTCTTCTGTTGAAGGCTATTAAAGCTGTTTTCATGTCCAGGCTATTATAAATAATGCTGCTGTGAATATTGTAGAATATATGAGGTTTTTTTGTTGATGGCTTCATATTCTGTGTATATATATGACCAAGAATGGGATTATTGGGTCTTACGGCATTTCTATTTAAAAATCTGTAAAATAAATCCAGGTTGCTTTCCATAAAGATTGCACTAGTTCACATTCCACCAACAGCATAATAAGTTTCTTTTTCTCCATATCCTCTCCATCATTTCTGGGTGGGCTGCCATTTTCATGGGTGTGAGGTGGTTTTAACCTGCATTTCTTAATAGAAGTGATCATGAACATTTTCTTTTCTAAGCCTTTTCACCTTATGGAAATACTCTTTGGTGAATTGTCTGTTCATATCTGCTGCCTATAAATTAATGGGTTATTTATTTTTTTATTGTTGAATTGTATATCTTATCAATTATTATCTTATCAATTATATACTGTATAAATATTTTCTCCCAATCAATAGGGTATGTTGCAAATTTATCTAATGTTTTCTTTCACTGTATAGGAGCTTTGTAACTTGAGGTAATTCCAATTGTTCATTTTTGTTCTTAATTCTCTTGCCATAGGGGTTGAATCTCCAAAAATAACATTATTATTGATATTGTGGAATATACTGCCAATGTTTTCTTTTATGTAGTTTATTGTTACAGGTCTCATATTTAAATCTTTAATTCATTTGAAATTTGTTGTTGTCTATGGTGTTAGCAAGTAATCCAACTTCTTTTATGTGTGGCTTTCCAATTCTCCCAACACCATTTATAAAAGAGACTGTCTTTTTCACATTTTATGGTGATGGAGATTTTATAGACCACCTGCTTTCCCCTCATTTGGCAACTGTCTGGCCTTTGAGTCCAATGAATTTTAAGCCAAGAACAGCTCATGAACATAACTGGCAAACCTGTTGGCTCATCTGAATCAGTGGTGGACTCTAAGACAGCTCTTTGCCTGAACGCCCCCAGACTTATTGAAGACAAATCACCAGCAGTAAGGGCACTTTTAATAGTTAACAGGGTGAGGGCCCTCCTTGGTGGCGCAGCAGGTTAAAGCACAGCACTAAGAAGCTAAAGCCACTGCAGCATGAGTTCGATTCCTGCCTGCCCTGGAGGTGATCCACATGGCGTGGCAGACCTCTCCTGACCCACCCACTGCTCCCCTCAGCAGTGTACCTCATCAATCTGCCTGTTCTGCTCCCCACTCTGTATCTGGTGAATCCTCTCACTGCCCTGCACCTCTGGCCTATACCCCAGCTCTGTATGTATAAATAAATAGATCTTTAAAAAAAATGTCAATAGGGTGAGTTTTATTGATCAGCAGATAAGTGGGGCAAGATGTGATGACACTTAGGCAGGGGCTGGATCTCTCAGGATTGTGAAGGCCATATTAAAGTGTGTGTGTTGTCTTCTAATTTCTCCTTTAATGAACCATGAGTCTGCAGGATATTCTACACTCCCAGCTTGAACAGCTTTCAGCAAAGTCACTCTGCTATTGAACACTGAATGGTGGCAATAATAATGGCAAAAGATACCTGATGTCTATTGCATATTTTAATTCAGCTATATGGTTAAGTGCCTTTTCCAATCACATTGTAGAGCATGCACCCTGAAGTGAATGCAGTGTTCAGTCTGTATTGATCATATCTTACTGCCTTTGAGATAGCAGTAAAAAAAAATGGTGATGGTCACAGGCTCTGAGCATCTGGAAACTAGGACTTAAAGCCACCTACAGGTTTGGCAAGAACAACCAGGCAAATAGAACAGCTTCATGCAAGTTAGCTCTGTCATATTTTGGTACTACTTGCATACTCTTTACTTATTTTACATGTATTGACATAAAATCACTTTGGGTTGTATAGCTGAATATCCTCCTGCTGTTGAGAATTAAAAGGAACATATTGAAGCCACTATTTTTATTTTTTACCAAGCACAATCTTAACATATCAATTCCTACTTGTCAGAACAAATGAATCAAGACCAAATATTCAAGAAAATTAGCATCAGAATTTATGGCTTCAGTCCTGCAACATTTTGTTGGCTCATGTTCAATAATTCTTTTTCAGTAAGTCCTATCATTCAAGTCCTCAGTGGCCCTCAAAATGAGGCAGTTTTGTTCCCAGGGGACAGACACTTGATAATGCCCAGAGACAATGGATGTCACAACTGAGGGAAATAGGAAAGGGGAGAAGATGCTATGGCATCTTCGAATATGCAGAGTTTAGGGAACTATTAACACCCGTAGAGCTCTGGGAAAACCCCACAGTGAATAATTGGCCCCAAAATGTGAAGTTTGCCAAGGTTGCAACTTTGAGTTAACTGGAATTCATTTAAAGATGACTGTATTTGGGGAAGGTTCAAATGAGGTTATATAGCTTAATATTTTAAGTTCCTGGGTTCTTTGTTGATAGTTTTTTTATAGCTATATTGGGCAACTAGTTACAACTCTTTGAAGCTTTTCCAGGCAAAATACGTTACAGTCATGCTTTTGAGTGAAGAATGTTGAGGCTTCTACCACCTACATGTTGGAACTTGTTTGGGGCACACCCAGAATAGTTTTCAGTGGGGAAGGTTGACCCTGAGTATATGTCAGGCATGTCTTCATTAGTGGCTTTAGCTTTATTTTTTTAATTTATTGTCACTTAAATTTTTTTTAATTGTATTATTTTTCATTGAGGTAACTGGCTTACAACACTGTATAATTTTAGGGTATAAGTTCACACCTTTCATATATATATATATATTACTACACCAACCCTACCACCAAAGCATCAAAAATCTTCCAGGTAGCTTCAACTATCATAGAAGAATGTCCACTACCTCAGCTTGGTTCACAGAAGCATGATAATCAGCATCACTAGCTATACGCAAGTGATAATTACAGTGGCAGGGACAGCTAGCCAGCCAACTCAGACCTGCATGCCTCTCACGGAAGCAGCGTGTCCAGACAGTGTTTGACCAGCCAGCTACTGTTTTGCTCAGGACGCTCCCCACCCCCACCCCCTTGTTGTATGTATCAGAATCCAGGTTCCTAAATCATCCTTTGAGGAGAGCTACCCACTCATTCAAAACACCTGTTTGGACTTCTCAAGAGCAGATACACTCATGGCAAAACATTGAGATTGTGAGGTCTTGGTACTTAGTGTTACTCAACTGTTATAGCAGTACTATCCAAACTAACCTCAAACACTGTGACTCCTGCTTTCTTAATCAGTTATGGAAATTATTTCTTTTTGCAGATCATCTGAAGTGGGGGTCAGCAAACAGTAGCACATGTACACATCCAGCTGCCTATTTTTTATGGCTTCAGTTCACAAGCTAAGAATAGTTTCTACATCTTTAGGTGAGTGGAGGGGTGGAGGTGAAACACTCTAAAGAATAATACAATTTTGTGGCATGCAAATCAAAAGAATTTCAAATGCTAGTGCTCCTTTATAATGTTTTATTTGAATCTAGCCACACTCATTTGTTAGCAAAGCTTCTACGGCTGCTTTCACCCTACAATAACAGTGCTGAGAAGTTGTAAACCAGATTTAATGACCCTCAAGTCGGAAATGTTACTATTTGATCTGTCAAGCCCTGGCTTGAAGGATATACAAAACACCCATTTATTTATTTATAATGTGTAGAAATCGTCTTGTCCCTCCTCCTGGCCACGAGAGCCTAGAACTCGCTAGGCCTACTTTGTTTGAAGACTTTGTAGAATGCATCCCAAACTGGAAAGTCCTAAAGCACTATATTACGGGGCTATTTTTGAGAACACAGGAGATATGTCTCTTTATGACCTTGCCACAAAATACTTACTTTGGTTCCAAGGATGTTCTGGGCCAAAACCAAGCTTTATCATCTATGATAAAGCTCTTCATTTCTTTTTTTAATCAAATTTTATTGATGTACCATTCATTTACAAAACTATATAATTTCAGAAGTACAATTTCATATCTTGATAGGTGCACAGGTTTCACTTACTCACCACCAAAGCTCCAGCTGGAGCTATCCCCTATCACATCACCCCCCAATTCCTACTCCCTCCCCCCACTATGATAATCACCATATTCTTGGCTGAGTTGAAGAGTTACTTTCATTGTGTTTTTCCAGTTTGTGTACTTTGGTTACTTATATTACACAAATGAGTAAAACCACCCAGTAGTTGTCTTTCTCCTTTCTGATTTATTTTGTTTAGCATAGTCACCTCTAGTTTCATTAATATTGTCATGAAAGGCACAATTTCATCTTTTTTAATAGATGAGTGGCACTCCATTGAGTATATATTCCACAGTTTCTTTACCCAGTCATCTATCAACAGGCATTTAAGTCTTTAAGGTCATTAAATCTGCTTTACAACTTCTCAGCCACATTTTGGCTACTGTGAATAATGCTGCTATGAATATAGAGATGCATATACCTTTTCATATTGGTAGTTTCATATTTAGATGCATTTCTTTTTTTAAGATTTATTTATGCATATAAATAGAACTAAGGTAAAGGTCAGAAGTGGGGGCAGGGAAAGGAGGATTCCCCAAAGACGTAGTAGGGAGAATAGGCAGATGTACTGAAACACACTGCCGAGGGGAGCAGATGAGACAGGAGAGGTCTGCTGAGCCATGTGGGTCTTCCTGGCTGACCCAGAGTTGAAACTCATGCTGCAGTGTCTGGCAATAGCTTAGGAGCACTGTCTGTAACCCCTGTACCACTGGGGAGGTCCATAGATGCATTTCTTGACACTAAAACTATCCCATCATTATTCTGGGAGAGTACCCACTCATTCTGAACACCTATTTGGACTTTTCTCTCTTTAGTTCCATCATCTCTTTTTACAGTATAACTCAGTTGCAAATCTTCACCAAGCTGCTTCATAAATCTCCTTTAGAAACCAGGCAAAATACAAATTAATATAGGCCCTCCCTGGTGGCGCAGCGGGTTAAAGCATAGCACTGAGAATCTAAGGCCGCTTCTGCATGAGTTCGATTCCCGCCTGCTCCGGAGGTGACCACATGGCGTGGCAGACCTCTCCTGACCCGCCCGCTGCTCCCCTCAGCAGTGTACTTCGTCGATCTGCCTGTTCTGCTCCCCACTCTGTCTCTGGTGAAGCCTCTCACCGCCCCTGAGCCTCTGGCCTGTACCCCAGTTCTGTATGAACAAATAAATAAATCTTAAAAAAAAAAAATACAAATTAATATAAACAAACCAAAACAACCGTGAATATAAATGTGCTCAACTGTTCTAAAATCAATTTGGCTGTGCTAGGATCTCTGTAACACCCCTTGACTCTCTGGCTGTGGATCTCACAGGTGAAGGTGAGTGACATATTGGGGCAATAGTAGCAGCCAGTGCACTCTTGAGGCCTGTGTGTCAGGGGAAGTTAAGAGACGCCCACACAGTCACCGGTGAGTTCCCCACTCCATAAACACCAAGTCCTTTTCTAGTTCTCTTTCCTGACTGCCAGCCCCTCAACCAGTGTTGAGCCCAGTTCCCATCACCACGCTCTTTGCTTCAAACTAGCAGAGGCAATAGCTACTCTGAATCCACCACCTTCCATACCTGTACCAGCCACAAATGCAGTATAATCCCAGCCGCAGGGTATTGCCAGGCTATCACATTTCCCTGCGAGTTTCAGCTTATTTACCAGCAATAGGCAGACTTAATAACTCTTCTCCAACCCTTCAAATACCCCTTTCAGACCTGTGCTTTCCCAGACTTTCAACAATTGTGTAAGATCTACTTCCTCTAAGCTTCTAATCTACAGAATTTATAATTCATCTTCCCTGAAACAAATAATGTGACACATTTTATTACAAGTGGGGCAAATAGTAAAGAACACTGCTCTCTCCTAACTCCTTCTGTTACCAGTCACCTGTGATCCTCTCATTACGTGAAAATGTCCTCATTTCTAGACCCTGATATGCAGAAGTATTTCTAATTATTCAAGAATTGGTGCTCTGAACAATTCTCAGTTCTTGAGCCAACAGGGAAAATGCAGGCTTGTTAGAGGTAAGTGAACTCAGAGTCCCTTTGAGCCATATCTTCCCTCCCACTCTCCAGAGGAGAGTGAGTGAAGCCATCTCCCAAATCTCTATTTTCTAAGAAACAGAAATTAACAATTGTGTTGGCTTCCCAGCATCAAAAACCATCCTGCTGTGCAATATTCCTAAATTCTTTCTCAATCCCCCCCAAAAAGAGGACCTGAACTAAGATATGGGTGACTTGCCTTTCTGAAATATTTTGAAAGATAGTGGATCTCAGTCATCAATCACCCATTCTTTAGGATATTCCCACTCATAAATGCTTCTTCCACATTTAGAGTCTCTTTTTAAAATGTAAACATGTCTTAAAGAGAGGAGAAGAATGGCAAACCAGTACTTAGCTCTCTTACTCTATGTCAGAGGTTGTTCCCGGAACATTTTAGATAGCACCAAGCTCCACAGAAGTACTTTGAAGGAGTGACTTTTATTACCATCCCTTTTTCCTTTTTTTAAATATACCTTTTTTTTTTTTAAGATTTATTTATTTGTGCATATAGAACTGGGGTATAGGCCAGAGGTGCAGGGGCGGTAAGAGGATTCACCATAGTCAGAGTGGGGGAGCAGAACAGGCAGATCAATGAAGTACACTGCTGAGGGGATCAGTAGACAGGTCAGGAGAGGTCTGCTGTGCCATCTGGGTCACCTCCCTGGCCAGGATCAAACACGCATTGAAGTGGCTGTGGCCAGCTTCACAGTGCTGCCCTTTAACCCGCTGTGCCACCAGGGAGGGCCCTACCATCCCTTTTTCAAATGAAATTAAGTAGCCTATCCAAGGTCTCCAGCTAGTCGATACAAGGATATGGACCCAGCATTCTGGCCTCAGAGTCTGTTTTTAACTGACAGATTATGCTTTATCTCTAAAGATATAGCAGATGATTTGGGTTGATTTTGTTTATTCAGGCAATAAATTGAGCACTTACATGTGTTAGGCAGTGTGCTAAGCTGGGTAGATATGGTGGTGAATACATCCCAAATGTCCCTGAACTGTGGGGATGTTTCCTAGTATCCTAGATTAATTTGCATTCTGATATTCACTACCATTTGTATCATCTAGGATTTCCAGTATACGGAGTACATGGAAAAATAATAGGGGGTACATTACAATAATAACTACCATTTATTACAGGTATACTGTGTGCTGGACACAGTGCTTGTTTTTAATAAAGAACAAGTAAAGCTGCCTGATTCCCAATTGCAAGCTACTCCACCCCACCAGGCCTGAGTCAGTCCTCCACAGCTTACCATGAAGAGTCCTTTAACTCTTGCTGCCCAGGGCCAGCTCAGATCCATCCTCATTTCTGTGTTCAGCCTGTGCTTGGCTTAGAAGGAGGAAATGAATTGGGTAGTTATACGAAATGGTAGTTATAGCTGGACACTATACTAACTTGGGTGAACCTTTCCTTTATCTGAAAAATGTCTGGAATCATTTTAACTATTTCCTGAACACATCTATTAAGAGACTTTTAAAAAGCTTATTCCCATTATTATTAGTTCCTACACATCAAGACGGTCTACAAAAACCAAAATAAAAGTTTTATCTCAAATATCCCACTACCATTTTTAGCTTTCCATTGCACCTACTGTTGACAGGCGTTGATAAGGACTTAGGAAGCCCTCGACAGGAGTCCTGACACTCGGCTTTAAACCATATAAGCACACGAAAGTGTCTTACTTCTCAGGACTTCAGCTTCTCAGCTAGAAATATCTATCCTTCTCCTCCCCACACTCAACTAGTCCATGTCTTAGCCTGTCAGCTTGGGAGGGGCACCCTAATCAGCGCCCAGAGCCTACTACATTCACATGCAGCTCCAAAAGCTGATGCTGAGATAGTTAAGAGGAAATGCTCCACTGGTAATGAACACAGTCTCCCTTCTGACATATCTCCAGTCAATCTGGATCCTGGGAGAGTCTTATTCAAGATGCTATGAGGAAGACAGGGGTACAATTAGGTGTTATCCATCATCTAAGCTAATGTTTGGAAAGCTCAAATTAAAATTTGGGGGTGGGATGTATTTATCTTCCAAACAGTGAAAAGCCAGACTGCTCACCTGATATGTTCACTCTTCTCTCCTCAGAGCCTGGTCCTTGCCTAGGTGTTTAATCCTCAGGAAGCCGAAGCTGCCCAATTATAGCCACTTGGTGACAACTACAACCACCTACCCGTCTCTGGGAAAATCAAAAACAACTTAGAGCCTGGCCTAGGGTTGGAAGAGTGGGGTGAAGAGTAGGGTTGCAGTAGAAGCAGAAAAATTGTTTAAGTAATTAAATTCACGTCCTATTTAATCTCTTTCGATCACTTCTATCCTCACCACTCTCCATGGACTCCCTTCACCAAGTAAGCACTGGTCACTCAAATGCTTCTGGTTGTCTTTCCCTGTCTTGCCCTCAACTTGGATTCCTGAAACTTCACCACTGTCTGGCCTCCTTATTCTTGAATTTTCCTTGTTAACAGATTTTCCTCACGATCCCCTTTCATTTCTCCAATCCCTCTTCTCATCTGTTGAAATTTCCACTTTTTTCTCCCACCCTCTAACTACCAGTATTTGCTAAGGATCAATCCCTAGGTCTCCACTTGTCTTTCTTCACAACCTCTCCCTCAGAGAGACCACCACCTCTATCTTAATTGGCTCTCTTCTCCAGGTGAACTACTCACAGGTAATGTCATCCACACTACCTACAACAACTCTTCCCAATTCCTTTGCCTTTCTTAAAACCTGTGCCATTTTTGGCCCTCCCTGGTGCAGTGGGTTGAAGCACAGCACTGAGAAGCTTAAGCCACTTCCGCATGAGTTCGATCCCCGATCCCCACCTGCCCCAGAGGTGACCACATGGCGTGCAGACCTCTCCTGACCCGCCCGCTGCTCCCCTCAGCAGTGTACTTTGTCAGTCTGCCTATTCTGCTCCCCACTTTGTCTCTGGTGAATCCTATCACCATCCCTGCACCTCTGGCCTGTACCCCAGTTCTGTATGTGCAAAGAATAAATCTTTAAAAAAAAAAAAAAACCTGTAAAAACCTGTGCCATTCTTTTACGAACCAAGATAAACATTGAGGGATCATCTGTCTCTTCTCTCTATTGTCCTTCTCATTTAAGCAAACCTAAGTCTATCCATTTGCCTTGCTGAACTTTCCTACTTCATTTTTATGTACTTCAACACATATCTACATAAAGATTTCAGTCTAGGCCTTCCCTAGTGGCACAGCAGGTTAAAGCACAGCACTAAGAAGCTTAAGCCACTTCCACATGAGTTCGATCTGCCCACCTGCTCCAGAGGTGATCCACATGGTGTGGCAGACCTCTCCTGACCCGCCCGCTGCTCCCCTCAGCAGTGTACTCCATCAGTCAGCCTGTTCTGCTCCCCACTCTGTCCCTGGTGAATCCTCTCACCCTCTCACCCTCCGCATCTCTGGCTTGTACCCCAGTTCTGTATGAATAAATAAATAAATCTTAAAAACAGATTTCAGTCTATATCATCATAGTTCTCAGTGCTTATTATAAGCTTCACAAAAATACAAGATTTAACTCTTAACTCAGATACAAATTATTTGAGACATTTTTGTCACTTCTACTTTGGATTCATAACCTTTTAATTCATATGCAGAAAGTGAATTTACCTTCCATCCATCCCTAGCTTACTGATATATTGGGATATAGTGTTTATACTATTAATAATTTAAAATTCTAAATGAATATATTTTTATAAAAAACAATTATTTGAAGGCACTGGAGAACAATGAAGCACAGGCATAAATTAGAGAATTTAGCTTTAGAAGAAGGAAAAAATACTGGGTTAGCTCTTTCCTTTTAAAATAGTGTGATTTGGTACATGAGAATAGAGTCCAGCAGAAAGCATCAGTCTTACCAGGTTTAAAAAAGGATCAGAATTTTTAGCTAATAAAATAGCTAGACACTGAAGGGAAAATTCTGGAAAGAGGAAACCCCGAATCTGTGTTTAAATTTGAGGAGGACAAATTGATGTGTTTAGGGAAAGAATCCAAGAAGCCCTGCGCCAAAGCCTGAAATTCTATGGAGATATTTCAAGAGTTAGCTGATACTGAGACTGAGTATAAAGCTCAAGTCCCAACATCTAGAGGGTCTTAGTTTTCTAGTGAAATGCCAGAAAGTCCATGTTTCAGGAGTAATAAACAAAACTAAAAGAAAACCATTCTTGATATAGCATACTTTGTCTAAACAAAGCCTCCATGGAAACAAAGTGATTCACCAGTAATTTAACTATAATCTAGAATAAAACTCAACTCTCTTTGAAGTGAGATAACTAAATTCAGAGTCCCTGCAATGCAACATACACGTAAAAATTATTAGACTTAAGAAAAATATACCCATAATCAATTAAAACAGCTATATTTGCAAGCCATATGTTGAAATTAACAGAAAGAATTTATAAGCAACTATGATACTAATAGTAAAGCATCTGTAGGTATGACAGATGAAAGAGTAGGAAATTCCAAGAAAGAAATGAAAATTCTAAAGAATAACCAAAAGGGGGTATAATACTAAAGAATTCTGATATCTGAAATTTAAAAAATTAATTGGGTAAGATTAAGAGTAGATTAGAAAATGTAAAAGAAAGATTAGCAAATTAATAGGTCAATAAAAATTGTCCATACTGAAATACAAAGAGGAAAAACATTGAAATAAAGGAACAGAGCCTCAGTGACTTGAGAAATAATAAAAGTAAGTATAATTCGCAGGCCATTGGAGTCCCAGAAAGAAACAAGAGATAGAATTAAGCAGGAAAAAAAAAATGTTTAAAGAAATTTGAACCAAAAATTTTCCAAATTTTATTAAAATCATCAACTTGCATACCCAAGAAATTGAGCAAACCTGAAGTGTACAATACAAAGAAAGCAATATTATCAGTTAAATTTCTGAAAACCAAAGAGAAAATATTCAAAGGTGAAAAAAGAAAATCTTGAAAATTATAAGGGTGGAAAGATAAAAACATTACATTACATATTTGTATTATATATAAGAATGTCAACGAATTTTCAACAGAATTAATAGAGACCAAAAGACAAGTGAATATCATTTGTAAAGTACTGAAAGAATAACACTATCTAATAAATACATACCCAGCAAAAGTAGTCTTCAAAATTGAAAGTGCAATGGTGTTTCAGTGATGGGGTAAGTGCCTTTGTAGAAATAAAATATATAACTCCATCCAACTACCAACTACTTCCCTTTTCCTTTCTGACCACCTAGCTGTTACTAAGCTAGACCACTTCAAGGCTCTCAAAGGAACTGCACAATGACCACAAATATTCTCTTTTGTTAGAAAGACACTTCCTTCCCTGATTCTGACCCCTTTGCAGGCTTCCTGATACCTTCCAGAGTCTGCCAATCTCCCCAGATATGTAAGGTGCCTGAACTTTATTCCATTCTCATAAAAGGGAGCCTACTAATTCTAGTCAGGCAGCAGGCACTTCTCTTCTCTACAGGTTTCCTTTTCTCAGTCATTTCCTCCTTTTGTTGTCTATTCCTACATATCCTTTAGATCTCAGCTCAAATATCATCCATTTAAGGGATCTCTCACTAACCTCCCACACCTTCATTATACCCTAAGCCTATTGGATAACCTATTCAGTCTCCTCACTCCTCTGGTCAAGGTGCTCCAGAACCTGAAATTGAGTACATGTGATCACTGCTGGATTCATGGAATATATACCTACCTGTCTAGTTTGTCTGCCAACCAGGATATTCTTCTGAGCTCTTTAGACCTTCTTAACACTCTCTGACCTACAGTCTAAATTCTCATCCTTGACTATAATCTTCCTGCTAGGCCACACCTTCTTTTCTTCAATCCAGTCAATCTGCTGGTCATAGCCAACTGGTTTTGTTCTACCTGCTACCAATAAATGCCATTTCATATCTGTGCAAAACTGAGCTTTGGGATATGCCTAAATTCAGAGGCAGGAAAAGAATGAAATGATACTCAGGGCTAGCCTAGGTAAAGAATTTCTCTTAGGAGCTCTCCCTAGTGGCACAATGGGTTAAAGCCCAGTACTACAAAGCTATCAGAAAGATTCATTCCCTGGCCAGGAAGATGACTGACATGGCACATCAGACCTCTCCTGTCTCGCCTGCTGCTCCCCTCCGCAATACTGTACTTCATCTGCCTGTTCTGCTCCCCACTCTGTCTCTGATGAGTCCTCTCACTCCCATACACCTCTGGCCTGTACCCCAGTTCTGTATGCATAAATAAATCTTAAAAAAAAAAGTATAAGGAATTCTGGAGCATCCCTGGTGGGGCAAGGAGTTAAGTCTCAGCACTGTGAAGCTTTCTGCAGCCACTGCAGCAGTGTATTTCAGTCAACCTGCCTGTTCTACTCCCCACACTGTCTCTGGTGCATCTTCTCAATCCCTAATCCTCTGGCTTACACCCCAGTTCTTATATGCACAAATAAATAAAATAAATCTTTTAAAAAAAAAAGTGCTAGGAATTCTATTCTTTGCTCCTTCCACGTGCAATATTGGTGTGGGGCAGGAAGGTGACTGACAGTTCCTGGGAAAGGCTCTTCATTCCTGATGCAAAAGTACACACATGAAGTAATGCCTGACTCAAAGAGCTTTAATAAAGGATTTTTTTTTTTTACTAAAAAACACTACATAATAAGGTAGGTGGCATCACCAGCACAGAGGCCTGGGACTAATCAGATAACATACTCTAAGTGCATTCTCTGCAATTATCTGAGTCCATTTGACATTTATCTCTAATACAATGATTCACAGTCCTGGTGTGACTGCTTTCAGGTGTCTCTAATTATCTCAAGCAGATCAACAGATTCTTCAAGTGAAATGAATTTACATTTGCCTTAATGCAGATTCCTACCCCCTGTTTTATAGGAATCCTTGGAGCTGGTCCTCAAGATCTGCATTTTAAAATAAAGATTCTCATATGGTTCTGATGCAGCACTTTGAAATCATTACTCTAGAGGGAAGAAATCCTACAATGTCAAAATATTAAAGATGTAAAATAAGAATGCACTTTGTTAATTTAAAAAAAATCATTTCTCTATTTCAGCCCTCTTATTTTTCCTATGAGCCAACTGAGCAAGAGTAAAATGACTTGCCTAGGGTCACACGTGCCAGGATTAGGACCAGGACCCAGGTCACCTGACTCCAGCTGCAGCGCTCTCTCTTACACTGCACTGCCTCAGAGCTCTCAGTCCCTTGTCCCTGGTTTCTGAGCAAGGCTTAATTACAGCGACCCTGCTCTGATGGTCTTGCCTCTAATGGCCATTCAGCTTGTGGGGGCAATAGGGTGGGCATGGGGTTTAGGATGATCAGCTCTGGGTCATCTACAACCGTGGCGGCAGAGCTGTGAGCTATGGCAAGAGCCACTGCCCACCAATCTGCAAGGAGCTGTGCAACCCACCTGTTATTTTCCTGCCTGGGCTCCACATTCACTGCTCCCCTCCCCATTTGGCAACAACTCTCTGAGATGGAAAAAAAAAAAAAAGGAGAGACAACTCTGCATGTGTCCTCTTGGAATGAATCGTACAACAAAGGAACCCAGAGGTTGTAAGTGGAAAGACTGCCTTGCAGTTTCCATAGCAACACCTCTATCCCTGCCCTAGCAGCTACGTGCAGCCTGGCATGTGTACTTTACCAGGTCTCTGAAGGGCACAGCTCTCCTTACTCGCTCACAGTTCAGGAGGGAGTGTTAACCCTGGTATTCAGATAATATCCAAAGGCATCTGGGAGACCTTGAACCAGCTGGAGCTAAAGACGTTTGTAAGCCTTCTATGGGCCCCAGTGTGGGAACCTCTACACACTTCCTGCCACAGTGTTGGCACGTCACAGATGCTTAAATACGGTCAGAGACTGACTGAAGGAATGAGAGTCTCTCCAAGGCTTCACTAAGTTCTGCTCCTCGGCATCCCTGAATGTGGATGACACACATTTTTCTCCAAATTTCTTCTACAGCCTTCCCCCTGTACTCCTCGTGCACCTTGGTGTCTCTCGGTCCCTCTGACAGGCCATCTACCAATACTAAGAAGTCAGTAACAGTGTTGCCCCTCCCGCTGCTGAACCCTCCTCCCACAGCCTCTCCCAGAAAAGCAGACACTTTGGGAGCAAGGCATGCAGTGACGAATCAGGAAGAGTAGAATTTCAAATACCGGTGATGAAAATAATTTTAGACAATACCAGGAGGACTTCCTGGTGGCACAGGGGTTAAAGTGCGGCACTACAAAGCTATCTGGAGCCACTGCAGCATGAGTTTGATCCCCAGCCAGGAAGGTGACCCACCTGGTGCGGCAGACTTCTCCTGTCTCACCCGCTGCTCCCCCCAGCAGTGTGTTTCCATCAGTCAGCCTGTTCTGCTCTGCACTCTTGTCTGTGGTGAATCCTCTCACCTCCAGCACTTCTAGCCTGTACCCCAGTTCTTAATACATAAATAAATAAACCTTTTTTTAAAAAAAGAAAATATTTTTAGGAAATAGGGGGGCCAGAGGGGATACTTGGTGTCCTGCAAATCATTTGCCCTCATAATCTTCCATATCCTTCCTCTGAGAATGGATTTTATGTTGTGGTTTCCATATTTGACCACAGCAAACATGTCTGGTAAACAAGTTAAGTACATAAACTGAACAATGTCCATTGGGATAAAGACCCCTTACAGCTTGAATAAAGTGTTAAGACAGGTTTTGTTTGCTCGGTTTTGCTTTTGCAGGGTCACTGAGTAAGAGGGAGAGAGTTCCTACATGTGTCCCATGATCCAACACCCTTGTAGTGGCTGGGGACCTTGGGAAGTGGATGAACCTGGGATGGGCTGGGGCTCCCTGCAGGGGTGAAAGGGGCCCCAGTCCGCGAGGAAGACAAACAGGAGACCATGACACTTGATTGCTCACCCCCTCACAGGTTGGCCTCAGACTTCACCCACCCCAATCCACCCCTCTCCTTCACGTTCTGCTGCCCCCTGCTCAGTGTCCCAGAGAAAACTGCCATGGTGTCATCGTTGAAGGTTTGTGGCCCCTCAGAGCTGCCCATTATCACCTTCTAGCACCCATGCTTGCTTGCTTTCCTATAATGGCCATTTTAAATTTTAGCCACTGTCCTCAACCTCTGGACCACCACCCTCCTCTCTCACTAGCAGCAGATAACTTGTCTAATATTTTCCAGAGAAAACAGTGGACAGGAGGCTGGCACTCCCTCAAGTCCATGCCAGCACCCCGTTTTACCTTATCTGTCCCTGGGAAGAGGTGTGTTTGTCTGCTCCGCCCCAAGCCACTGCCTCCCTTGTGATCTTGATTTTACACCCCCCCCATAATTGCCTATAGCCTTTTCCTTTCTGCTGATTTTATCTCTATATCACATGAGCTACCCAAGTCTTCCCCCAGCTGCTTAAAAACAAACAAATGAAAACAACAAACCCTTGACCTGCTGTCCCTTCCACATGCCACTTTATATTGTTCTTGCCTTCCCACTGAAGTTTTATTTAAAGAAAAAAGAACCTTGGGAGAGGTTAAACATTGACTGGGCTTTTTAAAAAAATCAACATAAAAAATGCACACAATGAAAAATGTCTCTTCTCTATATTCCAATTCTCTTCCCAGAGGTCATTTTTCTTAACCGTTTTCCTACATGCATAGAATTATGTCAACTCTATTTTCCTTTTATACTTGCTAATTTCAGATAATGACAATCATTCCACAGTAGCCTATACTGATCTGCCTTACTGTGTTTACCACCCACAGTATTCCAAAGTACAGACAATAGACACAGCAAAATTAACAAGTCTTCTAGTCATAGATGCTTGCAGCTATCTCAAAAGATATTAAAGTGGCTAATCTTGTACATGTACAACTTTATATATAAATCTTTCTACAGAATAAATTCCTAGATGTAGATTTATGCATCAAACTGTACATACTTGGGAACCGATACTGCCAAAAGGGTCCACCCTAGAAAGTTTATGCATTTATACTCCTACCAGCAAGGAGTAAGATTGAGCTACTCCTGAAGCCCTCACCAACAGTAGAGTTGGCCCATCTTTTCCTCAGCCTACGTGAAAATGACACTTTAGTTTTGTTTTTTTTTTTTAATTTTTAAAAAATGTTGGTAGTATCTTAATTTTATTTTCTCTTACAACTAGGAACAAGGGTCTTCTATGTTTAAGAACCATTTACATCTTCTTTTCTGTAAAATGTCTGTTCATGTCTTTTACCCATTTTTACATTGGTTGCTCTTTTTTATTGTTTGCAGAAACACTGTATGTGCCTATTTATAATCGGTTACCTAACTTCTTCTAATCTTCCTATATTTTCACTATCCCGATGATATTTTTTATATTGCAATTTTTTAATGAAAATAAAATACTTGATACAAAATCTATCAGCCTGACTATTTCTAGGTGTGCAGCTCAATGGCACTGGCTTCCTCCCTTTGGTGTACAAACTCTACTACCCTCTGCCTCAGCATGTCCCAAACAAACTCCCTGGCCATCAAGTAATGACCCTCACTACTGAATTTACCAACTTTTTCAATTTCTGAATCTTACTACCTGAAAAAACTTTCACTTTTCCTGATATTTTTAAATCTACACATTTATTCTTTGGGTCAATGTTTCTCAGCCCTGGCTACAGTCGACTCATCCCCGGAGTGGGCCTACCTTGGTGGTGCAAAGTGTTAGGGCACAGCACTGCAAGCTAGCCACTTCAGTGCGAGTTCAATCCCTGCCCTGGAGGTGATCCACATAGTGCAGCAGACTGATCTCCTGACCCACCCGCTGCTCCCCTCAGCAGTGTACTTAGTTGATCTGCCTGTTCTGCTCCCCACTCTCTCTCTGGTGAGTCCTCTCACTGCCCCTGCACCTCTGGCCTGTACCCCCAGTTCTGTATACAGAAATTGCCTACACCTTACCTCTAGAGATTCTGATTTAAATAGCTTGGGGAGGGACCCAAACATTACTAATTCTTCATAAATTCCCCAGGTGATTCTAAAGCTCGGCCAGCATTGAGAACCACTATTGTTGCATATAAGATTTCCCCTTGTATATTAAAGTCTTTGATTCCTCTGGTATTCATACTAAGCAAAATATGATATAAAAGTCAACTGTATTTTTTCCTGACATTTATTCAATAATCCCAATTCAATTTAATGTGAACTACTAAAACTGACTTCAGAAGAGAGAGAAATTCTTGCTCCCACCTCTTAGTATCTGGATGTTTTCCCATAAGTTACTTAAACTCTTTATGCTTCAGTTTCTACATCTGTAAAGTAAGGATAATAATACCTTATAAAGTTGTTCTGAGAATTAAATTTCTCATAATTTTAAGTCACTTAGAAAAGATTCTGGGCCGTGGTAAAATACCATATTAATATTTGTTCCTATTATTTGACTCAGGTCAGCAAATGCACATGCCTAGACCCAACACAGTGATGATGCTTGTTATATAATCATTACAAATTATACCTCTAAAGAGTTAGTTTAGTGAAAATTAACTCATCTAGATAAAATTAACTCAAAAGGCTTCCTTTGTTCAGTCAACCAATAAGGATTGGTTGACCTTATGTCTAAGATATCTCCTTAATAGAGGGGTCTAGAAACATTATTAAGGAAAATAAAAGGTCAGGTTAATATATTTTTTGTTTTTTAAAAACCCCAGACTCAAATTGCATTCTTAGGCTATCTACCCAGAGAATACAGAAATTAAGTTGAAGGGAAATAAGCACTCCTCTATTCATTGCAGCACTATTAACAACAACCAAGTTACAGAAACAACCAAAGGACAGATTATGAAGATGTGGGATGATATAAACAAAATGAAACAAAAAGAATCTCAATATGATGGGACTATCAGGGATTATGCTAAACACGAGGTAAGTGAGTGTCAGAGACTGACCCCATCACCGGTTGTTGGGGGGGGGGCAGAACAGGCAGGGTCTTAAGGTGTGAGCAGCTGGAAGAGTGGAGATCCCTAGAAAAAGGGGAAAATGAGAGCCGGCTCTAGGAAGACACAGGAATTGGAGTTGGGTACAAGTCTTCCTGCTCTGGCTTCAGCAGAGGTTTAGTTTTTGCATTTCAAGCAAGCAGTGGGACCCATTAGCATATGAATTGGGCTGAGATCAGGATCATCTTTTTTCTAACAATTTGGGGTTGTATTGACCTTTAGCTGAGATTATAACATTATTCTTAAAATCAATCTATCAAGGTTAAAACAGGTACATAAATTTATAAAATTTAGGATTTATATTACCATATTTACCACAGTGAAGATTAACCAAGATAAAGTCCCTTTAACCCTAACTACTACTTAATGGCTTTCATTCTCACTGAGATATGCTAGAGGGTAAATCAATCACAAAAGGAAATACAGTAAAGTTCTTAACAACTGAATAGAAAGCTTGAGTAAATTTCCTTAAAGTCTAGACAGTAGAAAGCTTAAATAGTTCTTTAGAAACTGAATAGAAGACTTATATGAGATAGTAGGGCAGTAAAAGAATATGTTCTAGTACTGCCTCATATTACAATATTGGTTTTGCTATAGCAGCCAATTGCTTTTATTAATCAGCCAATAGTAAAATTATTTGACTTCAAGAGGAATTTCTTGCCCTGATGCAGCACTTGCTTGTCTGGGCCAGGCAGCACCTTATGAGGCTAAGACAATCCAGTTGTAAACTGAAGGTTCCTCAGAATATTTTGATATTATGATTATACAAAAAAGGGAGGTCATAACATAAGTTAGTGCAAAAATTCTGATTTTTCAGAGCTTTTCCTTTTCTATCCAGAATTTGTCAGTCGATAGAAATTGCATAGCTTGTGTCAAGCGAGAAGGAGAATGACAAATACTGAATGATCTCACTCATATATGGAATACAAAGAAACAAACAAAGCAAAGGAACAGACAAAACCAAACCAAGTAAACGCTTGGAATCTGACTGCAGAGCTGAGGCTAGGGGAGGAGGAAGGCCAAGGTGTGAAAGGGGGTGGAGGAAACAACGGACTGTGGCGAAGAGCCTAGATGCTCTCCGTACCATGTGATAAAATGCATTGGTAGACATCAGCCTGTAACCCTAACAGATAGAATGTTATAAGCCAACATCACCTCTATTTCAAAAGTCAAGTAATTTTAAAATAATAATACAAATTGAAAAATCAAAACCCCAAACTGAATCTAGTGATTGCTACTTTTCCATTCTCCTGAACTTGACTGTTATTATTATTAAAAAGTAATCTAGTCTAGAATCTAGTCTGGGACTGAAGCCAGAGGTATTCTGAGAAAGCCGCATTCTTCTCCCATGGCCATCCAAATGACTTTCACTTAGTTCCCTTCCTCCAGGCCCTCTGTTGTTGCCCTGAAATGACTGAAAGAGCACCACTGGAGCCACTCCTCTGTCCTGCCAAACCCCTAAGCAGCAATTCCTTTGCATCCAGAGTTTAGAACTCGACAAGTATCAAAAACCAGAAACCAAGCCCTCCCTGGTGGCGCAACGGGTTAAAGCACAGCACTAAGAAGCTCGATCCCTGCCTGCCCCAGAGGTGACCACATGGCGAGGCAGACCTCTCCTGACCCACCCGCTGCTCCCCTCAGCAGTGTACTTCGTTGATCTGCCTGTTCTGTTCCCCGCTCTGTCTCTGGTGAATCCTCTCACCGCCCCTGAGCCTCTGGCCTGTACCCCAGTTCTGTATGAATAAATAAATAAATTTTTTTTTTTTTTTTTTTTTTAAAAAGCCAGAAACCTCTTCCCTTGTCTTGGCACTGATGCAGGAGAAAGTTGTGGGGTCTCCAGACATTTTTAAAGTGAGAGAAAAATTCTCCTCACTTCACCCAAATTCTTCACAATTCTAAACTCCCCAATGCCACTGAAAATACTTATTTTATAACACCATCCAAAAATGAAAGGAAATTTGTTCTTTCCTAAAGCACAAAGGATGGCTATAAGCCGATAGATGATAAAACTTCACAGAGCTGAATTGCGGTGCTTTGATGAGTGGCAAATATGTGAGTGAACACTCCATAGTAACAGTAATACAAACTATATAGGCCAGGTGCCAAGTGTAGGGAAGTATTTTCCATTTTAGAATTTAAAAGGGAGGGCCCTCCCTGGTGGCGCAATGGGTTAAATGCAGCAGGGTTAAATGCAGCACTAAGAAGCAGTCTGCAGCCACTGCAGCAAGAGTTCAATTCCCCACCAGGGAGCTAACCCACATGGCACAGCAGACTTCTCCTGACGTGCCCACTGCTCTCCTCAGCAGTATGCCTCAGTTGATCGGCCTGTTCTGCTCCCCTTTCTGTCTCTGGTGGGTCCTCTTACCACTGTCCCGCCCCCGGGCACTCTGGCCTGAACCCCAGTTCTTATATGCATAAATAAATTATTTTAAAACAAAAGAATTTAAAAGGGAATTAATTCATGAACCAATGAACCAAAGTTCCTTTTAAAAGATTTTTAAAGCTCCTGAGACTTTTAAAATTATACTGTCATCTATATGATATCGTAGTGTAGCAAGTGGGAAAAAATCCTCTATAAAAAGAGATAACCCAAAAAATGAATGAAAGAAAAAAATTTCCTTGAATTTATTCTTTCTTGATAACAATGATGTTACATAACTCAGGACCTCTAAGAGCTTAGTAAGGATGGGTTTCTTAAATAAGTGGTCTGAGACATTTAATTTAACAGTGGCTCTCAAATTTGAGCATGCCTTGGAAATCTCTGGAAGATTGCTGGCCTCCACCCCTGACGTTCATGACCACCACCACCACCACCACCCCATCACCATCTGCTTTTAGCAGATAAGGAACTGATGCTCGCTGCTAGTTAAGTAGAAACGTCAAGAGTTAAATCCAAAATCAACTTCCAACTTAGCAGGCTTAACCCCACATCACAAGCCTTCCTGTGGAATGTTTAACCATTTGGCCATCCTTCACCAGGAGAGATCTTGGAGGTGTCCCCCACACTGTCTCCTATAACTATCTTAAAGGTAGTCACTCATCAGGGCCACTGACAAGTGTAACCTTCCAGGCACTCCCCACTTGCAAAGAGGCTGGAGGCTCTGAACTCAAGAACACTTAACAACTCCTGGGAAAATCCTACACAGCTGGGAGTTCCTGGTGGACTGAGAGCAAGGTCACACAATCAGTAAATACTGATTATAAGCCACATTGCACAGGCATTTTACATATATTATCTCTAATTCCCAACAACCTCCATGGTTGATTTTTATCATTTTCCTCATTGCATAGCTGAAGAAAGTGTAACTCAGAAAAGTCAAGTGATATGACCCAACACATATAGCAAATAATTCCAACACTGGCATTTGAATCACTCCCTTACCTCTTACTCTCAAAACCAGTTGCATCCCACTCCCTACCTTGCCCCTGATCAGGCAGACTGGACTGCTGTTACTGAATTATTGTTATCACCCCCTCTCCATCACTTGAGAGATCAGAAGGGAAGGAGGCAAAGAGCAGGAACAAATGTTGGTGAATGTGTGGAGAAAACAGAAACGTTTATTCCCTGTTGGTGAGACTGTAAGTTGGTGCAGCCTCTGTGGAAAGCAGTATGGAAATCCCCATAAAGGGAATATCACATGATTCAGCAACAACACAGTTAGGCATTTACTCAAAGAATATGAAAACACTAGTACAAAATATTTCTGCACTCATACATTCATAGCAGCATCATTCACAATAGCCAGCTCATGGAAGCAGCCTAAATGCCCCACAACAGACAACTGGATAAAGAAATTTTGGGATATATGCTCAATGGAATACTACTCAGTTATTTAAAATGATGAAATAGTAACTCCTGGGATAAAATGAGTGAATCTTGAGTTGATAATGCTAAGGGAAATTAAATCAGAAAGTGAAAGATAGTTACCACTTGGTCTCATTTGTTTGCAGGATATAAAAATAAAAGAGAGCAAACAAAAAGAATAAATAATAGTCTCTATGAATTAATATTCTGGTTATTAGAGGGAGGAGCAGGGAGTAAGGGAAGGAAGGTGACAGGGCTGGACCCTGGAGCTCTGGCAGAGGGTGAGTGAAGCATGGTCACATAAAGAGGCATGAGGTAGTAGTATAGTCCAAAACTATAACTACATCAACTAATGGCAAATCAATAAGATTTAAAAAAAAAAAAAAAAAGAGTAGGGACTGACTGCAAAGGGTGATATACTGGGGTAGGGACTGGAGTGAGTGGAACTGAAAATTAGTTCAGGATGGGTGGGAGTGTAGCTCCAGGACAGCTTGAAGTGAGAGGGATGGGGTAAAACTTCTAGCAAATAAGAAAGGGAGTAGGGAGACTTAAAGTGACAGCTCCCCTATCTTAGCCTTCTCAGGCCAGGCTAGGCTAGGCAGTTCAGAACAGTCTTTGGGAATCACCGGGGGTGGATTCGGGGGGAGCACGGAGTATGTCTTTCCTAGATGGACTGGAATCCCCCAAAAAACCCATTTAAGCCTCCACTGAAATCCCAGGGAGTCACTCCAGGATGCCAGTGTCCAGGACTGAACTGAACATTTTTTTTCTTAACTTCTAGTCCTAAAATTGGTCAAAGTGTTACAGAGCAGGCAAGAGTGAACTGGGCCACCAGTTCTGTGGGGCCTCACCCATGGGCTTAAAATTCAGTTGTACTGCAGGCACACACAAAAGGGTCAAAATGGGTTTATTTACCAAAAAGGGAAAGGAATAGGAAACAACCCAGGGAAAGAGAGTGGGATACAAAGTAACTGGAATACCTTACCCGCTGGCTGACTGAAAACGCCAAGTCACGTGGTCCGAAGAGCCGTTTCTGAACAAGAGAGCAAGAGACTAATCACGTCCTATTTATCCCCCAAATGTCCCAGAATTCCTGCTAGCTCCGCCGTTGGGTCCTCGCAGTTCTCTCCCTGGTACTGCTGGGAGTTGTAGTTTCCAATCACTGGAGTGGTGTGTTGGATCCAGAAAACTGGAATAGGGGGTGGAGTCCACAAGACTCTACAGAGTTTCTTTAGGACATCCTTCCTCTTAACAAAGGGACAAGAGGGAACGAGCTATACTTAAAATAGCATGTAGAGTGATAATCATACATGAAATTATTAAAGGAGCAGTGAGGAACAAACTGAACCAGTGGGGGACAGTGTTAGGGAAGGTGTTTTCCAGACTCCAGTCCATTTATTTTTTCTTAAAAGATTTCTTTATTGGGCCCTCCCTGGTGGTGCAGCGGGTTAAAGCACAGCACTGAGAAGCTAAAGCCACTTCCGCATGAGTTCAGTCCCTGCCTGCCCTGGAGGTGACCCACATGGTACTGCAGACCTCTCCTGACCCACCCACTGCTCCTCTCAGCAGTGTACTTTGTTGAACTGCTCCCCACTCTGTCTCTGGTGAGTCCTCTCACTGCCCCTGCACCTATGGCCTATACCCCAATTTTGTATGCATAAATAAATCTTTAAAAAAAAAGATTTCTTTATTTATGCATACAGGAAGTGGGGTATAGGCCAGAGGTGCAGGGGAGATTGGGGAAATGGGTGAGACAGAGTGGGGAGCAGAGCAGGTGAATCTACTAAAGTTCACTGCGGAGGAGAGCAGTTGGCGAGACAGAAGAGGTCTGCTGAGCCATGTGGGTCACCTCCCTAAGGATGAAATTTACATTGCAGTGCCTGGCAATAGTTTCATAGCACTGTGTCTTTAACCCCTGTGCAACCAGGAAAGCCCTCCAGCCCCATTTCTGTATCAACACTGAAACTCCCAGGATACCATAAACCTGACTTCCTGAATGGGGGAAGGGTGCTGGCTGCTAGGGGCAGAGCAGAGCAACCATACTAAACTTAAAACACTGCACACCCTGGTCCCTGTCTTTGCTGGTTTTAGTGCTTTGGCAGGCAGTACTGTCCAGCTCTCCTGAGACACCATGAACTCAGCTTGGATGCTACATTCTGAACTTCTCTCCCAACCAAGAGGCACAAACTCTTCCTTATGCTTCTTAGATTTGTTCCCCTGGCAGCTCTGCACTGTGACCTTGGTTGCTCTGCACTGGGCCTGCCTGTTTGAATGAGTGCCCACCAGGAGACGGTTAATTTTGGAGTTTGATTGCAAGTCTATATTTTGAAATCCTCTTGCCCTATTCCTCCCTTTCTTCCCTTTGAACCTCTCACTGAATAAAAACCCTTTGGGCACACTAGAATTTGACTATTTTATTTGTCCCTTTCTTCCCTTTGAACCTCTCACTGATTAAAAACCCTTTGGTAGCCCTCCCTGGTGGCGCAGCAGGTTAAAGCACAGCACTAAGAAGCTAAAGCCACTTCCGAATGAGTTCGATTTCCGCCTGCCCCGGAGGAGGACCACATGGCATGGCAGACCTCTCCTGACCCACCCGCTGCTCCTCTCAGCAGTGTACTTCGTAGATCTACCTGTTCTGCTCCCCACTCTGTCTCTGGTGAAGCCTCTCGCCGCCCCTGAGCCTCTGGCCTATACCCCAATTCTGTATGCACAAATAAATAAATCTTTAAAAAAAAAACCTTTTGGGCACACTAGAATTTGACTATTTTATTTGTCATGCTGAAGGATGGCATGAAGTCCTAAATAGGCAACATGGGCTTTTTCACTTAATAGTTGGGGGTTCCTAGTGCTTCTGGGATTTTCCTAATATGAGTTTGGATTCCCTGTGGTTTGCCCAGTATTAAAATTAGGGTAAAGGAAATGGTGTTTCATCATTTCACATCAAGAATAATTTTTTAAGTAAATGAAGTACTAAGATATTAAAAAGAAATACTAAAATATAACACTTGCATTGTCATTATTATATACTATTCATTTAAACAGAAAATAGATTTTTTAGGTAAACATATCTCTGCCTCCCCTCCCCCGCCCCCACCACACACACACACACACACACACACTCTGAGATCGCACCTTTGGGATAACCCCACCTGAATTTCCTTCCTCTGGGTGGCAACTCTGTGGCCTCCAATATATATCTTTTTCCCTGTCTCTACAAAGCTTAGAGATTGGTTCCATGTTAACTTCAAACCACTTCAAAGCTGACTTCCCAAGAAGGGTTTCTCACTGTATTTTAAAGGTTTTGCCCCACCCTGGTGAAGTAGCTGATGTGGGCTGTTAAGAACTTGCATTTAAAGCAGTATCATGGCTTGGGTGTTCCCACTTGCCACCCAGGGAGACACACTAACTGTATTGTACAGGAAGGGCCACCTGTTCACCCTCACTGCCCCTTCCCCATCCACCCAGGTTTGTCATGGGGAGATGGCAAATAGACAACCCACGCCCTCCAAGCCACAGGGAGTCATCTCAGCCTCCCAATGTACTGGGAAGGAATGGTTTTGAGTTTTGAGTCCTGGCTTTGTCATTTATGGCCTGCAGAACCCTAAGTCCATCCCTTCATTTCCAAACCCAGTTTCTTTGTCTGTGGAATAGAAATTTAAAACAGCAATAATTTCATAGAGCTGTTGTGACAAAGCAAAAAAAGAAGCAATGAAGAACTGAAAATTCATTTAATTGTTCTGCTCATATAGACTTTGCTTTTTCTAGACAAGTTCCCACCACCTGTGCAGGGTGGGGTTTTAGAGACACTCCTTCCAGCAAGCTTTGGGCTATGTAAAGCAACTTGAGGCCTGCAACTCAAGTGCTCACTGGACATTCTAGATTGTATTCCCTAGGGCAGGGAGAGAGGAACGCCACTGAACCCCCTAATCTGCCTGCTCTAAATAGGTTCTGCCATCTGCCGCATCAAGACAAAACATGTAAGACGTTAATGAAAAGGGACTTAAATACAGTGAGTATACAACACAGAAGACAAAGAATATAATTTCTAATCAAACACCTGAGGTTACCCATCTCCTTGTGGGCAAAAGTCAACCCAAAAGGGATTGGCCCAAAGCCCGCCACTAGACTAAAGCACCTTCTGGCCGGGACCCATGGAAAAGGGTCAGGAATGGCCAGACAAGTCTGGGAGGAAAAGAGCAAAATCAAAATCAATATAAACACTGCCATAGTCACCTCCCTACAGGTATCTCACCCACATCTCTTTCAATCAGTCCAGGGCCAAGAAACAAGCACGGTTTCTCCATCACATGATTGCTGCTCCATGTGGCTTCCTCGGGTCTCCTTCTGGCTCTCCATCCAGCTTCCTTGTTCAGATTCTTCTCTTCTTTTCTGCTCAGCTCCACCCTCCTTCTGGATGGGGCAGGGAACCTCGAACTTCCCCTTTTCCTAGGGACCACCCTGTTACACAAGGGGCCCAACTAGGGTGTTGTTTCATATCTGAGCTTCCAGGAGCCCCCTGGAAGTTCCCTGAATTTGTTGAGGGAAGGACTGTAGGAGGAAATGAGTTTGTGGAACAATTTCTTTTGAAAACTTTTCTTCCTTTAAAAAAAAAAAAAGATTTATGCATACAGAACTGGGGTACAGGTCAGAGGTTCAGGAGTGGTGAGAGGATTCACCAGAGAGAGGGGGGGGGGGAGTAGAACAGGCAGATCGATGAAGTACACTGCTAAGGGGAGCAGTGGGCAAGACAGGAGAGGACTGCTATGCCACGTGGATCACATCTGGGGTTGGAATCGAACTCACACTGAAGCAGCTGTGGCCAGCTTGCAGTACTGTGCCCTAACCCGTTGCACCACCAGGGAAGGCCTGAAGAGAAATTTTCTTGAATGTTTTTTTCTTTTATTTTAATGTGAAAACCCCTGATTTGCAGCACTGTTTCTATCATGCAAATGCTGCTTCAAGAAACTATACCTAGGACACACCCTGTTCCTACCACAGGTAACAGAATGTCAAATAAATGACACAGTATCAACATGCTGCTAGAGGCAGTGAAACAAAGCTGGCCTCTCAACCCTGGCATCAGAAAGCATCCCAAGCTCAAGGATAATTGATGCTGTGATTCCTTTTCTCCACTTTTCACTAAGCACATCTATTCATCCGACAATGCTTTATACTGCCTGTGCTCTTCCCAAGCAACAGAGAGGCTGGAGATAGTGAGATGAGTAAGTCCTGCGACTCTGACTTCCAGGAGCAGTTAACCTCTTGGGAGAGATGGACTGGGAAGCCTGACTTGCTGCTGAAACACTGGCACACACGCACCAAGGAAGAGGCTCTGCCCTGGAAGAAGTGCGAGGTGGTGATACGCACCTGCAGGACAAGATCATCCTGCTAGAGATGGTGGGCATCCTGGGGGAAGGGGGGGAGCATCTACAACAGCAGCCCCTCAAACAGGCAGAAACCAAAGCCTGGAATGACATGCCTCTGCCTACACGAGTTCTCCCCCACCTGCAAGCTCATCAAGCACAGTGAGCAGGCCCTGGGACCACCCGCTCCTCCACTTCAAAGCCATCTGCTTGACCAGTGAAAGTTTAGACATCTCTAAACCTGAGGTTGGGGGTGGGGGTGGGGGCAGGCGGGCAGAGTAGTAGTACCAACAGTGAGAGCCGGGCTCAGTATTAACTTCCACAATCAAGCTCCATGAGGAACATAATGCTAGACTGACAGACTCAAAAGGTTAGTAGGTGTTGGGGGAGGAGGTGATTCTAAAGTATGGCTCACAGAACGGAAAGGCAAGCTAGCACAGCAAGGCAGCAGTACCACCCAGGTCCACTGCACACCTCCCACCCTGACTTCCTCTTCAGACTGAAAGGGCCTTGTCCACCGGCCCCTAAATGGGTAAACTATGACCATGTGGTATGCAGCAATAGTAGCTACTGATTGCATGAGTAAGCACCTGACCCAAAAGCTCACGCTGACCGAAGTGACCTATGAGGTGTTCAATACAGATATTAACTAAATGAGCCAGTCATCCTGGCTTCCTCTGGAACTTACACAGGGAGAATAACAAGGATTTGGCCAGTACAGGTGAACAGTCACGTACAGAGGAACATGGACACCGGACTAGATTAGGCAGGCACACTAAAGCTACCTCTGCCCCTGTCCAAGTTCTACTTCAGGTCTGTTCTGCATCAAAAATTACCTCCAAATCTCACAGTTTACAGTTTTGAGCCCTTTTGAGAAGGGCTCAAGCTGGGGGATTCTGGTTCAGGGTCTCTCAGGTAGTCGTGGTTAGGTCAAAAAGAGCAAGGACAGCAGGTTGATGGAGCACCTAGGGCTTAACGGGTCAACTCTTCTCTTTATGTCACTCACCTCATAACTTCTCTGTGGTGACTCTCCCTATAAGCTAGCTTGGGTTCCCCATCACAGCATGGTGGCTCCAGGACAGTCTGAGGGGGAGCCTCACAGCAAGCAAGGGGGATGCACCCCAACCTCAGAGGTCAGGTAGTATCACTCCCACACACTATTGGTTGAACCTGTTGGAAAAACACAGCTAGTTTTCATGTGTTCCACCTAATAAAATACAATACAAAAAAGTCAAATATTTTATAATTTCCCGTTCTCTCAAACTCAATCTTACAAGGAAACTATTTCCCTAAGGGTTTAGATGAAGGCGTCTTGCACCTTAGACAAGTTGCAAGCGGTTGAGCGGGAGTGAAGTGTAAAGCAAGAGGGGAGCACAGAGGGCGGGAAGCCTGGAAGAGAGGCAGAGGTCTTCCACACCAGCCCGGAAGCTGGACTTTTTCTGCAGGCGTCTACTCTTCCTTCTAGAACAAGTGAGGCCAGCTGTGTCTGACTTCCAGAAGTGAGTGGTCACTAGGGCTGACTGGGGACTGGTGGTCTGTAGCAGGAGACACTCTGAACAGCATTCCTAGATTGGAAACGTCTTACAATTGGTATTTCTGACTTATCTTGAAAAATTAGAAAATCTAATCACCGTGGAGTCTCATTCTTGCACAGATGCAAACCGGGGATTAGAACAGTAGTTGTCCTCTTTAAATGGGGTGTGAGCACTCCAATTAGCCACAGTCTCAAGCATTTCCTATTGCATCACAATTGTCTTGGTTCATTATTTTTGTTATCTCCCCAATAAGCTTTTGACCTCTGATCTCAGGCTTCCCATGAGCAAGAGTTTTTGTGGACCCACACTAATAAACTCACCTCTCATTTAATTCTCCATCATGAAATGGAACATTCTCTCACCATTCAAAGTATAATTTGCTTAAACTATCTGCATCTTTTCCCCTTATTTCTGATTTCCTCTTGTGTATCAGCTGTTTTTAAAGAGCAGTTTTGTGCATTGGGTTATCTCCCTTGCTGAGATGAATTCAGCAATTTGTTTAGAACACGTCAATTTGTTCAGAACAAGTAGAAACAATTATATACCCCATAAAGCATAAATCAGGCACAACGTGACTTCCCTGTAGAAGCATTACCCCAGCTGCCCCAGTGAGCCAGCATCCTGGCCTGATGGTTGGTCCATTAACCACAGGTGACTTCAGTTATTCAGAACATGGAAATGCCCAGTTTAGGCACAAATCATTGAATGACATGTGTTCTGACCTCATAGGAAATGAATTGTCATATTGCCTTTCAACTCTATAAATTCTATGCTTTAAGCCCCAAATCCAGTCCCAGCTCCTTCTGAAAGCCTTCACAATTACTTTAGCTCTGTAGACAGGGATTACTACCTACAGCAGGCTCTATGGCTGGCCTTATGCTTATGTTTTCAAGTCCCTTCATCCCAACTTCTTCATCACTGTACCATGTCTTCATCAGAATCCCCTTTGGAACATGGATTGCCTAGAACTTGACCCAACTTGGGTCAAGGATCTGCCTGGCAGCCTGATGCCCTGCTAGAATTTATCTGGTGGGTCAGCTCTGTTCCCACCAGGCACCTCTAGACCAGTACTGCGCACACCTCCGCCCCCACCTGTTCCTCTGCAAGTGCCTGCCTGCTCCTCTACCTACCAGAGACATTGAAACCATGGAGAGCATGGAAAATTGTAAAGCTGGAAAAGAACAGTGAGAAAGAGACACAGAAATAACTAAGGACAACTCCAGCTAGAGGCTCATTCAAATGAGCCCTTGGGTCTTCACTTGGAATTGAAAATAACCACTGAGTCCCATGGGCACAGTGGCAACCATTAGTCCATGCCTATTTTTCCACTCAGCTTGTACCTTTGGATTTAAGAGGAAGAACTTTCCTAAAGGAAGAGGTCAACATAAAAAGGGGACAACCTGAGGAAGCAGGCATGGGAGCATCACCATCGGGAATAAAAGAAGAAAGCAGGGCCCTCCCTGGTGGCGCAGCGGGTTAAAGCGCAGCAGTGAGAATCTAAAGCCGCTTCCGCATGAGTTCGATTCCCGCCTGTCCCGGAGGAGACCACATGGCGTGGCAGACCTCTCCTGACCGCCCGCTGCTCCCCTCAGCAGTGCACTTCATCAGTCTACCTGTTCTGTTCCCCACTCTGTCTCTGGTGAAGCCTCTCGCCGCCCCTGAGCCTCTGGCCTGTACCCCAGTTCTGTATGCACAAATAAATAAATCTTTAAAAAAAATAAAAATAAAATAATTTTTTAAAAAAAGCAAGGGCCAATGTGGGGTGTGGGGGAGGACCTGATCATAAAAGGGAATCAAAAGCATTAAAGGGTGAGAAAATCTGGATGCCTGTCAACAGGTAGAAATGTACAATATGTGCCAACCCAAAATATTTAAAAGTGAAAGAATGCTGTCATTAGAGTATACTGTTGGGGTAGCAAAGAGCTCATGAAACAGGAAACTTTGGACTCAGATTAAAGTAATCATATGATTCAATGGTTGCAAGAATGTCAAGATTTGACTCAGATATCTAATATATAATAAACATCGACTAATATCACAGACATATTGAGATTATATAGATGAAATAACCAGTGAGTGACATAAGATTAGATAACACTGAACACTGATGGTTAAATGTCCTATCTATTTACCATCACACATTCACGCATTGGGTAACTTTCTGATATCTACTAAATGAACCAGGTGCTGAGAAAGCAGGAATGAGTAAGAAAGACACAGGTCTTGTCCTGACCTCAAGTAATCATTATCATGGACCTAGTTATCTTCAATTAAAAGCAGTAACATCTGTATACCCAAGACACATACGGGAACACTCTAGCTTGCACATGGACTGAGAACTCCACTGGCGTTTTAACTGCCAGGAACCAGGGATACCAAACATGGTAGGAATGCTGAATGCAGGCCAACAGCACCCCCACCGGGAAGGACAAGTAGTGCAAGTGCCTGGGTGGTGCACTGCAGCCAATGTCACCTTGGGTCCAGTGGTTTCCCCACACCAACAACCAATATTTGGACACTGTTGGGTGCCTGGGAATTCAACTCAATTCTGACAGTGTGTACCCTAAGAAAGCATCAGATTCTACAGGGTAAGAGCTCAGTCCCTCAACACTGCCTTCTACTCCAGATGCATGCCACAAGTCCAGGCTGCTACCCAGATTTCTGGCCAACTGACTACAGTCTCTCATCCCACATCTCTCACCCAAGTGTCTCTCCCAAGTATCTCTACATATCTCTCCTCCACGTGTCTCCTTCCGTGTCTCCCAAGTTCCTGGTGCAAGGCCAGAGCCGAGAAGCAAGCAGGCCCTTCCATGTGTGTCTCTCTCCATGTGTGCCTGAGCCCACATGCCTTCCATGTTACTTATCTTCTTTTCCCACTCAGTTCTGCCTGTAGTTAAGTGGGGCAGGGAACATGGTACCACCCTCCTCTATGGAGATGCCTGTTGCTGTGTCATATTTTGCTGAGATACTACGATTTACAGAAACATACATTTGGTTCCTCAGGTGACTAAAATGTATTTCTCACAAATAGTTGGACTTGAGCCACAGTTCTGGCTCACAGCTCTAAAAGCCTTGGGATTTCCTAAGTGTCATAAGAGATAAAGGTATCTCTTGTGATGATACTAATTTTGGGAAAACACCTTCAAATGAAAGCTGATTGCTAGGGAGACCAGAAAAAGTAGAAGGTGGGTCTTTTAGTCCTGAACCCTGACTTCCTGGGAGAGAAAGGGGCAGGAGATTGAGATCTTCCAGGTTGGTGAACATGTGGAGATTTGTGGAGAATGGATCTCAGGGTAGATATTACCAAACATGTGGGGGTTAAGAGCAGCCCTTACTTTGAGTTTTGGTCTTTGCAACCCAGATTTGCCTGGTCCCTTTTGCCTCCTTTGTGGTTCCCTACCAGAAGGTGCCTTAGACACATAGAGGCTTTCAGGCCTTGGTGGCTCTGCTGTGGGCCACCACTGTTTGACTGGGCATTTACCCATGAGGGATGGGTAATTTGGGGTGTTTTATTGGGAAACTATTATTCTTTCTTCTTTCTATATACACACTAAATCTATTAAAGTTCTTTCACATCTGTATGCTTTGTCTCTGCACACAGATGACTAGACCCCCACTACAGCAGGCAAGTACAAGGGTCTTGGGGTGCCCCTCAGTCTTCCAGACACACCACCATTGTTAGAGGCAGATTCTTTCATAAAATTAAGACTGAGGGCCCTCCCTAGTGGTGCAGTGGGTTAAATCACAGCACTAAGAAGCTGAAGCCACTTCAGCATGTGTTCAATCCCCACACCGGGGGTGACCCACATGCACAGCAGACCTCTCCTGACCCGCCCGCTGCTCCCCTCAGCAGTGTACTTCATCAGTCTACCTGTTCTGCTCCCCACTCTGTCTCTGGTGAATCCTTTCACTGCCCTTGCACCTCTGGCCTGTACCCCAGTTCTGAATGCATAAATAAATAAATCTTTTTTAAAACGTTAAGACTGAGGGCCCTCCCTGGTGGAGCAGCGGGTTAAAGCACTGCACTAAGAAGCTTAAGCCACTTCCACTGAGCTCGATCCCCGCCTGCCCCGGAGGAGATCCACATGGTGTGGCAGACCTCTCCTGACCCGCCCTCTGCTCCCCTCAGCAGTGTATTTCGTTGATCTACCTGTTCTGCTCCCCACTCTGTCCCTGGTGAATCCTCTCACCCTCCGCATCTCTGCCCTGGAGCCCAGTTCTGTATGAATAAATAAATAAATCTTTTTTTAAAATTATAGTTTAAAAAAAATTAAGACTGAGTATATA
Source organism: Condylura cristata (assembly GCF_000260355.1). Taxonomy (NCBI): domain Eukaryota; kingdom Metazoa; phylum Chordata; class Mammalia; order Eulipotyphla; family Talpidae; genus Condylura; species Condylura cristata. Next base: position 17,273,010 of record NW_004567132.1, on the reverse strand, counting down.
ATGTTTCTTTTTGAGGCACACAAAATTTCTTTTATGGTCTTAGAATGTTTATTTTCTAAGTGATGCATTTTGGAAGACTCTAGAATAGCAATTAATAGAAGATATTACTAAATTTGAATCCCAGCTCTTATGTACTAATTTGGGTCATGAGAAAGTTAATGCCTCTTACCTTCTCAACAAGAGGTAAGTGGTAACTAGTTCATTGAGGTTTTGTTATTGGTTTGTTGGGAAGACTAGTCTTTAAATTGCCTTGCCAGGTATCTGGAAATCTCGATGTTAAAAAGAGGTGGTCAGTGCAAGCAATGTGACCCAAGTGGTTTGGGGTGGGAAAGTATGTGATTCAGGGAGGAGGTACTGGGAATAAGGCATGGGTCCTTTAAGATTAGGGACATCCAAAGTACTAAAGGGAACAGAGAAATGAGAAGAGGATAAGAAGACCCAGCTGGTAGGAGTAAGAGGACATTAGGGAAATGATCTAGGTGTGAAGACACACCTGGAAGGTGTTATTCCTATTCTTATTGCATATACAAGTAGTGATTCATGTCACAACTGTTTCCCCTGAACAAACAAGTCCCTCCTGAGACCAAACCCTCCTTCTACCCTTTATCTCGCTTGTGTACCCAGTGCCTTTCCCAGAGGAGACATACATATCTATTCTCTCAGTCTCATGTGATCCTGACTCAATGATTCACCACAATCAGACCCAATGGAAGGAGAAGACTGTCTTTACCCAAAGTCTAGCCAAGCCCTAACAGCCTAGCCTCTCTTGGCAGGTTATCTGAGGGACCCATCAATGTAGTATGAGATCAGGAGCAGAAAGTCTATGCACATGGAGAGTTAAAATCAGTTCTCTACAGCTCTGCTTGTTTGTTTGTTTGACATGCTAACGAACTTGACAAGATCTCTGCCAAGTTCCTTCATATCACTTATGTTCACCAGGGGTCTGTCTCTTAGCAAGATATTCCCCCCACTGGCCATGAGCAGTGTTCACATGTTCTGGAAGCAACTCATGTGCCAGTTGCTTAATACAGAGGTGGATGGAGGCAGACCCGTGGGAAGGACCCTGCTTCTTGATTTACCCTCACACAAGGCATTGCAGACTTTGTAAATTCCTGGTGTGCCTTCTTGCTTACTGTAGGAAGCCCCAACTTTACAAGTCAGGCTTGGTTCTCTCTACACTTTAATGAAAGGCAACATCCCAGCTGCTGTCCCCACCCACTTTGCCTCATTCTCCAAATAAAAATATTCAGAAATTGAGTAACAGTTGCCCCATTCTTAGTCTTATGCATGTTCTTCTTTCATTCTCAGTGCTCCACACAGCCACTTCCCTGGAGCCAGCAGCTCACCTCCGTCCAGTGCTGCTGGATGTCGCCAAGCAGGCTACCTTGGTGGGGCTTTAGTATCTGTCCTCGGCCAAATGCCAAGTTCTCCAATGGGCTCCCTTGATCAGTGTGTGCATTGTTATGTAGGAAGGAAAATAGTAAAGTCATATAACTACTCTTTCTTTTCCTTATTCACACCTAGAATTGATAGTCAGGAAATACTATTTATAAAAGGATCTTGGCCTTCCATATTGATAAAGTTTTCGTCTTCCAAAAGTCCCTTTCTATGAAAATCTCATCCTTCCATTGTGCTATGGATTCAGTAATCAGATGCAGTAACTACTTTCTGTAACAAAAAGATTAGTGATGTCTGTTTTGAAAACTGAATGGGGAAGTGGTAACATATATGCCATGTTTGCCAACCTTAGCCAACAGCTGACTAGATGATGGAATTGCTTTTCCTATTATCCCTAGGGTAACCATCAACCCCTTGTCTCTGTCTTTGGAACCTCTTTTATCCTTGGAAAAAAATCTATTTTCACCCCATATCTTATCACTCAACTTCTTGCCTTCATTCAAGAGATAATTTAGTAAATAAGCTATGTCAACCTGTATTCTAGGACCCTAACCAGTGAACAAGAAAGTCAATATCCTTAGCCTTGATAAGTTTTATTGCCTGGATAAGGGAGGCAAATAATACTTAAAATACTTAAAAATATTTCAGGTAATAACTGCTTTGAAGAAATGGAACATACTGATGTGATATAGTGACTGGGAGAGGATTTTCTTGTCTTAAAGATGGACATATGGGCCCTCTCTGGTGGGACAGAAGGTTGGAGCACTGCACTACAAAGCTAAGCCAAGCAGTGGTCGCTGCCGTGCAAGTTTGATCCCCACCCCAGAGGTGACCCACATGGCACAGCAGACCTCTCCTATCTTGCCCACTGTTCCCCTCAGCAGTGTACCTCGTCGATCTGCCTGTTCTGCTCCCCACTCTGTCTCTGGTGAAACTGCTCACTGCCCCTACACCTCTGGCCTGTACCCCAGTTCCGTATGCATAAATAAATAAATCTTTTAAAAAATGAGAAATAAATTGTGGCTTGACTATAAGACATCAGGAGAGTGGCTGTGTAGAAAGAGGAATGATGTCACAGGAGACAGAGTCACTACAGGAACAAACTGGGATGCCCCATGTCCTCCCCACACCTTCTTTTTATTTTGCACAGGACACTGCTATCTTAAAAATAAAAATTAATTGAAAACTTTACTCTGTCTTTCAGGCTTATTCCCAGCAGAATATATTTTTTAAGTTTTCCAAGAGTTGAATTAACTTGTTATTTATTTGTTTGTTTGTTTGTTTTAGGAGACTTATTTTGTTCAATTGAATTCCATTATTAGTTGGCAGTGAAATAACAGTAATCTGTTTTAGTTTCAGATGTTTCATACAATCATCTGTTTAGAATGAATTTGAAGTGAATTATACTTTTCTCTTACAAAATGTTTATGTACACTTTGCTATTCATTAATGACACATTTTCTTACTGATTTATAAAAGCTCTTTCTATATGTTTTTCTAGTTTTTCATTTGCCATTCATTTTTGTTGATGATTTTTTTAGCATGAAAAGACTTCTAGCTCTGAAATGATTATATTATCAATCTTTTCCTTCGTTTTATGGTTTTGGCATTTGCCTTTGCATTATGATAGTCTCATTTGAAGATGCTGAAAGTAGCCATCTCAATTTTCTGCTTGAGTGTTAATGCTTTTATTTAGTTAGTATATGGCACAAGTCAACAAACTTCAGTCTTCAAGCTAAATTCAGCCTAATTTTTTTTAGTAAAGTTTTGTTGGGCACAGCCACAGCTGTTTTGTTGTTTTGTATTATCTAGGCCTGTTTATATACTACAATGGCAGTAAAGTAGTGGAACAGATTGTCTGGCCCACAGAGCCTAAATTATTTACTGTTTGCCCTTTTACAGGAAAAGGTTTATAATTCCTGGCATATCACATTAACGATTATTCTAGGGGCCCTCCCTGGTGGCACAACAGGTTAAAGCACAGCACTATGAAGGTATCACAGCCACTGCAGCATGAGTTCGATCCCCAGCCAGGGAGCTGACCCACATGGTGTTGCGGACCTCTCCTGACTGCCCACTGTTCCCTAAGCAGTGTATTTCAATCGATCTGCCTGTTCTGTTGCCCACTCTGTCTCTGGTAAATCCTCTCACCATCAACCCAATACCTCTGGCCTGTACCCATTTATTCTGTATGCATAAGTAAATAAATCTTAAAAAAAAAAACAAAACGGGTATTCTAGTTTTGTATATTAAAAAGTCAATGTTGGTGATGGGAAACCCGTGGGGATTACAATGGAGATGAAAAAAAATGTGCAAAATGATGTAAAAATAAACTTTTTAATTAAAAAAAAAAAGTCAATGTTGGGCCATATGGTAAATATACACCAGATGCTTTTCTTTTATCATTTTTTTTAAAGATTTATTTATTTGTGCATACAGAACTGGGGTACAGGTCAGAGGCTCAGGGGCGGTGAGAGGCTTCACCAGAGACAGAGTGAGGAGAAAAACAGATCAACGAAATACACTGCTGAGGGGAGCAACGGGCGCGTCAGGAGAGGTCTGCCGCGCCATGTGGTCACCTCCAGGGCAGGCAGGGATCGAGCTCATGCGGAAGTGGCTTTAGCTTCTCAGTGCTGTGCTTTAACCCACTGGGCCACCAGGGAGGGCCCTCTTTCATCATATTTTTTTGAAGATTTATTATTTATGCATACAAGAACTGGGGTACAGGCCAGAATTGTGGGGGGTGAGAGGATTCACCAGAGACAGAATAGGGAGCAGAACAGGCAGATGTACTGAAATACACTGCTGAGGGAAGACAGGAGAGGTCTGCTGCGCCATGTGTGTCAGCTCCTGGCCAGAGACCAAACTCAAGTTGTACTAGCTGGTGAAAGCTTGATAGCGCTGTGCCTTTAACCCTTGCACCACCAGGAGGGCCCTTATCATATTTTAAATATTTTCTTTTACATTGTTTTGATTTTCTCTTGGGAGGGAGAAGAAAGCAGTTGTGCCTACATGTGATCTCCTTTTACTGTATTCTATTTATTATTCTCTCTTTAATCCTTTTTGAACTTTATTTTCATTTCATTATATTAAATGTTCTTACTGCTATCTTACGCTTTGCCACTGCCATCTATCTCCTCTTTAATGTTTCACAGGTCTTCCCTAGTAGCTCTCTCTGCCTTCAGGATCTCTCACTAAGCTTGACCTTTGCAATGTATCTTTGTTTGTAGTAACTTTTGCACCAGGTATTGCACGTTAGGGTATACTTTGGTATAACCGTTTGGGAAAACTACTTGTCACTATCTACGAAAGTGAAGATATACATGCCCCAAGATGCATGTGCCCCATGAACTCTGGATCTTGATAGGTTTTACATTGTATGTATATTCAAAAATTATAAAGATACACATCCTTTATATAATCTACATACATTTTAAAGGAAATGAGCCAATCCTCACCATATAAAAATAGCCAACTTAGACTATCCAAAACACAACCTTATTGTGTCAGATATAACCAGGCAGCAACTCAGGCTACCTATCCATCCAGTGCAACTCCCCTTTTTCTTCCTGAGTAACACAACCCAAATTTTAGTTGGCATGCCTACATTCTTCAATTTCCTTTAAAACAGTATGATCATATGTTGCTATTCTAACTAGGAAAATGCAAGGCAAACATACCCTCGGGATTGAGTCTCAACACCACTACTGCCTGAGTTCAATCCCCGGTCAGGGAGCTGACCTACAGATAGCTTAGCAGACTCTCCTGTCTTACCTGCTGCTCCCCTCAGTACTGTATTTCAGTAGATCTTCCTGTTTTGCTCCCCATTCTGTCTCTGGTCTACACCTAGTTCTTCTTGCAAACAAACAAACAAACAAAATTCCTAAAGAGTTGTTTTGGCAACTGGAAGATGGGCCACTGGAGATTGCTCTTCTCTTCTTGTTCTTCCCCCCCTTCCTCCTGCCTCCCCCCCTGGAACTAAATGTGATGACTAGAGCTCCAGTTACGTTAGGCCATAAGCAACACAGAAATGTTAAGTCATAGCTAGAAGCCTTGCATTCAGGAAAACAAAGTAGATGAAGCATGATCTTGTAGGTGTCCTTCATTCCAGTTTTGGACTTCAAGCCTCTAGGTTTTTACACACACACACACACACACACACACACATATATTTGAAGCTCATATTTTGTTCAAACAGCCATTTATTTACAGTTTTTTACTAGCAGTCTCATGTAATTTCTATCTGACTTGCTTCTCTGATTAATAAAAGTGACCAAAAACTAAGACTATTAGGTGTCTCTAAATTATACTAGAGCCTTTAATTTTAACAATAACATTATGATCTCACTGTTCAGGTAAGGAAATACTTAGACACAATGCTTAAATAACCTGTTCAAAGTCACACAGCAAGCAAGTAGTAATCATAATTTGCTTCCAAGCAAGGCTCTGGAGTCTGCACTATAAACCTAACACACGAACCGCCTTTAAAATTCCAGTCCAAACATCAAAAATGATCCAGAAAATACATGGGGCACTTCAGTGAGGAACTATGCCCCAACAGTTTAAGTTGGGTAGTTTCCAAACTCCTGTGTTTTTCATGTATTTTCTGACTTTTGTAGGCATCAGATCACAGATGTGGACAAATTCCCAAACTAACAGCCTACTTGTACTGCACAGACTGAACTGAAATCTGGGTGGGAGATTCACATATGCTCTTGCCTCCAAGTGCTGGGCTTCCTCCTGCCCTTGGACTCCCAGTTATAGTTTGACATTCACATCCTGTTCAGGAATTATGGAATAAAACCCTTTTTTTTTTAAACAAATAAAGCAGAGCAGTTGTAAAAATTACGTATTAGCTATCCTTTTGTGATTCTATTATAATGAGGTTAGGTGCATGGGTTCAGATCAGTAACATATTAACAACTCCAGGGCAAAAGTCCCAATTTTTTTGTCTGGAGTAGAGTGTGTTCACAGAGTAATAAATCAAATTCCTTGATAAGAATTTGTCTAGACTCTATGCAACACTTATATATGAATTTATATAAGGTGTTTGCTAGTTATCAGTCTATGTCAAATTAAATGTGATCATGCTTACAGAAAGTTGTTGAATCTCTCCCTTCTTTTTTCTTCTCACCCAGGACCAATTCAGAAATCAGACTGAAAGCATCTGAATAAAAAGGCATGATTGTAACTATAAACACCATTTTCAAAAAATGGAGAAATACACTGAAAATTTTATTGGAGCTTAACATACATTAGCCAGCATTATAGCAGGGCCCACTTGAACACATTATTGCTACATTACGGGATTTTCAAAGCCCAGATAGACTTGACCAAGTAAAGGGAACAAAGGGCCATGGTCAGGCAATCTGGGTAATTCCCTCGCCACAAAGCTTGATTTGATAGTGAACAGGAAGAGTCCTTTAAATGAAAATTCCTCTACCCCTTCCTGTAACCTATTACTAAAATCTGAATACTACCATGGTAGAATTTTTCTGCTTTTCTTACTGTTCTGGCACTACAGGAAGAGATAGCAGCATATAACACTGATTGGTATCCAGGTAGAGTGACTTAGTTCATCATTGTGTTATTTCATGACTGAAGGGCTCCCAGGAGCCCCAAACTATTAAAGGGTGAATGCTCTAAAAGGGGTCCAGCCATCTGCTGCACAAAGGCAAAAGAAGCGAACTCTTAGTGTGAAAGGTATTTTAATAGAATTGGTATATATAAAGAGAAGAGGGAAAAAAGAATATTTCTTATAAGTTTCCTAATAAAACCCCCCAAATTACTCATTCCCTTGTAGGCAAATGCTTAGCCAAACAGGGCCACCCTAAAGCAGAGCTGTTGAGACCTGAAAGTTTGTTGCAAGTCTAAGGTACTTTCTGGCAAGATCAACAAGAAAGGGGTTAGGTAAGTCCCAAAGAGCTGGGATCAAAGGAGAGATTCAGAATTCAATATGTGTCAAATAATCCACCATGAAGTCAGGACAAGGCTGCCACTATCTCTGTCAAGGACTAGGAAGAGTCTCCACATATGTCTCACAACTGCATGTCTCTTCCAACTATATCTTCCAAGTGTCTCTACCTGTCTTTCCTCCACATCTTTCCTCCAAGTCTCCTTCCCAGCAGTACTAGGGTGCAAGTCAGACCACAAAAGTGAGCGAATCCAAGCCAGCACATGTTCAGTTACATACCCAAGCATGGTTGCTTAACTATACCCCTAGATCCCAGTGATGCTCACTCAGGAAGTCAGATTCATGGCATGCTGGGAGTTGTAGTCCTGAGCTCTCTTGAGCTCTGAGGTGGGTGTGGAGTTCATTCAGGATGTCTTTCAGGATGAGTTCCGAGTCTGCCCCTTACAGCAAATGCGCCTTTTCAACCTAACTACCAGAGAGTAAATAAATCAGGTCACCAAAAATGTGTGTGTGTGTGTGTGTGTGTGAGAGAGAGAGAGAGAGAGAGAGAGAGAGAGAGACCCATGTGTGGTGTAAAGTCAGGGTGCCAAGAGAGGAGATATACAGAGGGGTGGGGTGAGGTAGGGTAGGGACACAGGGAGAAGTGAACACTTTGAGAGTCCAGACATGAGCGCAAGCAAGCTGAGGGACAGGGACACTAGGAGGGCTGTGATGTTCTCGAAAAATGGGGGTATATGAAGGAGCCAGAAAGAGAATGGGACAGATGGTTTTTAGCATATAGCTGAACCCCTGGATAGAAGATCTGACCATTGAGGTGTAAGTTGCAACAACACAGGGATGTAGTAGGAGTAGTAGGAGTAAGGACAGGACAACATCGATCATTGTCTCCTACTTCATGCGAACACCCCCTTCAGTGAGATCAGCACGAATATGTGGTGGATGCAGTTCCCAATTAGCCCCAGCCCTGCCGCAAGCGCGCCTCCAGCCAAAGTCAGCCTCCAAAAACGGGTTGCCCAATCACATGGGAATGAGTCAGGGCCCTGTAAGCCTGGGTGGGGCATGAAGGTGGGCGGGAGCCAGAGAGACTTGCACAACTCTGATCTTTGGTCACAGGAGAAGCCCAGCTACATGCAAAGCCCCACGAGCCTAAAGACTCCTGAGATGAGGGGCACAGAGCAGTAGGATTTCTGGCTCCCCTTCTGGCTCAGCCCTCTGATGTGTTCTGTAACTCCTGAACCAGCATATTAATAGGGATAATAATAGCCTGGTTTCTGCCTGGCCTGTGAGTAAGGGGAGGGCCCAGAGGGTATTAGCACCAACATGTCTGAATTCCCCAAGCTTGACTTTCCATCTAAATGACTGGCAATGGGCACTCCTGGACTGGAAAGCGAGGTCATCCCATCTCAGGGGGAGTTCTGAGAGTCTCTGTGAGGGTGGAATGGGATCCCTTTCAGGAGCACTGCCTTGAAATCTCCAGCCAATTTGGGTCCCAGTGGAATGGGACAAAAGAAGCTTCAATCCAGGTCAGCTCAGCTGGGGGGCGAAAGGGAGCTGCAAAAGTCAGGCTGTGGCAAATTTGGGGTACAAACATTCCAATCTCCCAAAATGATCTACCAAGCAAAGTTAAAGGTGTGGAATGCATGTTTCTCAGTAAAAAGAGGGGACTTTTAAATTCACACCAACTATCACCAGAAATCTGAATCACCTTCCAGTAAGAATGGCTGCAGGGCCCTCCCTGGTGGCACAGCAGGTTAATGCACAGCACTAAGAAGCTAAAGCCACTTCAACAAGAGTTCGATCCCTGCCCCAGGAGGTGACCACATGGCATGGCAGACCTCTCCTGACCTGCCCGCTGCTCCCCTCAGTAGTGTACTTCATCAGTCAGCCTGTTCTGCTCCCCACTCTCTCTGGTGAATCCTCTCACCAGCCCTGCACCTCTGGCCTGTACCCCAGTTCTGTATGCATAAATAAATAAATCTTTAAAAAAAAAAAAAAAAAAGAATGGCTGCAGTATTGACAGCCAAAAAGGTTCAGGAACTGTTTCCTGAGCACTTCCTCTGCTCTGATACATGTGCAGATTCCTCAAGATATTAAGGCAGACACAGGAAAAGAACTATTGCTCCCCTGGGTCTTCACTCTGGATGTGTTGCAGCATGACAATTTATTTACTCATAAGACAATCCGGTAGGGAAGGTCTAAACCAGCCCACCCGTGGCATGGGATGAGGACTGAGGGAAGTGACCCTCTGGCCCAACCTAATCCCAGATACTCAGACTGGATGTCATTGCCATGGGCAGGGTCCAGGTTAGGTGGAAGCAGGTAGTGAAAAGGGGGAGACAGAGAAATGGGTGCAGGCCAGGCAATGTCAACTGAGTGAGTGGCATCAGAATCTGGTCAAGCAGGTTATCCACAGCTACGAATCTATAGCCAAGGCTCAGGATTTAGAAAATTCTCTAGTCTGGGGGCTGGGTGACTGGTAGGTAGAGACAGACAGAGGCAGGGTTCCTAGGAGATTACCAGCAGAGGAACCTAAGAACAGAGACCAAAGGAAGGCTCTGATGGGGTTCCGATTCCAAGCAGGTGCACCTTGGAGATACTGCGGGTCCAATTCTAGACCACCACAAGAAAGTGAGTCAAGGATACTCTCCTTTCCCAGAGTATGTAAAAGTTGTTTCCACTATACTGTAGTCTGTCTACTGTGTGAAAGCATTATGTCTTAAAAAATGGACACGCCTTAGTTTTTAAATATTTTATTACTAAAAAATGAAAACCGTCAACTGAGCCTTTAGCAAGATGTAATCTTTTTGCTGGTGAAGAATCTGGCCTTGATGTTGACAGCCGCTGACTGATCAGGGTGGTGGATGCTGATATTTGGGGTGCTGTGGTAATTTCTTAAAATAAAACAACAGGACCTTCCCTGTGGCACGACGGGTTAGGACGCAGCACTGCAAGCTTGCTGCAGCCACTTCATTAGGAACTCAATCCCCAGCCCCAGAGGTGAGCCACATGGCGCAACAGATCTCTCCTGGCTCATCAATCTGCTGCTCCCCTCAGCAGTGTACTGTGTCAATCTGCCTGTTCTGCTCCCCACTTTGTCTCTGGTGAATCCTTTTACCACCCTTGCACCTCTGGCCTGTACCCCAGTTCTGTATACATAAATATATAAATCTTAAAATAAAACAAAACATGACTCACAAAAAAAAAATCCTGCAGCACAGGATACTATTTGATCACAGAGCACCTTGACAGTGATAATAATAATGGAAATGTTTGAAATATCATGAGAATTACATAGATGTCACACAGAAACAGGAAGTGAGCACATGCTGTTGGAAAATGGCACCATTAAACACAATTGCTGCAGGCAGGGTTGCCACTGAACTCCAATTTAAAATTGTCTATAAAGCACCGTAGGTGAAGCAAGCTATGCCTCATCTTGGTAGCAGCCCCAGATCATCTTGTCTTGAACCAGATATGTGTGTGTTGAGGCTGTGCTGAGGCAGGGCTATGAATGGCATGAAGTCCTGGGAAAATACAGGCTGGCTGGAGAGTGGTGAACCTGTGGGGGAGGGGACCCATGGGCCTCACTGAGGACGACTAGGAGCCAGAGGTAGAGATTGAGTTGTTGTTGGGCAGCAACAGGGTTGGTCACCTGTGTCTTTTGGGTACATAACCAGAGCCCTCACTAGCCCATAGGGGGCCTTCGTATGAACAGAAAATAGCACACCAAAGACACTCAGATGGCACCTTAGTAACAACAGAAGGCTCCATTCCTGCTACGTGTGCAGCCCACACCAAGACATACCTTGTGGGCCGAGTGTGAGCTGGACCTCAGCCTCCCTTGGTGGGCATCTGTGTGTAGTTCACAGACTGCATGCTGGGCATGGCTGCCTGGGAACTGTTCAGGGAGCAGGTTCATGAGCCCCCCCTTCTTCCTGGCAGTGGACAACCCTGGGCCTCCCAACAGCAGCAGAGACAGCGGGTGGGCTTAGCTCCACTGCAGGAGGAAGGGGCATTGAAATAAACTAGTCTTTGTATCTTTGAAGAAAGGCCCCACACCTCAGCTGTCACCCTGCAGTGGAAACTCTAATGGCTTCCTGGTTCATGCAAAGTCAGAACTTCAAGAACCAGTGAGTGATACCCCTCCCCAGCTAGCAGGCCCAGAGCCATAGCAGAAGAAAGGTTAACAATGTGGGCAGCCTTCAGCCACAGGCTTCTGACCTGCAGGTTACAGTAATTACTAGGAACACTAACATTTGTAGAGTACATTGCAATTTACCAAGTGCTTTCACACCTATTATCTCATTGGCTCCCTGAGAAGCTCGGGTGACTATGGGGTCGTCCACAAATGAGAACATGGACTCCAAAAAGGCCATGGGGGTAGCAGGGTGTGTGGCGTGTGCTCCCTGGAATCTGACTGGGTCCCCACCCCCAGCTTGCCATTTCCTGACTGTGTGATACAGAATAAGTTGTTTTACCTCTGTACCTCAGTTTCTTCAAGCATCAGATGGAGTTCTTAGTAGCCACCTCATGCATAAGCAGCAGTTAAAATTCTTAAAATGATGCCTGGGGCCCTCCCTGGTGGTACAACAGGCTAAAGCACAACACTATGAAGCTGTCCACAGCTACTGCAACACAAGTTTGATTCCCAGCCCGGGAGGCCACCCACGTGGCGCAGTAGACCTCTTCTGAACCCACACCCCGCTACTCCCCTCAGCAGTCTTTCATCCATCTGCCTGTTCTGCTCCCCACACTGTCTCTGGTGAATTCTCTCACCCCACTCCTCACCCCACACCTCTGGCCTGTACCCCAGTTCTTGTATGCATAAATAAATAAATCTTTTTTTTTTTTTTAATGATGCCAGACATGGAAGAAGTGATCCTAGCATAGGGGAATGGTTCATAGTGTCCTCTGGTGAATAAGATTTTCCAATATGTACAAAACCTCACAACTTCTGGCAGCCCATTTATGGCACCGTTAAGACCCAGTGCAACTACAGAGTCACACTTGAGAAATGTAATCGCCCAAAATTTTGTTGAACATGATTTTGGCCCCTCCTCGTTGGACACAGCAGGCTGAGTACTTGGGACAGTGCGGGGGACCGTGGACCCCGGGTGGAACCAGACAGTGTGTGCACCTATCTGGCCAAAGGTGATCACATGGAAATACAAATTCAATGTGCCCCCTTCCCATTTTTCAATAAAATCATTTATTTTATTTTAGCAACTATTTTGAAATTTTTTAAAACGCTGCAGAAGCCATGCCGAGCCTGACTACCCTCCACCAGCTTGTGCCTCCTCTCCAGCTTCCCTTCCTTGGCTACTACCCCCGGAGCTTAAGTGCTGGCCAGCCACACATGGCTCCCCAGACCCATCCTCCTGTCCCCCGATAACAGCCTCGCTTGTTCCCCTGCTTAATACACAGGTGGTAAGATGTCTGCCATGAGAGCACTGGGTGCTATCCCTGGAGCACATTCCAGGGAAGATGCCTTAAAATTAATGACACAACGTAAAATAACACTGTGTTAGGTCAAATAAGGTCAATGAAATGCACTTCTGAATGTGAACATGTTCTGGAAAGTCACACACACACACACATTTAGATATGAGGAGCTCACTGTCATTTTTAAATTTTTTAAAAAATTAATTGATCTATTTTTTAAAAGATTTATTTATTTATGCGTACAGAGCTGGGGTACAGGCCAGAGGCGCAGGGGCAGTGAGAGGATTCACCAGAGACAGAGTGGGGAGCAGAACAGGCAGATCAAGAAAGCACACTGCTGAGGGGAGCAGCGGGTGAGAAAGGAGAGGTCTGCCACGCCATGTGGGTCACCTCAGGGGCAGGGATGGAACTGGCACTAAAGCGGCTGAGGCCAGCTTATAGCGCTGCATTTAACCTGCTGCACCACCAGGGAGGGCCTGTTTATCTATTTTTAATTGAGGTAATTCCCATTAGGTATTGCCATCATGGACCACACACCACCAAAATCACCCAGAGTCCACCACTATAGTCCTTTGTGCTTGCTTCCCTCTTTGTTCTTGTCCCTCTCAAACCCTCCCTCATAATATTACATTTCCCAGGGGACAGATATGACACCACATGAAAACTCCTTTATTAAAGAAAAGAACTTCAAAGTCATCTCCCCAAATCTCACACATTAAGATGGAGAGACAGAGAAGCCTACTTATTATTCCAGAGCTAGGACCAGTCTCACAACACAACACAGTGCTGCCTGCATGCTAAGCCCACCTTCAACTGAAATGTGCAGTTCCTGCTCGCCAGGCCTGTGATTCCCCTCTTCTGTGTCCATCCACATACATGTAGCTCCAAGCATGTTTATGGCCATGAACCTCCCAAGCCTAGCCCTAGAGCCTCAGGAAGATAACAGTGCAATCGCTCACATTTGGAGGGTCCTTTATATGGCTACCCAGGGGCCTTATATACTCTTCCTCTGTTCCAAGAGGAGCATGAACTCAGGTCCAGGCAGACCTCAAATAACACCATTCATGAGCCGTGTGACCTTGTGCGAGGCATTTGATCTCCCTGAGCCCCATTTTCTCTCTTCGGCTCACCTCCCAATCACCTCTCAGTCACCACTAAGTATTGTTATAAGACCTCCCCAGCCCCCATTGAAAAAGACATGTTACTGGGCCCTCCCTGGTGGCTCAGCGGGTTAAAGCACAGCCCTGAGAATCTAAAGCCACTTCTGCATGAGTTTGATTCCCGCCTGCCCCGGAGGTGACCACATGGCGTGGCAGACCTCTCCTGGCCCGCCCGCTGCTCCCCTCGGCAGTGTATTTCGTCAATCTGCCTGTTCTGCTCCCCACTCTGTCTGTGGTGAAGCCTCTCACCGCCCCTGAGCCTCTGGCCTGTACCCCAGTTCTGTATGCACAAATAAATAAATCTTAAAAAAAAAAAAGAAACGAAAAGAAAAAGATATGTTACTGAGGAAGTGTGACATTGACCTCTGATCCAGGGACATTTCCTGGCAGACAACTGACCTTTTAAGAAATGGTACAAGGTTCCTGAACCCACCAAAGAAGTTACACAAATAGACTCAGAAACACACACACACATGCACATACACTGCTCTGCACCTGCAGATAAAGTGCTACTGAGGAAGTGGGTGATCCTCAGGAGCTCACCCTCGGCAGCCACAAGCCAGACCTCCGCTCAGCCAGGTTTCCGGCCAGCAAATACCTGAACAGGGCTGGTGGCTGGTCACTGGCACTGGGACACCTTCCCTAGACATCTGAATCCATTTGGCAATCCTGTACACAGTGAGACCAGATTGTTTTAGCAGAGAATTACAAATACTATGACCTCAGCAAGACTGCGGCAACAGGAGCACAGCTAAACAACGCCTGTACTCACATGCACTCAGACACGTTACACAAGCTAGGAGCACCTGAACTTGACATTCGGGCTAATGAGGGACTGAACTGATGAAGTGCGGTGGCTGTGAGACTGTGTGGGCAGGGATGTAGCTCAGGAGAGTGGAGTCAGGGTCTCATTCTAAGGATCATCACTGGGATCTTAATTCACTTAAAACAGCCTCATTTCCACGGCTCTCTCGTCTTCTCCATTTCTAGAGGGGTAAAGAAGCCAGTTGCCAGCTTCTAGAAAGGCTCACAATACACCAGGAGCTACGTTAAGCACTTTGCATGTGTCTCATTCAATCCTCTATTGCTATTCCTGTTTTCCAGATGCAAAAACTGAGACTTATGGAAGGTTATTTAATTGTTACTCAAAAGGAGTGATATAATACAGGAGGAACGGTGGGGAGAGGGGAGGAGTCTTGCAAAAGAGGTGACAATGACTCTGTCTGGAAAAAAAAAACAGTCAATATTTGTTAAGTGAGCAATAGGAGGAAGAAGAGAGCACCAGAAGATATATCATCAGAAGATATATTCTTAGCAGAGGGGTCAGCGTGTGCCAAGGCTCAGAGGCAGGAAATGAACTGGAAAAGCAAACTGAGATATTGGCTGAGAGAGGCTACGCTAAGAAGTTGGGTAATGAAACACATTGAGAACTTTTTGGTGAGAAAGTCACATGATCAGATTTGTTGAGTGGATTAATGATTTCCTAGCACCTTTTGGATAAAGTTTTGCATTCTTTGTTTTATAGTTACAATTTACTCCAAATTCCCCACCATTTCTATCTCATTCCCTTTCTTATGATCCTAGCATAGTGTCTATTCCTATCATTGGTGTCAGTCCTTTTTAGAAGGTTATGGAATAAAAACCTACCTACCTACCTAAAATATATGCAATACACAGGGAGGTGGCGTCCAGGCCAGGGAAGAGCAAAATGCAGAGACTGAGAAGGAAGTCAGTGTTTCTGGGAGGTAAGTGGGCAGTAAAGGGACAGGTCGCATAAGTCAAAAGTAGACAGTTTGAAGAGGAAGCAGCTGGTCAGTGTGTCACATGTTGCCAAGGGGTTAAATTGGAAGACAACTAAAAAAAGGCCTTGGGCCTGAGCCCTGAGAAGGTCACGGGATGGCAAGGACAGTTGATTGCCCTGCAGGGCCAGACACAAAGCCAGACACAAATGCGAGGTGAAGAAGCTGAGGCATCAAGGACAGAAGTAAGCAAGCACTCAAGAAATGTGTGAAAGCTGAAAAGAGTGTTATGTGAGTGAGGAAATTTCTATGTGCTTGTTTTGTTTTGCAGGACACAGAGGCAGAGCACAAATGGGAAGGAGTTTCAGAGAGGACAAGGGACATGAAGAGAAATAAATCTGGAGGTGAATGAATGACAGTGAAGCTGGCAGTCAATGGTGATGGGAGAAAGCTAAAATCTACGCTCGTGGGTTTCCTCGGTATAACAACTGAATTTGAGGTGTGCAATCTGATTGGAGAAATCTGAGAAAAAAAATTTGATCCTTTCCCCCACAGAAATACTGTTGAGGTCATTGTCCCAATTGCAGAATCCTTATTGCACCCCTCCCCCACCCTGACACACACTCACTGCAAGTCCCCAGGGGCAGTCTCTCCTCCAGCCTACATTTTCAGCTGGGAGGCTGGTAGAAGAAGGGTTGTGGAGGGGAAGGGGTGCCCTGAAGAGAAGTCTGGGGAGAGCAGGTGGGCCATAAAGGTGGGAGAAGGGGAGGCACGGAAAGCAGTAACTGGGGCTTAGGGCTGGAGGCTTGTGGGCTCAGAGTCTACATTCTAACTCCAGCTGTGCTTTGAGGGTTGGGTTCTCTGCGATTGATGGGCAATTCCTGTTCTGCCTGTTCTCTGATAATGCTTCCATTTCCATTCCAAAGATGAACTCAAAGAAGCTTCTTTCCAAAAGAAGAATATTAAAAAAAAAAAAAAAAGTTAGTGAATGGGATGGGAGAGGCTTGCACCTGGCAGCCAGAGAAGGCTGTTCTTGCGCTTACATAATCCCAGTGCAACAGTGAGTCACAGCGGCCAGCAGAGCTGGAACAGGATTAAGTCCGTGCATTCCCTCTGCCCTGAGCAGGACAAGGCTTGCTACTTAACCCCTCTGCTGCCACAGCCTGGTGCAGGCAAGGACTGCCCCAGGGTAGACAGCTGCTCAAAATGGTTGTGTTCAGAAAACTGGGAGCTGGCTCTCCCACACCCCTAAATTGAAAAATAGCTCTCTGAGACAGCAGCAAAATGCCTTTGATCACACAGTGCAAAGACCTCTGGGAGAGATAACCTGGAACCCTAGCATTTAAAGTTGAGGGGATCCATTGGACATGTACAGTTGAATCTTCCCCTAAACAGAGGAGGACACTGGAAGCCCTCACGGCCACATAGGTGTCCTGAAACCAAGCCATTGATCTGGTAGACAAAAAACCGACCTACTGAGAATGCTACCCCTCTCTGTGCCAGGCAGGGGCCCCAGTGTTTTCCCACTTCACACCCCTAGAAAGAATGCACCCAAAGGAATTTTCTCCTAATCCCCAAGTTCTACTTAAAATCCTCATAGCTGGAGTTCTTGAAGGAAGAGTATTTGGATTCAGATGGAATCTCCAGCTCTGGAGCCCGTCTGTCTGGGGTGGTTCTATCTCAGCCACTTCCTAGCACAGTGAGTTCGAGTCTGTTATCTAACGTCTTTGAATCTCAGTCTCTCAGTCACAAAGAATTGGGAGTCCCTGCTGGAGCACCAGGGAATGCTGCCTGCAGGCTGACCCCCAGACACTTGCCATCCTCAGGATAACCTGTGCAGAGCCTTTCTACAAAGGTCTCAAAGCTCCACCAGCAGCATAGGCACCAGGTGACCTCAATCTTTCCAGGCCCTGGCCTTATCATTGCTGTTGAGCAGAGATGAGAATATCTGAATTGCCACATTCTATCTGGTCTTGTCTCTGGCAGTGGCAGCAACTAATTGTCTGAAACAGGTGAGCATCCTCTACAAAACATTAACATGTCATCTTTCTACCCCCAATGTCTATCCTGGCCTCAATAGCAACTGATTCTGTCATCCACGAGTTATCTAAATTATCAGAAAGTCTTTCATTTTTATAATTGTTCTATCTGGCATGTTTAAATCATGTCATCTAAAGGAAGGGGACCTGTAAATATCAACAGTAGTGACTCTTGGGGGCAGCAGACCAAGCAGAAGGTATGGTGAGAAATCACTAAAAAGCTAGGGATTAAGTAAAAGTGTGTCCACTGAATGGTGAGATCCCCTCAACCTTTCCCTGCTTAGTTTCAAGAATGCTAACAACCATATTCATATCCTCCGGGAAGGAGATTAGAGCATCGTGTCCTGAGAATTTAATCACATTTAGGAGAAATGTGTGCTACAGATACTGACATCTGGAAACATCTCAATGCAAAAGTTCCACAGTTGCCCCACTTCCCTGTAACAATTGCCTTTGACTGTATCAGATCCAACACATTCTTTTTCCTTAAAGCAGGTTTACAGAATTATAACTGGTACACAGCGGACCCTCATATTTAGTGTGCACCGTTTGAAAATTTCTGATACATACATCCACTCATTAAAGCACGACCATGATCACATGGTCAAGCTAATACTTCCATTCCATTCTTTAAAGAAAGTTTTCTTTTCCCCTTATAATCCTCCTTCCTGCCACTCTCTGCCCCACCCCCATTCCCAGGCAGTTAATGGTTTTCTTTCTTTTTGTCACTATAGATTAGTTTGTATTTTTGAGAATTTTATAAAACTGGGATCATGCAAGTATGTTCTCTTCTTTCATGAAGCAAAACAGTTTTGAGATACAACCATGCTATAGGTACTAATACCCTCTTAAAAAAAAAACGGATGTATTTATTTATGCATACAGAACTGGGGTACAGGCCAGAGGTGCAGGGGCAGTGAGAGGACTCACCAGAGACAGAGTGGGGAGCAGAACAGGCCAACAGACAAAGTACACACTGAGTGGAGCAGCGGGTGGGTCAGCAGAGGTCTGCCACGCCTTGTGGGTCACCTCACAGGCAACTGAACTCATGTGGAAGTGGCTTTAGCTTCTTAGCATTGTGCTTTAAGCCACTGCGCCACCAGGGAGGGCCCACCAACATCCTCTTTTAAAATAAATATTTGAAGGGGGTAAAGTGGGGAGGGTTAGAATGTATAGACTCCAGTTGTGAGATTGGGGCATGGTGGTGTGATGTGCCACAGGGAGATTGAAGCTAATAATGCTGTGCTGCATGTGAGATCTTGAGGGATCCTATTCCAAGAAAAAGCTTTTGTTAAGAAATAAAAATAAGCCAATATTTTGAAATTGCCGCTTTAGAACCTGAAATGAAGTCCATAGTTAAAATAATTTATGCAAAACTATATATACACACACACAAACTACCCTTTTAAAAGAGAAATAAACAAAGTAATTTATAATGTAATAACGGTCTCTCACGATGACAGCACATGGAAGAACATTCTGGAATACATTGAAAATAGTTAAATGTTTTCATCTTCAATGAGTAAATTTGAATTTATGCTAAGTTAGGAAATGTTCAACTGACTATTGTTGACATGTCTTTCATTATATTTTGTTAGATGTCTTATATTTGCCATTTTGAAATAAGATCAGAGTTAGTATATTTGAATCACTGTACATAAAACAATTGCAACTGCAGATTAATATATTTAATCACAAGCAGGGCTGCTGTCAGTGATGTCTTTCTAAATGGCAAACAACCTTGCTTAATTAAGTTCTAAACAAAACAACTCTGATCTACCGTTAATTTATATGGCATTTGCATTCTTTGAAATACAAATCTATGGAAATCTCAGGGCATATAAAATTCTTATAAAAAATGATTTGTAGACCCCTCCCTGGTGGTGCAAGGGGTTAAAGCGCAGCACTGCAAGAGAGTGCAGCTGCTTCAGTGCAAGTTTCCATCCCTGACCCACTCTTCTCTGTTGAATCCTCTCACCTCCCCTGCACCTCTGGCCTGTACCCCAGTTTTGTATGCATAAATAAATAAATCTTTTTTAAAAATCTTGCATTTATATATAAAACAGAGTTAGTATACTGGATCAAATCATTTAAAATAGTATTACCCCTACTCCAGGAGGGTACTGAAAGTGTAGGACACAGAGGGTCACGAAATAAATATGCAATTATCTGAAACATACTAGTACAAAAATATATTTGTTGTTGATTTGAATTTTATTTTAACCTGATGGCCTATGTTTTATCTGGATACATGGCAACATTATTATACTGGGAGTGACATGCAGTCAACAAGCATCTTTGACCTCCACATGCTAATACTAATGGCTCCTAGATGAACGCGCTCAATGTTTATGACACCACAACACTTCTGACAGCAAATGTGTGGGGTTCCTTCCCACCAAACAATGTTCCAACAGTCCAGATAATTGCCCTACAATTAATTCCATTTTGACACTAACTACCCAGAACTAGTGCAGACACCATAGCTTAAGGGTTCAGTCCCACAAGACTTCACCCCACTTCAGACATCAATCTTGCAAATCCCAAGTTGTACTCCTGACCAACAAGTTATAAGCCAGGATTCTCACAACTATCTCCTGAAGTTTGATGATTTTTATAGTGGCTTGTGGAACTGAGGGAAACATTTACTTATATTCATCAGTTATTGTAGAAAATCTGATAAAGGATACAGATCAACAATAAGTTGGGGAAAGCAAACAGGGAGAGTCTGGAAGGTTTCTGAGCAGAGGAACTTTTGTCCCCATGGAGTTTGGAGGCTGGTGCACCAACCCAGAAGCATACAGAACAATATAATTTAGGGGGCTGTAGGGCCACTTATCATTTAGGATAATTGTTAATTATCTAACCATGGTTTGGCCTTTCCCCACCTGAAGCTATCCAATAGGCCATCAAGAATCAGCCGATAAGAACAAAAGATGGTCCTCTCACCAGGAAACTCCATTAATTCCATTTAGAGTAAGATGTTCCTAGTATCCCCATTACTCAGGAAATTACAAGGATCTTAGGGTCTCTATGTTAGGAACCAAGAGCAAAGGCCAAATATACTTATCTTTAATTATGTCATAGTTCTCTAATAACCGTGATCACCAAAAATCCTCACAACTTTCAAAAATGCTCCTAGTTTTCCCCAAAAACCACTGTCCTAGGGTGTGAAGCTCACCAAAGGAGAAAACCCTACCCATGCACACAGAGCCCTCATCAGATTTTTAGTGACTGACTCAGACATCAAGGAACAGTAAAGGATCCACAGACATTTGAACAAAGGCCCCCATGATGAAAAACAAAGACCAGAACAAATAGGAAAGTAAGATTTGGAGAAAGTTCAGAGAGAAAAAACTTCAGAGGGGGAAGTTGTATGTAGTTGGAGAGATGATATCAAATAAGAAGATGCTTTAGAAAACAAATAAGAGCATGCAAAGTTTATGTGTACCCCTCAAAACTGGGGGAGGAAGGGACAAGTCAGAAGGGAGAATGATAAAGTCAAGTGAGTCTCCCAGAAAGCCAAATAAATAGCAAAGAGACAGACAATAGGAAAGAATGAGCTGGAAAAACATAAAGGATCAATTCAGGAAATACAATAGCCAATTAATAAGAATTCTACAAAGAAAGAAACAATGAAGACACTTTTAAAACAAATAACTCAAATAGAAGTATAAAATACTTGAGTTTATAGATTAAAAGGCCCCTTCAGAGCCAGCACAAAGACTACATTCCATAACATGGTAACATTTCATAGCACCAGGTATAAAGAGAGATTTCTAAAGTGAGAATAAAAGGATGACATTAAAATAGATAGGAATAAAAAGGGCCACTTTCTCAGTTGTAATATACAAATCTAGAAAACACAGAACAATGCTCTGAAAATTCCAAGGGAAAAATTCATTTTTAGTCTAAAATATTATCCACAACCAAATTATTAATCAAAAATGAGGGAGAAAAGCCCTCCCTGGTGGCACAATGGGTTAAAGCACAGCACTCACTATAAAGCAATCCACAGCCACTGCAGCACGAGGTTAGCCAGGGAGTTGACCCACATGGTGTGACAGACTTCTGTCTCACCCACTGTGCCCCTCAACAGTGTATTCCAGCCAATCTACCTGTTCTTTTTCCCACTCTGTCTCTAGTGAATCCTCTCACCCATCCACCTCCAACCTCTGGCCTACACCCCAGTTCTTGTATGCATAAATAAATAAATTTTTTTTAAAGTCATTTGTTGAATTTGAGAAATTCAAGGAATTGGGGGAGAAAATAGCAACTACTAACCATAAGAATGT
The DNA here is from genome assembly GCF_000260355.1 of Condylura cristata. Taxonomy (NCBI): domain Eukaryota; kingdom Metazoa; phylum Chordata; class Mammalia; order Eulipotyphla; family Talpidae; genus Condylura; species Condylura cristata. The sequence goes on along the minus strand of NW_004567132.1, from coordinate 17,251,023 downwards.
TAAAAAGTTTATAAGAAAGGCAGCATAATTACAACATAGTTCTTCACTCTGTAATGAGCAGTATTTACATAGTTGTAATAATAAAAAATTCACATCAGATTTAACCAAAATTACAATGCAGCTATACTGGCAGAAACAGAGTGGAGAGTGGGGAGACATGGAGAAAGTTCTAGCCCATCTAGCCTATGGATAAAGTCTGTTCACAGCCAAACCAAAGATACATGCTTATCACACAGGGTTAAAAAAAAAAAAAAAAACAGATAGTGGGGAGAAAAAAGGACTAAAAGTCTTTTAAGAGTAAATAGGCCAGGAGGCAACTATTTTTCCTCCTGCATCTTTTAAATACAGTGCACTCTGGTCTGCAGAGCCAAATCAGTGCCCCAACCAGAATTGGTACTAAACAAACATACAAATAATTGGATCTGGCTGGCATGATATATAGTTACTCTCAAAAGGAAGTGCATAACTTTACCTTTAAAGTTATGTGTGCTTCTTAGATAAAAGTAAAAATTGATGTCAAAAATTAATGTGGCTATGATAAAGTGGTCTTGAAACTTTTGAGAGCAGAAAGATTTCCTGCATCCTGATGTTGAATTTAACTGAGTAACTTTCAGTAGTGTGATATGGCTAAATAGACCAGCACCTTTGAAAAGGGAAGCCAGTAACTGCTTCTGATTAGCAAAGGGGCACACGGGCTATAGTGGGGATCTGACTCTGCCAGCCAGGTTTTGCTAAGTCACCGGGAGCAAGAAGCTGCTTTCTCTATTCCACAGAACAGCAAGAATAAAGACTGATAACTGTCTCACAGAAAGAAAGGCTGGGCCTCCCAAAAGTGTTAAATTACAACTTTGATAGCACTGATCAGGGTTCCTGAAGTAACAAATGGACATGGAGAAGCCACAAAAGATGCAGGGTGAGTTTTTCTCAAACACAAAGAAAGACCTGGAATCAGATTAAACAAAGATTCCCAAGTATTGAAAAAGATTGGTGGGAAAAAAATTACAAGATATGTCTAGCTCTTTAACTCTTACTCTAAATTGCAGGTTGCCTTCCTGATATGGTGAAGATTAGAAAGTGTTTATTTGCTATTCATTTTTCTTGGAGAGTTTTATTTTGGTAGGGAAAAATCCAAACAAGCTGGGCAGGATGCCATAGTTTGAGAACAATGAAAAATAGCCCATCCCTTTTGAGGGTAACTATATATAATGCCAGCCAGATCCAATTATTTGTATGTTGTTGTATGTTGTTCTGGTTGGGGCACTGATTTGGCTCTGCAGACCAGAGTGCACTGTGTTCTAGGTATGTTTCAGTAACTACCCCATTAAAACCTTTGAGGCTTTAATTAAGAACAGCTGAAGGTCTACAAACTGGAGATTAAGGTAACCATTTCCGAAAAGGTTTTCATCAGACTTTCTTTGGCTGGTTTTTCATTATGTATTTTATTAACTAGGCTCCAAATGCCCCTCAAAGCAGATCTGATTTGAATAACAAACAAAAAACAAAGACAAAAAGTTGGAGATGGACTGTAAATGTAACATGCAAGTGCACACCTGGCAGAAGGCGCAGTGCTAACCTCTCAGTGGTGTCTCCTATGATTTTCTGCATCCCAGAGACCTAAACCACTGTCTCAAATTGCAGAATTCCCAGTCCTCAGATAACCTATGCAGCTGTTCCCACCATGGCTGATAAAGTTTGAAATTCTCTTTGGCTCTACGGACCTGTCCTTTAGTCAAGAAAGAGTCACTCAGGGCCTAGGAGTGCCCAGGGGAAGGATGGAGGAGCACACTGACCCTCCCACCTTCCGGGCCAGCCAGCTGATGGCGGACACATGAGAGTGTGTATATGTCAGAAGGTAAGCTCCTGCCTCACTCCCTGTCTTTTCCGCTCTCCAACTTCCTCTAGTAATAACAACTCTAGTAATTACACAACTTTCCCCCTCACCTTGAGAGACCAGACACCGCTCATTATGGCTGAGACTCATTATGCCATTTATGGAGGTTACAGTTCCAGGCTTATGCTTTATTTCATTCAATCACTGTTGCCACCTCAGAAGAAGAAGAGCACATTTTCCAGGTGAGGAAACAGAGTTTTGAAGAGAATAAGCAATACACAAACAAGCACAAAAAGCTGGGATTCCAACTTAGACTGTCTGAGCAGACATCCAGTTTCTACTTATTTCTGTATAAACTTGAATTGGGTTTCTGTAACTTACAATCAAAAAAGGTGTCATTCAATACAACAGTTTATAATACAAAAGGTGGTGATCATTCATGGGAAAAACACAAACCCCCAAGGAAGAAGGAAGTCACCGAATCTCAGAAGCCTCTGAAGCTGAAGTTCACACATGTCATTCAGTGCTTCACCCCTGGTTTGTGTTGAATGGTTGTTAGTATGTTAGACTAGAACGACTATTTTGAGATTACAAGTGATTTTTAGTTTACTTTTTTTGCATCAGTATTTTTAAGTTTTTCTGCAATGAATATTCCTTTTGTAAATTTTTAAAAAGCATGAAGAAAACAAAATCAAAACAGACTTTTGAGAGCTAACTGCTTATTACCATTTAACTACTCACTACCCCAGAAAATATGCAGGCAGACTCCTGGATGTCTAAAGTATGGCTGGATAATATGTTGAAATGTTTATTTTTTTTCCCTTTCACTTTCTATTGCTCTTTTCCTTTCACCCCAACTTAAGGGTAGTCTGCTCTTTCACAGGAGAGCCATGGGATGGGACAGAAAATAAAAAAGAGCAGACAAAAGACTTTCCTTCCTGTCTTTATTTTCATAAGTATAAGCAGCAGTGAGAGTAGAATTATGGATGGAGTAAGAATATATGGAAAAAATATGAACAGAAAAGAATTTCCTCAAGATTAGAAAAAGACTTCTCAGGAAAAGAGTAGGAGGCTGATAGTCTCAGAACACTGGCACCAAGGACTTTAGATTTTTTTGTAACATTCAATAACCATCTAAAAAAGTTTTAAACTTTCTAATAACCAATACTTCGAGAAATGTAAAATTACAAATGGAAATCATTGACATAAGGAATATAAAATTACAAATGGAAATCAATGACATAAAATAAGGCAATATTTTAGCATTAGCAGAAACACCTAAACAGGTGTGCCCACACTCAAAATTTTAGGAAGCTCTGACGAAAGAAAAAAAATCACTGAATCAAGGATCCGGAGTTATTTCTACTTTGAAACCACTCCTTTGACTTTATAGTTTACTAGAGACAAAAAATAAGCATGAAATTGCTGTGAAGATACACCCACCAATGTCTAATTTCTAAAGCCATCTTAATGTTTAACTATAAAGTTAAGAATATATAACTAAGTAGTACTAGTAGAAAACTTGGAAAATATGAAATAGTACTCAGGAAAAAATTAAAACTTCCAGAGACAAAAACTACCAATTTACAGATCACACAAGAGATAGATAAACATGTTAAACTCCAACATGGGGGTAGTTATCATCTAGACTTGATTTATTCAGCAAAACAAAATTAAAGAACAATAGGAAAGATGAAATGGGAACCTATAGTTAAAAAAAAAATGTGTGAGTTTAGAGTAAACAAGTACAACACATGAATTTTAGATCTTAATTTAAATAAAATGTAAAATAAATTATAGAAACTGAGTTCTGTATATTTGGTAATCTAAAAAATTATTGTTAATTCTTAAGTGTGACACTGGTATACTATATTCATTCTTAAAGCATTTATTTTAGACATACCTATGTAAATATTTATAGTTGATATGACTGCTTCTAAGTAATTGGAGGGAGGGGTCTTCTACAGAAGTAAATTGTCTTTGTACTAATGTTAAAAGCACAAATATAGATCAGAGACATGCTATGGGGGAGGAGGAGGGAGAAGGACCAGGACAGGGGTGGGAAGAGCACAAGGGACTACAGTGATGGTGCACAGGGGAACTGGTGGTGGGAATTTCACAGGGAAACCATACACTGTACAAAAATGAAGGATGATGTAATAAATATATTAAAACTATAACTAAAGGCACAATGTTGAAGCTGAGTGATGGGTGAACCGAGTTCATGAAATTATTTTCTATTTATGTGCATATTTAGAAATCACTCATCATGAACTTTTTTTCAAAAAAGAACTCATCTATCCCACACCCAAATAGTCATTAAAAATAAGATTAGGGGGGGCCCTCCCTGGTGGCACAGTGGGTTAAAGCACAGCACTGAGAATCTGAAGCTGCTTCTGTATGAGTTCGATTCCCGCCTGCCCTGGAGGTGACCACATGGCG
>NW_004567132.1:17240636-17246379 GCF_000260355.1 Condylura cristata | reverse complement strand
CAGCAGTGTACTTTGTCGATCTGCCTGTTCTGCTCCCTACTCTGTCTCTGGTGAATCCTTTCACCACCCCACCCCCACCCCCAGCACCTCTGACCTGTACCCCAGTTCTGAATGTATAAATAAATAAATCTTTTTTAAAAAAAGCTTTTAAATAAAATAAGATTAGGGCCTCTTCAGTGCCAGTTCGATCCCCACCCGGGAGGTGACCCACATGGCGCCACAGACCAGGTCTCCTGTCTTGCCTGCTGCTCCCCTCAGCAGTGTACTTCGTCGATCACCACCCCTGGATCTCTGGCTTGCACCCCAGTTCTGTATGCATAAATACATAAATCTTTTTTTTAAAGTTTTTAAAAATAAGATCAGAATTTTACTTCAGTTTTTCAAATAAACAACAGAAGGAATCACATTGCTTGAGACATGACAAATATTATTGTAAAACCCCCAAAGACCTCTGTATCCCTCTGTCCCCTCCCGGTGTCACAGACCAGGCTGTGTCTGCCTTTCCTGACTCTCCCAGCTCACCCTACCTTGGCTCATCTGCCTTCTTCACCACCCCTTCCTGCTTTTGTCCAGATCTTCTTTGTGATCTTTCAACTAGCTCCACGTCCTTTCCAATATCAAGCAATTCAACTTTTCAAATCTCCTTCCAATTCTCATCTCTGCCTACCCTGAATAGTTCTGCAAGAGTGCCAGAGCCTTGCAGAGAATATAGGAAAACCCCAGCATAGTTAATATTCTGTACATATAAAAATGGTATGTAGGCGGCCCTCCCTGGTGGCGGCGCAGCGGGTTAAAGCACTGCACTGAGAAGCTAAAGCCATTTCCGCATGAGTTCGATTCCCGCCTGCCCCGGAGGTGACCACATGGCGTGGCAGACCTCTCCTGACCCGCCCGCTGCTTCCCTCAGCAGTGTACTTCATCAATCTGCCTGTTCTGCTCCCCACTCTGTCTCTGGTGAAGCCTCTCGCTGCCCCTGAGCCTCTGGCCTGTACCCCAGTTCTGTATGCACAAATAAATAAATCTTTAAAAAAAAAAAAAGTATGTAGGCTAAAAAAAATAGGAGACCATAGATATTGCTTTATTTTTCTCACACTCTTCTTTTTCTTATTTATTGCCTAATATCACATTTATAAGTACATCATCAAATCTCTTAAAATTCTTAGAAAACTTGATATTTAATGTTATATCATAGACATGTGCCATAGAGTATTTATCTCATTCTCTAGTGCTAAAGCCAATGACCTTCTGAGTTGCCAAAGCAATTCAGTGCTCTTTCTCTTTGATTTTCCACAAATACTGGATGCTGCTGACCATGCTTCTGATTTGAAATTTTCCTCTGTTAGCTTCTGTGATATCCTCTTGATCACCCCTGCATTGACTAGTCCTTTAGTGACTTTTCCATTTGCTCCCAGTTCCATCTAAGCCTCCTTTTGGCTCCTCTTTCCTGTTTGTTCTTGGGTGGGCTTTCTCTCTTGGGTTCACTATGAAAGATTCTCAAATCTAATCCTTCTGCCTTAACCTCTTTCCACGGATCCAGACCTATATCTCCCATCTGCTATACATAGCCACCAAAATGTAGCTCAGCATAGTCACGCCAACACTACTGACATTGCAAAAGGAGCCTTCTTTCCCCAACTCCACCTATCTCCTTGCAATCCCGCCCCCCTCCATCTCCTCAGGTTCAACTTGAAGTCGCTGTCCACCCTTCACAAGCCCTATAGAATCTACTTCTGAAATCTCTCCCACGACAATTTCTTAAAGCATTTGAATTTTCCTCTTTTGTTTGCATCTACCTCCTGCTTGTCTTTCCTCCTCTGTTTCTAAGCCTTCCAATCCTTCCTACCTCCTACCACCATATTAATTTTCCTGAAGCTTAACTTTAATTGGGTGACTTATCTTTTCTATAATCTGCAATGGCTCAGCATTACTTACCAAACTGAGTTCTGACATTTATGGCCCAATTTAATATAACCTACCAAACAACCTCCCCAATCTTCTTTCACTTCCTCCCACACACATTTTAGAGGGGGAATAGCATGCTCCAGAGTTAGATCCCAACCTACCAAGAGGGTGGCCTTGGTTAAGTTACCTAGTTTCCTCTCCATCCATAAAGTGAGAGTATTAGCAGCACCCACCTCATAATATTATAGGGAGACTAGGGAGACTAGGATCACCCCACTGCAGTCACATTGAATTGCTTGGTTTCCTCCTACACTTTTTAGGGCTTCTTTTCTAAAACCCAAACTATTCCCTCTGTTTGAAATGTTCACCCATCATCTTCACTTTCTGAAATCCCTCCTATATTCAAAGGCCCTCTGCAGATGCTGTTTCTCTGAATTTTCCCTTCCTCACCAATTCTAAATGCTCGTCCTTCCCTTTCTGAACTTCAGGGCTTTCTGTTTCCAATATTTCTGAGGCATTTACACTTCCTTCTGGGAAGTTATGGGAATACTTTATCTTTCTACAAATAACAGTGGGACTATGTCTTCCTCGTATTTATTTTCCTCATATTTAATATTTTCTCACAGCCTATCACAGGGTCTGGCACAGAACTGAAACTTAAGAAACTTAAGAAACTTTAATCAAAAAATTAAGTAGGTGACATTTCCTGTTTCTCAACCCTACAGCTTCATCTTGACACCTGTCTATTAAACAAATATATATTAAGCATGTCATTAATCTTATTAATATATCTTATTAAGTCTAGGATTAATCATTATGGTCCTTGCTTTCTCGATGCTTACAGCCTAGTTTAGAAGATTATGCTTTCAGAAAAAAAACTGAGAACAAGTCAGGGCGATATTTAACGATGTGTTTAATCAACTATAATCAAATTTCATAATGTATAATCCAGACAGTTTCCTGGGTGGTCAAGCTAGGGAGGAGTCTGGAGGAGTTATAAGGTAAGAAGGTAAGGAGGGGCAGGAGGGGCAGAAATCTCCACTAGTTGAGCTAAAGGCAGCTGAATTTAGGCAGAGAAAGTAGAGGAAGGAGTGACTGTACAGCAGAATAATTATATCTGCCTAATGGGGGTGAGGGGTGTGAATAAACTAATAGGAGTGTGCCACATAGTAAGCTAATGATTCTTTGTGCTCGAGTACCAGCAGATAACAACGGACGCCAGCTACATTGTTCACATGTAGTCATTATGGTAATTACAAACACCCGGGATTAACATTTACCTGTCAGAGTCCATGTGAGAAATAGGTCTCCCAAACATGCAGCTGAATATTCTCAAAGATAATCAGCTTTGATTAAAGTTCCTACGTTTTGTTCTTTTTCTACTGCTGTGGCTCTAACTTGGCATTCGGGTTAACAATGTCACACCTCCATGTTTCTTCACTTAAGAGAAGGTTTGCCAGGAAGTCAGACTGCGCTATCAGTCACATTTATTCTTAAGTAAGGCATGCGTAACCTGAGTTATGAGCTATGGTTTAGGAAGTAATCTACTGACGCAGAAGATCTCCCCACAGAGCCCATGAGGCTATCTGAAATTACAAAATTCTATTATGTATTGTGGAGTTGTGTCCAGTTTTCTTCTAACAAATATAAATATTCCTGAGCCAAAAACGGGGGGGTGGGGTAGGGAGGGAAGTGCACGGGATTATGGTGATGGCACACAGGTGACTTGGTGATGGCAAACCCACGGGGATTACAATTGAGATGGAAAAAAAAAAGTACAAAATGATGTAAAAATAAACTGCTATAAAAATAAAAAACCTACTAACCCAAAATTCCACTTCAAATAATTTCTTAAGGAAGTGATCAGAGAAATTAGTTTTTTTTCCTTCTAAATTATTTGACCTAGTATGTTAGAAATAGCTAATATTTTTTAAACGCTGCAATCACAAATTATCACCCCAGAATTAGAATTTCTAATGAAAGGAGAAATAGTGTTATATGAAAGTCAAGATACTGTAAATCTATAATTCAAAATAAACCTCTAAAAACTTTTTTAAAAATAAATAAATATTCCTGAGCAAGGGCACATTTAGTCTCCAAATTTTTTTTTAGATTTATTTATTTATGTATACAGAACTGGAGTACAGGCCAGAAGTACAGGGGGTGAGAGGATTCACCAGAGACAGAGTGGGGAGCAGAACAGGCAGATCGTGGAAATACACTGCTGAGGGGAGCAGCGGGCGGGTCAGGAGAGGTCTGCCACGCCATGTGGGTCACCTCCTTGGCTGAGGATCAACTGGCACTGAATCGGCTGCACTTTAACCCACTGGGCCACCAGGGAAGTCCCTTAGTCTCCAAATCTTCTAGTTTGAATGTGACTGGCATCCATTTGTGGGGAAGAAAGGAGGCACAGCTGGTTCCTATGCAGGAGAAGTAGGAAACAAAATAACCTCCACCCTGTCTGGTCTAAAGAGAAAGGTATCGGGTCCCAACACTGCAGGGCCAGGGCCATTACTGTGCTTCAACAGGGATATGAGTAAGCTGGGAGTCAGCGCTGTGGGGCCTGCAGGGTGTGCAGCCCTTGGACTTGCTGAGCCACGGGCCTCACCATACCCTGGAGGGTGAGCACATGAGGGCAGCTGACCCTGCATGGATACTTGGTGCCAGCTATATAAGGTCTTACGAAATACACAAGACAGGCCCCGATGCTGCAATATGGGCGCGAAGGGACTGACAACCAGACAGGATATTGCTCAGGCCCCTGCCCACAGCTGCCCTTGCAAAGGCTTGGGGCAGACTGGGCAAAAAATGCTGCCTCTGCACTCTGGTCCCGCCCTGCGTGGCAGCTCCCCAGGGCCCACAAAGTCTACTTATGGGAAGTTGAACTACACTGGAGGTGAACACATTTTTTTATCCAAAGAGTTCATGTGACCTTATTTCAACCTGTTCTCTTAACTCCAAATTATTCTGTCTCCAGGGCCCTGAAGGCAGCGATCAGCATTCGTGCTGCCACCTACAGGTGAAAGGGGAAATTGAGCGAGCTGTGGTTGGGTGGATGTAATTGGCAGGAGGACTTCAGGACATAATGCATTTCCCATTGCTGGAATTACAGGCATTTTGATATAGTAATTCCAAAGAGCCCAAAACCAGCAGAAGACAGTATATAGCTCCACACATCCTCTGAAGATTTCCTTTGGTTTGCTGGCTTTTCCATGCATGGATTGGAAAGGGTGTTGGTAACATGTATGTGTATAAACGCAGTGCAGGGCAATAAAGCAGATGTTCGTCACAAAAGCATGTCATTGATCTATATGGTTTCGGAGATGGTGTGTCAATAGTGCCGTCTCCATGATGTCACTGTCCATCAGGGTCAGCCTGGCTTTGCTAGTATTGCTGAGGGGATCCTGGGGCATCACCAGTGGTCATCATCATGCCTCTCATGACCGGGCGGGTCACCCCATTCACCCCATTATACTAAGCACCATAGCAACTCTTTCTTCAGGCATCTCAATAGCACGATTTGAAAACAAGCTCTTATTTTTAAAAATTATTTTAGAACGATTCCATTCAAAGGTCTATGCCCTAGGCCCCGCCTGGTGACGCAACTGGTTAAAGCACAGCGCTGCAAGCCAGCCACCTGCCGCTTCATTGCAAGTTTGATTCCCAGCCCGGAGGTGACCCACATGGCTCGGCAGACCTCTCCTAACCCACCCGCTGCTCCCCTCAGCAGTGTACTTCGTCCATCTCTGCATGTTCTGCTCCCCACTCTGTCTCTGGTGACTCCTCTCACTGTCCCTGCTTCTCTGACCTGTATCCCAGTTCTGTATGCATAAGTAAATCT
>NW_004567132.1:17226187-17239061 GCF_000260355.1 Condylura cristata | reverse complement strand
GAGAGGACCCACCAGAGACAGAGTGGGGAGCAGAACAGGCAGAGATGGACGAAGTACACTGCTGAGGGGAGCAGTGGGCGGGTCAGGAGAAGTCTACTGTGCCATGTGGATTACCTCCGCGGCAGGGATCAAACTCATGCTGAAGTGGCTTTAGCTTCTTAAGCTGTACTTTAACCCACTGCACCACCAAGGAGGGCCAGATTCTGGTTTTTAGACTCACAGATAAACCATTTCATCTGGTTTTCACCAGTGTGCTATTGCCTTGAGTGCATTCATATGTGATCTCTCCATTGCCATGGTAGATATATGTCCTTGTGGTAGATATATGTCCTCACACTTATTTTACTAGTAAAAAAAAAGGTTCACAGTGGTTTAGTGAGGTGCCCCATGTCACACAGCAATACATACACACACAGCTCTTCTCTCCCCAAGACCAGGACTCTTGTCACTTTAGCACAGTTGTCTTTATAATTCTCTACATGTGGTGAGTATACATTTTATTTTTACAATCCTTTGCTAGCAATCTCAGCAGTGACTCACATTTTTCAAGTTACGACTTCCTAAAACCAGGTCTCAGTATTTCAAGGAAATGCACTCAGCCTTTTCTTTGTAGCAAACCTTTTCTTCATGATTTATTAGTAGCCTACTTGGTGTTTCTTTCAGAGTGGAGGTGGGGAAGGACCACAGATGAGGTCAGCAGAGGTGCAATGGTGGTAAGCCCTGTGTCCCTCCACAGCTATGGCGCCTCACTTTCCTGCTTCTGAGTGTTCCCCTATAGTGGTGAAATTACTTATTTCTTCTTCTTTCTCCCCTGACAGACTATGAGCCCTGCGACACTCCATACTGTCTCTAATTTCACCAAGAGGAGTCAGGAAATTAAGGTGACATCTTTTTTAACAGATCTATCCCAAAATCTATAGGGAAAAGAGACTGGGGACAGATGTGATAAGTTTGGTCTGATATTCTTTTGAAGATCTTTCTTTCTTGATGAGTAATAATAATAACAATTTATCAAGTGCCAGTCATGAGCAGGCACTAGACTAAGCAGTTACACATGTGGGTTCAAACGAGTCCTTCAGGAACCCTATAAACTAGCACCCTCATTCTCCCCCTGTACTGATAATTGTTGGGATAGCTGGGATTGGGCTGCCACATAGCTAGTGAGTTAAGTGTAGCAGAACTGGCACTTGAACCCAGGACTGTCAAACTCAGAGACAGAAGCCTCCAACCTCTGCCTGGCCTGAGTGGCTGCCTCCCAGGGGTGGCTGGGCAGCTGCTACTCAATTTGCTCAGGGGAGGGGCTCAGGGTACAGGGAAAGTGGGTGCTATCTCCCTACCTCAACTGTCATGATTATTTCTCTTCAATAATCATTTTCTCCCTCAAAAGATGGCAGTTTATACCAGAGTCATCTCTTTGGCCCCTTGCCTGCCTGTGCCTGGCATTCATGGCCCTGGCTCAGGCCTCAGAGTGTTCTCTGCCCTAGTTCCTGGCACCAGGGCAAAGGGGAATATCCAGTGTCAGAGATCAGCAAAGCCCTCCATGTGACAGTCGGCACTCAACTCCTCCCCTGTGAGCTGCATCCGGCTTCTGATGAGTGATATCAGTGCCGGTCAACAGGCCAAGCCCTTTCTCCCTCAGCAAGTCCCAAAGGCCCAGCACACAGGGAGCAGCTGCTCCATGCATGCTCCTAGCCCCTGGCTCACACATCCCCAAAGCCCGCTTCCCCAACTCTGCCTGTCCCTGCTCAACAAACCCCAGGACTGATGGCACAGACAACCTCCTCGGACTTGGCTTCCAAGTACTCAACAGCTCCACTAATTTCAGTAATTACTGTACAAGTAACCCCAGAGCAGTCATGGCTTCTGTTCCCAAGATTTCATTTCAAACTTTCTTAAAGCGTTGTTTAGAATTTCAGATTCGTTTTCCTCTCATCAATAATCGGTAGGCCTGGTGGTAGGCTCTAGAAACCACAAAACAGCAAAAACAAATACTTGTATGCCCACATAGCATTTGAGGAAAACTACTAATTAGAGGAGGGAAGGTATAGATGGACATTCTGAATGGAGGCCCTGAGCCACTTCAACAATCACTGAACAGGCATTTCTCAATTCCCATTGTGTTCAATAGGCCACAAAGGCTAAGAGTTGTGAAAATGCAGATTCCATGGCCCCTCCCACAGATTCTGACTGCTTGAGTCTAAAGTGGGGTCCCGACCCTTCAAGGTCAACAGGATCTCTTTGATGCAGGCGGCCCATGGATAACACCCAGGGAAAGGCTGCCTGGGGACCAAGAACACCTGGCAGAGAAAGCCAGAGGGCACCCAAGAGAAGGACTCAGAGACCTAGAAGAGAGAATAGGGTTTCCTGAGGAAGGTACTCAAAAGAGAGGATGAGCAGGAAAGAGGATGGACTGATAAGACATGTACACTGCACACATCACCACTTGTGCTGAACCATTTAAGCAGAGGCTGCAAACCTCAGGCCCCTTAGGCTATGTACTTCTGTAACCATCTTCTAAGAACAAGGCCATTCTCTTATTTAGGCACAGTACAATTTTAAAATTCAGAAAATTTAGTATTAGTAACAAAGTGTTAAAAATACATAGTCTGCATTCAAGTCCTGCCAGTCCTTTGTAAAACGATCCAATCCAGGATTCTGAATGTTATTTCTTATTCGAAGACACATTTTTAAATAGAACCCAACTGAATCCTTGGCCAGTCAAATGCCATGTAGTAGAGAGGGAGAGTATCAGCCTTGTGTCGGCCTGGGAGTTTCCCCCATACGTCTAGCCCATCCCTAGTTCGCCCAGGTTTCTCCCCCAGTCTCCACCTCTACCATATGCTGCTTTCATCTTTTGCTCCAATGCTCCCTGGTGGCTTCCAGGTAGTAGAGAAGGAGAAGTGACACTCTAGAGACGCTGCCTGGTCACTGCCTCAAGCACCCTACCAGCAGATAGAATGTCTCCACTCTTCCTGTGGTTGTTTGATAAGCATCACGTAGAAATGCTCAGAAATGTTCAGTGGGCACAAAAGCTATTAGAGAGGAAATTAAGGGATAGCAAACACATAGACTGTCAGAAGTGAAAACCAATGAGATAAAAACTATCTTGCTACAAGATAAATGAGGTGCAAAGGGATCAGCCATGAAATATGAGTCAATCAACCTCATCCAGGCAACGCTAGACTGCATGTTGCAGATACCTCCACATCTCGCAATCCCCATCTGCTCCTTCTTGCCATTGGGCCCACATGTTCAGGCCTCTGGAAAAGGCTCCATCCTCACTGCTGATGACTGAAATCCGACTTCAGGTCCACATCAGCTCTCCCTCCCTGACAGCGGCAGTCATTAGGCCTCCCCTCTCTGCATTTCCATAGTCTTCTGCATCACTCATGTGTTACTGATCTGCACCTGTCTGGGCCCAGAATCTAGGGGTATGTGGTATCTATCTCTCCCAGACTGCAAGTTCCTGTGATTTCATGGAAACCGAAACATCTGTGAGCTTTGGAAACAGACCTGGTTTCAAATGCCAATGAGTTTACTTCCTAATCTTTTATGAGACTCAGTATACTTATCTGTAAACTAAGAATATAATAACCCATGAATTACATGAATTAAGGTAAAACTAAAATTAAATGAAATAAATTATGCAAAGGCCTCAGTGCACATTAGAAATGTTGTTGGTTTTCTTTCTTTGTTAAAAAAAAATATATTTTTTAAAGATTTATTCATTTATGCATACAGAACTGGGATACAGACCAGAGGTGTGGGGATTCACCAGAAACAAAGCAGGGATCAGAATAGACAGATATACTGAAACGCACTGCTAAGGGGAGCAGTGGGCGGGTCAGGAGAGGTCTGCCACGCCATGTGGGTCACCCCCCTGACCATGGATCGAACTCGTGCTATAGTGGCTGTGATAGCTTCATAGTGCTGTGTTTTAACCTGTTGCACCAACAAGGAGGGCTCAGTTCTCTTTCTAACATTCATTTTTGAGTCCTTAATGCCTAAAATATGTTGCCAGTAATTTTCATGCAAATTATAATCACTGGTAGTTATATGGCCAATTCATACTCAATGTGAATATACAGAGGTAGAAGAGGTAGAAAATCTGTATTCTCCAAACTCAAAACACTTTAAAAAAAACATGTAAATGGGGAGGGGTGGCTAATTGAAGTAGAAGCAGTCAATGGTGGAGTGAAGGATGGAAACCAAATTTTAGGTTGTGAATATAATGTATATATGATGCATTATGTTGATTTATAATGTTGTATACCTGAAACCCATATCATGTTGTGAATCAATGTTACTTCAGTAAAAAATGTAGACATATATTCATTATAACACACTTCATAATCGGCTTCATAATCTGCTCTTTTATATGATAACATAAGACAAACATCTTTCATTGCCCATAATATAGAGAGGGGTATGTCTCAACTTGCTCAACCAATATACCCTATTCTTGAATTTTTACGTCAGTTGCAATTTCTCACTATCTCTCAACAACTGATATAAGGAATAAACTTGTAAATCTTTAGTCTCAGTCTCAATAAAATTCCTAAAGTTGGAATTCCTAGCATAAAGAGCACATGAAAATGTTAACATTTTGAAACACTTTGATGAATTGCTACGCAGAAAGATTATACTAATTTATCTTCCTGATCTACTCAGGGTATACAGTCATTCTTGTATTTGCCATAGAGAAAATGACATCTAATTGTTCTTTCCACTCCACTTCCTTAAGTGGCTCTTTGTGTTTAATAGTTGTTGAAGTCAATTGCTCTGAAGGCCTCTCTGTGAAAGGGAGTGGGACACACAGCACAAGATCAGGCACCATTTCCTCACCCCCAGTTACATGAGGCTGCCCTGACCTGTGACTCTCGACATGCCGTGACCAGCGACATGCCGTGACCGGGACTTCCTGAGTGGGGGGCAGCTGGGAAAGAGGAAGGAGTGAGGTAAGCTGATTCTGAATGAAAGGCAAGGGAGACCCGTGGAGGTAAAACACACACAAGGGTGAAGGCTTTGTGGCGAAGCTGTTTCTGGCCCTTGGTCCTGGTGGCTTTAGTGCTTTGATGGAGACAATGGCAGCATTAGCTTGACCACAGAGTAGGTTACACAGCACATTTTAAATATCAGATCTTTCCTGTCCTCGCTTTCCGGGACCTGCCTAACCTCTTCCTTGTGGTTCTTGCTAGCATGTTTCTTGGACTTGTTCTGGTGCTTTTAGGTCTCAGCTTCCCCTCTCTGGGTCTGGCCTACTTGCAGGGGAGTTCGCCTATGAGGGGATGGGTAATCTTCAGAGTTAGATTAGGAGTCTGTTATTTGAAATCCTTTTCTCTTTCTTTCTTTGCTCTCCTCCCTGCACCCCCACACCAGTTAATGTTCTTTGCACATAATAAAAGTCTAATTTCTTTGTCGTTGTGCACACAAATGGCTAGACCCTTAGATGGACATACTGGGTTTTTCACCCTGAACATTTTGGGGTCCCTGGGTACCCCTCATTTGTGCAGTTTCAAAATGAATGTGTTTTTCTCATCCCTCTTGACCCTCAAACCAAATTTATTTACACATTTGTAAGTTTTGCTCGTCTAGAATGAGTGCTCACAAAGAGAAAATGACCATAATTTGAATAAACCTAACTGAAGAGATGAAAGGATAGAGGAACAAAGTCATCTGCAACGTCAGGAGAAACTGAAGAGATATGGGATGAAACAGACGTCAATGAAGTCAAGAATAAAGATCAGGAATGAGGGGCTCGGTTTGAAGAGGGAGAAAGAAGGGGGAGGGAGAAACCCAGGCTCTACTCTGAAGGCAGTCAGGCTTCTGCTAGTTGGGAGCCTTATTGGAGATGTCTGATTAAGTTTGAATCCAGCCACAATGATAGTTTCTACTCTGTGTCAGTTCCTTGTTTAATATTTTTTTCCTTAATAGGTTTTCCTCATTCCCAGTCAGCTAAGTAACCACATCAAAAACAATAATAACTCGGGCCTCCCTGGTGGTATAGGGATTAGTCTCAGTGCTATCACCACTACTGCCTGAGTTCAATCCCCAGCCAAGGAGCTGAACCACATGGCACAGCAGACCTCTCCTGTCTCTCCCACTGCTCCCCTCAGCAGTGTACTTGAGTAGATCTGCCTTTTCTGCTCCCCACTCTGTCTCTGGTAAATCCTCTCACTTCCCACACCTCTGGCCTAAACCCCAGTTCTTGTATGCAAAAATAAATTTTTGAATTTTTAATTTAAAAGTTGAAACTTATAAAAAACAGTACATTTGCTGAGCACATGCCAGGTGCCATACCCACATAGTGACCCCATGAAGTTTAACTATCGTGCCCATTTTACAGAGGAAAGTGAGGCTCTGAGAGATGTAGCAACTTGCTCAAGACTACAGAGCTTGACAGAAGAATCCAGAATGAGAACCCAGAACTTTCACTCTTTGAAGCCTAAGTTTTAACCACAACTTTTTACTTTCACAAGGACTGCTGTCCTGACCTAGCACATATATGGTGCTAAGACACTAGTTCAAGTGGAAGGCCAAAGTGCCGTGAGAAACAAAGGAAATATTCCAACAGCAATTCTACATTGAGAATGGGAAGGAGATCAAAAATTCTCCAACTTGCACTCTCAGTCCCCGCTATGTTAGCTCATTTATATTATAATTTTATTTGGCTTTTCCTCCCTACTTATAAAACATCACAGTGCCTGCCTTACCACGTAAGGGTGAACTGGATGTATTTGACTTCTGGAAGATTTGACTGTCATTGAGGCATGAAGAACCAGTCTATTTCCTGGGTCACACGTCCTGACCTCTTTCTCCCATTGCAGCCCATTCTAAAATGGATATGCAGGCCTCATTTGCAGCTGACTTGTGTCTGGGCTTGCTGGGGCTCCTCTAATACAGGCACATAGTGGGAATCAGCCACACCTATGGAGAACAAGTGCAAACCCAAAATGCAGCTCCTGTTGGTTAGTTCAGAGCAGCCTGTGGCCTGCTGGCACATTCAGACTACACAGATTTGAAATTACTTCAAGGCAGAGGTTGTTACTGAGTCTCCAGGAGTTTGATTCTTTCTGAGTTCAAAACCTGGCCTTGACCCAAAAGCTGTGTTCTCTCTCCCTCCAGTCCATTCTGACTAACCAATGTGGGGGCCCACTGAGGCCACTGTGATGGTTTTCTGTTCCTGTTGCAGTGTCTTCTCATCACAGTGTCTGGCTGGCCAATTATGACTCAAGCTGCTTGCCAGGAAGGGAGGCTGGGAGGGGGAAAACTTGCTTCACTGTTTTCCAGCTAAATTCCATTCCCTTCATGAGACTTTTCCAGACCCCTCCTGCCAACAATTCCCTGGGCTACATCACTCCCCTGCTCTCCAGCCACTCTGACCTTTTAGAACATTGTTTGTCTCCATCAGACTTTCACACAATGCTTTGTTTGTTTCATCACAGATTGACATGTGAATACTGCCTTGTCTCCTTAACCAGATTATGCATTACTGGAGGGCTAGGGCTATTTTTTAAGATATTTTTGTATCTCCCTCCACTTCAGAACATGGTGTTATGTGCTTTCCTTGATTACCCTATTGAAAACTCAGGATGAATCACTCCCTCATCTCCCACCTGGAATATGCTTATTTATTTTGTTTGATAGCTGACCCTCACTAGAAGGTTAGATCCAGACAGTGATTTTTGTCTGTTCTCATCACCCTCTATATTTAGAATCGTGCTGACATATAATATGTATTCACTAAGTGGGTATGAATTAATGGATAGATTAAATGATGAATAATGCAAAATGCATGATGCAAAGCACAATACTTATGGAAAGATGATCATTTTCCATATTTACACTTCAATGAGTATTTTATGTATTGTTCTTTGAGAAGTTCAGAATTTATTTAGGTTCTCAAATCAATTTTACTTTTTATTTTATTTCTAACTCAGGGTATCCTAAGATAGTAACTATCAGTAGTATCAGCTGACTTTTCCTATGTACCAGGCCATCCTTCTATAGCCACAGATTTATAATATATGTACCAGATTATAGTGTGATCTACAATGGCTGTATCTATACAGAACATGGATAGACTTTTTTTCTTGTCATTATTCCCGAAATGATATATAATAACAATGATTTACATAGTATTCACATTTAAAGATAATGTAAAGTATGTGGGATGATATTTATGGATTATGTGCAAATACTACGCCACTCATATAAGGGATGTGAGCACCCATGCATTTTGGTATCCATAGGGATCTATGGTGATGGTGATAGGGACTATGTGATGGTTCACGGGTGAACTGGTGGTGGGAATTTTATGGGGGATAAACAATGATATAAGAGCTATAAATAAAAAAAATTTTTTTAAGCAGTTCCTGATTACCAAGACTTGTTCATTAGATGCTAATGACATTAACTAAGATGGAAATGACTAGCTACAGCAGATTTCAGACAAAAGGAGGATTTAGGTTTTGATCCTCTTCAGCATGAGATATGTGCTCAATACACAAAAGCAGGTGGTGTGTGTACAGTTGGATAGCCAGGTCTGAAGTTCAAGCAAGAGAGCAAGAGGCATACCTTTGAGAGTGAATGACATCATGGAACCTTGTTGAAAGCAAGTATGTCAGGGTTACCACGTTTGCTTTCTAGCTGTCAGAATCAGGTCCTGAAAGCTGGGTCAGATGCTTTGAAGGTTGCTGAATGAGTGCCAAGGTCTCACTTTGCCAACACTGCTGCAGCTGCTGTATTATAAGGCTCACGTTCGCTGTATTTCCCTTCTCATTGGGGTCCCACTGGGAGTCAATGAGTGTCTATGTGATCAATTGCAATTTTTCAATAACTGGAATTGGTTAACTCTTGAAATTGTCTCTGGGATTCCCTTTTTTGGGACTTCCATGACTGACCAAGGATTTTTTTTTTTTTTTTTAGATATGTTAAAACTATAACTCAAGTCTGGGATCCAGTCATTTGTCAGTGACTATACATCTCTGATCTGAAGTAAAAGACAATTTCATAGTGTAGTTCAAGGGCTCTTATTTCCTTTCTGTTCATGCTGTGGGCACCACATGTGCCAATGCCACTCATTGTTAGTCAGTATGCGCCCAACCCTCCTGCCAGCCGGGAAGATGGAGATCACAGAAATGAGGGGAGAGGATGTTCAAAGAGCATGACCAGAGCTCAGAAGTGAAAAATACTGACTGAAAAAGGAATGGAAAGATTTTTAGCAGCAATGAGAACTCAACTGAGACTGCTAATCATAAATTTGTTCTGAAACTAGTTGAACTGGATGTGGACTTTTCTCTAACAGAACTCAAACACAGGAAACAAATAATAGGGTTGCTTTAGGTTTGGGAGTGGGTAGACAGGTGCATAGGGAGAGCAACTGGCAGATCACGGAGGAGCATGGAGCAGAAACCGTTACCAGTAAGTCCCAGACTAGGAGAGGGAGTGATATAAAGGCAGACGAAACTGAGACACCAAGTGCCTCAGTTCAGAAAGGCTGCAAGTGAGCTAGCAAGACCTCGGGAGGATGGAGTGTGGGGGAAATCTAGGGAAGGCAATTCCAAGTCCAGCACAAGGGAGGCTACAGCCATTGACAGCCCCATGCCCTACCCATGAGCAAGACAGCAGGAATCCTACACAATCCCTGTGGTCATATCCTGCCCTGCCCACCAGTAATCCCCTGATATCAGGTAAATGAAGCCTGAATTTCCTAGGAACAACTCAGCCTTTACAGTTGACTCTCTCCAGCTCCATCATTTATTAGAATGACAGTGAGGATGATGCTCAGTGGAATAAGTCAGGAGGAAAAATATATATATCAGATGGTTTCACTTATAATGAGGAATACAGAATAACTGAATAAAGGGTTGAAAAAAAGGACAAAACATGTGAGCAAACTATAGAGCTGGGTATACAGCAGGGGAGGGCGCCAGAGAGAGATCAAAACAACAGGAAGGATGAGCAGACGGGACTATGGTGACAGTTCATGGGTGACTGATGGTGGGAGATTCAAGGCCACAACACCTGAAGGGAGAAGTCAAATATTATACAAAAATTAACAACAAGTAAGAAAATAAAAAAGCTTAATCAACTGAAAAAAAAAAAAGCGAATGAGAGTGGGGTATGTCATAGCATCAAAGCAACAGCTGCCTTAAGAAAATTCAGTCTCAAGAAAGCAGAACCAGAAAAACTCAGACCGCAAAACTAGAACCAGGGATTCAAATATCATTAGAATATCATTAGAACCGTGATTCTCTCTTCACCTTGCTTCTCTCTTTTGCTCTGCAAGTTACTGTCATTCTCTCTTAGTGAACATAATTCAGAGCATGGACTCTAGAGACAGCTACCTGAGGTTCGAACTCTAGTTCTGCTCTTCCATTCTCAGGTGATGATCCCAAGCAAGTTATTTACTTTCTCTGTACATCAGTGTCCTCACAGAACAGCAGTAGTGCCCACCTCACAGAACTGCTTAAAGAGCAAACTAGAGATGGAAAAAGGCATAAAATGACGTAAAAAATAAACTATTATATTATTTTAAAAAGAGCAAACTATTTGATACTCTTAGTACTTGGAAGAGTCCAGGTGCCCCAGGCTCTATCTCAGAGAGACTAAAAAGAGTTTGGACAGCAAGGTTGATCAGCAATTTGTCCTCAAGGTTGAGGATAACAAAATGGGGTCCCATGCAGGTCAACTGCTGGATCCATAGGCACCCAATCTCTTAGATGTGCTGCAGGAGCTATGATGCTACTCAGAGTCAGGTAGGAAACACAGCATTTAGCTAGAAGTGGGGGGAGAGGGCTAGGGTGGGGGAGGGCTGATTCCAAACCTAGATGTTTACTCTCAGACTTCTACTCTAGCAGTGCTCCCTTACTCTCAGCAGATGACCACACCTGCTGTGTCAGGAGGAAAGTGGCCATCTTGACCTCCACCTGAGCTCTACATTCAGATTTATCTGCCCTGGAATGCATCCACACTGCCTTTCTTCCCTCTCAGGCCATTCCTGGGCCTCCCTGGTGGCAAAAGGGGTTAAGTCTCAGCACTATGAAGCTCTCTGCAGCCACTGCAGCATTAGCTCAACCCCCTGCCAGGGAGGTGACCCACATGGCACAACAGACCTCTCCTGGTTCACCCTCTGCTCCCCTAGCAGTGCATTTCGGTAGGTCCTCCTGTTCTGCTCCCCACTCTGTCTCTAGCGAATCTTCTCACACCCCACACCTCTGGCCTACACCCCAGCTCTTGTATGCATAAGTAAATAAAATAAATCTTTTTAAAAATGTACCATAAATCATCAACAACTTTAAAACAAAAGGAAAAAAATCCTTCCTAAGGTCTGTCCTTGCATCAGCAATTCCATCTTCCCACCCTCACACATTTCTACCCTCCCCCCTCTCCTGGCCCTTTCCCACTGACACTGAGATAAGCTAGTTATCTCCAACTCTTTAAAGATAAATATCTCCAACCCCTCTAGACTTGTTCTTCCTCATGTCTCCACTCCCTTCCTGGTCATCTTCACTAACTCCATTTTGTCCCCTCCCATTCTCAACTCTCTGTTCTCTAGTTTCTACTCTCACTTCTCCTAAGAACCTGACACCGCCCCTCCCCCGCCCCCAACTACTATGGCATGGTAAATGTTACTGCTACCCCTACTTGAAGCTCTCTCCTCCCTGGGTCACACTCTTGCTGGCCACTCCCCTGCCTCACTGACCACTCTTTCTCTATGTCCTCCCCTCCTTATCCACCCATGCTTGCACAGTTCATCTTCCCCAGGGTCCAACCTTCTTCACCTCACAGTTTCCCTGGGTGACTTCGGCTACCCTCAAGGTTTTAGTCACTCCTATGCAAGCTCAGATCTACATTCATTCACTTTGTCCTCCTCCCAAATGTCAGGACAGCCATCCCACAGCCCACGCAACATCTTCACCTGGAAGTCCTTCTGAAACATCATAACCTCGGTACCTGGGTTTAGGGGAGCATCCCTTGAACTGCATCACATGGAGACAAACTGAAGCTATTAGTGATGACTGACCCACAGATCGATTGTGGTGGTGACGGGGCCATAATAGGGCCCACCAAGAAGGGAGTGGGAGATATTCAGTATAACCCCAGGGGTCAAGTGAAGCTCAGTGATTGGAAAAATGGAAGAAGACAGATTTCAGCTAAACCTAAAGAAGACCTTTAGGAAGTCAGAGTGGCTCAAAGTGGGCTTGGCTTCCTTACAAGGTTGTTAAATCTTGGTTGCTGATGACATCTGAACATGAGGTTTTAAATTCCCACACACTCACACAACTCCAGGAATCTCTGCTTCTGTGAGAAAAAAAAAAAAACTAAATTTACAAAGATTTGATGAAATGCTATAAAACCTGGTAATACAGGTGCTAGTACTGACAGCACTAGTTTGCTGGCTGGAGTCTCCAATTGCTTGAAATAATAGCAGAAAACAGTTTAGGATCTTTAGGGGTCTAAAGAAATTGCGTAAGCTCACCTTTCAGATGTGGAAGAACTGAGAGGCAAAGAAAACTCACTGAGGTATAACTTTATTGGAGGTATTTGTACTTAGCCATTTTTTATAAAACCTGTCAGTTGAGAGCATTTTACATAAAGTTAAAATTCTGTTTCAACAAGCCTAACTAGGACTAGTATGAGGCAAATATCCCTGAATCTGGGTGGAATATAATGACCTGACAAACTGGCTGGGAAGGACTTTTTGTTCCTGAGTCTCCAGGTATCTCTTCCTTCAAAATAAGTAAAAAAGACTTGAATTACAGTCTGCAAAAAGGATAGGGCCCTCCCTGGTGGTGCAGCAGGTTAAAGCACAACACTAAGAAGCTAAAGCCACTTCAGCATGAATTCGATCCCCACCCAGGAGGTGACC
>NW_004567132.1:17223130-17225712 GCF_000260355.1 Condylura cristata | reverse complement strand
CCCACAGCACATGAGCACATTCGTGCATATATGTGCACCATAACATGTTGTGTGCTTCTTGCATACTATAATTTCTGCCTCCTTTGGTCTGTTTAAGCCCTCTTACTCTGAATAGACTTCCCTTTTTCTTTTTTAAGCTTTATTTATCTATGCATACAAGAACTGGGGTACAGGACAGAGGTGGGGAGTGAGTGGATTCACCAGAGACAAAGAGGGGAGCAGAACTGGTAGATTAACGAAGTACATTGCTGAGGGGAGCAGCAGGCGGGTCAGGAGAGGTCTGCTGTGGGTCACCTCCCTGGCTGGGGATCAAACTCGGCTTCAGTGGCTCTGGACAGCTTTATGGTGCTACGTTTCAACCTGCTGTGCCACCAGGAAAGGCCTCTATTTATTTTCATAACTATTTATTTTCCAGATTTGCCTCATCCCTTCAGATTGATCATCTGACTGGATTCTTTCCCATAGTACCCATTGTCCCTACATTTTAGAGGCTTCAGTTCTGGCAAGGAACCAAGGAGCCAAGCCCCAGGGGATAAACCTGGAGCCCCACAGTGCCACAGGGCCACCCTAAAATTACTGGGACTCTGGAATTCCCTGTCTAGATAGCTTTGAATCTATTCCTAGGGCCTGAAAAGGTCTCTTTCCTAGGTTTGAAAAATGGACCTTACTGCCTGTGTGTGAATTTCTAGACCTGGGAGGGTGAGGGGTGACTG
The DNA here is from genome assembly GCF_000260355.1 of Condylura cristata. Taxonomy (NCBI): domain Eukaryota; kingdom Metazoa; phylum Chordata; class Mammalia; order Eulipotyphla; family Talpidae; genus Condylura; species Condylura cristata. The sequence continues at coordinate 17,224,999 of NW_004567132.1, read as the reverse complement.
AGACCAGTATACAGGGCTCCTTGAGATGCAGACTGGAGCTAGGGCCAGGAAGAGAGGTACAGGCTAGAGGCTGGCACTATCCATTTGAGCTCTTTCTGCGAATCCTAGAGATGCCAGGAATAAAGGTAAATGAGGTTCTGCCCCGAGTCTCAAGGAACTTCAAAGACACAGGCAAACCAGGTTTCAAGGTAAAACTTGAACTAAGGATTATTTCTGTTTTCTCTCTTTGGCCTGGAACCTAGAATCACCCTTCAACATGGTCATCTCTACCCCTCTACATCTCCCAGCAGAGGGCAAGCCCAGCTCAAAATGTCTCCCTCTGAAAGTGCTCTGTGGCTCATCACAACCACAATCTTACACCAATGTCCCACCCCAGGAGAGAAGGAGCCAATAAGACAGTGCTAGTTTACTCCTTGGTGCCTCAGTTTCTTCATCTGTCAAGTGGAAATCAGAATAAATATTTTTCACATCCCACATGATCACGTTGACGGTAAAATTAGAACTGTCCACCTGACTGCCCAACATCCACGGCTATTCTGAGCAGTGGCCTCTAAAAGAAAAGAGCAAGGAAGAGCTAATTTAGGGTTAGAGATACTGATACTCTTGACTACATATCTTGCACTCACCATGCCAAGTTTTTAAGTCTAAGCTGGTTCCCCATGTTACCCAGCACATGCCTCAGGACTAATGCCCCTCCGTTGATGCCAACTGGTATTTACTCAGAAGATGAAATAAACTTCGTATTAGAACAAGCAGAATAGAGCTGGAAGGCAGATCTCCAGCAAGGGCTAACTCTGACTCTGGGAAGCAGGCATACTTCTACCCTGATGGTGGAAATGCAAAATGCTACAGGCCTTATGGAATGCAATTTGGTTAACACCTATCAAAACTACAAGTGCATTATCTTTTGACCTTGAAATCCTACTTCTGGGAATGTACCCCAAAGATACACTTTCATCACTACAAGATGACATATGTGCAGGGTAATTTATGACAGCACAGGTTGTAAAAGGCAAAGATTTGAAATGGCTCATAAATCAGGAGTAATTAAATATATATCTTTACAATGCAATAGCTTTAAAAGAAAGGAAACATTCTATGCACTAATGTGGAAAGATCTCTTTGCTATATTATATTAGGAACAGTGGGAAATAAGAGTGTATTTTAAAGAATTTTCACAGACATTGAAAGTGTGTGTAAGAAATTAAAGAGAGACAGCAAGAAGGTTTTTTAATGTGCAGTTTTTTATGTTTTTATTTTTAAAGCATGTGAATATTGACACAAGCTATGCAACTTCTATTGACTGACAAATTCTGGACAGAAAAGGAAAAGCTCTGAAAAATCAGAATTTCCATCCTAGCTCATGTTATGACCCTCCTTTTTTGTAATATCAAAATATTCTGAGCAACCATCAGCTTGCAACCGGATTACCTTAGCCTCATAAGGCGCTGCCTGACCCAGGCAAGCAAGCGCTGCCCCAGGTTGGGAAATTCTTCTTAAAGTCAAAAATATTATAATGGGCTGATTAATAAAAGCAACTGGCTGCTATAGCAAATCAATACTGTAAAATAAGACGGTACTAGAACATGCTAAAAATTACATTCTTTTACTGCCTGGATGAGAATCCAAATCTTATCTCTGTACTAGTTTACTTAAGCTTTCTATTGCTTAGTCTTTAAATGAGGAATCTAACTATCTCCTTTAGTAATTTATCTGCCAGAAAACTTCTCCACCCTAATCCTCGACTTTACTTTACCCTCTTTCACAACTTCTCCTTGGCCTGTGGCCTCACTTTATCCTCTTTCACATCTCCAACCCAGCCTCCACCCTAGCCCTCGACTTGACTTTACCCTCTAAGATGTCTCAATG
>NW_004567132.1:17221369-17222925 GCF_000260355.1 Condylura cristata | reverse complement strand
AAAAAAGATGATTGTGATCTCAGCCCAATTCATATGCTAATGTTATCTCACTGCTTGCTTGGAATCTATAAAATAAACTTCTGCTGACAGCAGAACAGGAAGATTTGCACCCAACTCTGATTCCCGTGGCTTCCTCATGCCCGCTCCCCTTTTCCCCCCTTTTAGGAATCTCGGCTCACAGGTGCTGTTCCCACCTTAAGAACCTGACTGTTATGTCTCCTAACAACCTGTGATTGGGGCAGTCCCCGACAGAATATATTAGTATTGGAAAAAGAAAATAAGATTAAGAAAGAAAATGCTCTCCAGAATACATTCCAGAAAGGAAAATAGTGTTGGACTAGGTGACAAAAAATCAGATTTGATCCTGGCTAGGCTCTGGCCACCCTTATTTTCCTCAGCTGAAAGACAGAGGGAGCATGGCCCTGTGTGCTCTCAGTTCCTTCCTGCTTCCTGGTTGTACCCTATTTAAAATTACTGCTATCAGGCCCTCCCGGGTGGCACCACATGTTAAAATGCAGCACTGTGAAGCTGGCTGCAGCCCTTCGGTGCAAGTTCAATCCCTGGCCAGGGAGCTGACCCACATGGCACAGCAGACCTCCCCTGACCCGCCCACTATTCTCCTCAGCAGTGAACTTCATTGATCTGCCTGTTCTGCTCCCCACTCAGTCTCTGGCGAATCCTCTCACCACCCTTGGATCTCTGGCCTGTGCCCTAGTTCTGTATGCATAAATAAATCTTTTTTTTTTAATTCCTAATTATCTTCATCCAAACACAAGGATGTTCGTTTTCCATTTTATATAAGAACTTGTTTTTCCAGAAATAGATAGTTGTATAGGCAAATTTCTGCCATTTCCATTGTACATTAGTAAGCCTGTGGCCTGAATAATGTTCACAGAGATACAATATAGTTTTCTTAGAATGTTGGCATTCCTTGCATATCTAAATTTCCTACCATGAGAAAATTTTTCTTAGAATAAATTCTCAGAAGGGGAGTAAGTAGATTGAAGAAATAAGTAGGTGGGTTTTCCCCCCTTCTTATGTTATCTTCACCCATGGAGTTTACTAATACAATAAGAAAGATTATCTATTCATATTTATTGGCCAGTATTTGGGATCAAGGTACTGTTTTTCCTATGTATTTGAAGAAGCTTATAAATTACCGTAGCCTTCATTTTTATTTTAAAAACATTGCTTTAAGTAAATAGACAAATAAATTTAAAAAGTAATGCTTACTCATAAAACTCTGAATATCCTTTATGAATACTTTGCATTATTGATCAAATTGCTACATATAATCTATTGAGTTCTTATATATTTCAATTTTTTGAAATTTTCCATTGTTCCCTATCATTCTTTCCCTCTACAATTATTTTCTGTAGTTTCAGGTCTTATAGAGTTATTCCTCCACAATAGAATTGAGTACTTTAATCTTTGCTAATTTTCCCATGTTTTCATTTTACTTCTTAATAAGCTTTTAATTGAGGCTTAGTAAGATTCAGCAGCTTAATGGAGATCACAAAACAGGCAGTTGACCTGTAGTTTATTTTTGTGTGTGG
>NW_004567132.1:17217815-17220139 GCF_000260355.1 Condylura cristata | reverse complement strand
TCCCTGTCCTGTAACAGATTTGTTGTCCTGTAACAGATAACCCACAGACAGACAACCCAATTCACATTGGGGTGTCCTGTAACAGATTCCCATTATTTGTCTTTTAGGGTATTTTTAAAAGATTTATTTATTCATGCATATAAGAACTGGGGTATAAGACAGAAGTGGGGGGTGGGATGTGAGAGGATTCTCCAGAGACAGAGTAGGGAGCGGAACAGGCAGATGGACTAAAATACACTGCTGAAGGGAAGCAGTGGGTGAGACAGGAGAGGCCTGCTGTGCCAAGTGGGTTGACTCCCTGGTGGGCCAGGGATCCAATCTGTGCTACACTGGCTGGTGATAGCTTGATAGGGCTGCCTTTAACCCCTGAGCCACCAGGGAGGCCCATGGTTCTCATTATTTGAATGACAGTTCTCAGCAAGTGATCCCTTTGGATTTTTACTCTGATACATTTATATACTAACATATTTAAAGCACAAATAATATTGTTTTACTGCATATGTGCCAGTTACTAGAACTTCTAGTGGAGAAAAAAGAAAGCTGGCCCAAGTAACCATTAATGATTAACATCTTCTGGTTACTTTCTTCCTCTGTAAAATAGAGGATATAATATTTGTCTGAAATGTTTCAAAAGATTACTATGAAGTTAGGAAGGCAGTGCACCACACTGGGGAGTGAAAGTTCTATCTTTCAATAGATGAGGAGTGTGTTTTACTAAAGTAATCCCTCTTATCTGGATTGAGTCATGGATCCAAAAGATAAGAAAAGGAAATTTATAGATCTATAGTACTCAAAGGTTAGAGATTAGATGTATCTCATCTACAAATAACTGACTCAGGATTAGGCACTCCTCAAGACTTTCTGCCCACATCCACTATATGCCATTTTCAGGAAAGAGCAACACCTACTGCAACCTAACTGTACTGCAACTGACCTGGGAAAAGGCTTCAAATTTCAGTCTTGACTCCAGTACAATTTCAGTCTGGAACAAGATATCACTGCACACATAAAAATTAAAAATAGTCATATAGCATTTTCCTTGGGGGAGAAAAAAATCACAATTTTTTTCCATTTAAAAACAACTGCATTGGGCCTCCCAGGTGGCCTAGGGGTAAGTCTCAGGCTATCAACAGTGTGGCCTGAGTTCATCATTGCCCCCACACACACTTCCTCAACCTCCTCCACAAAGCTAATCCACATGGTGCAGAGACCTCTCCCCTGCTGCTTCCCTCAGCAGTGGATTTCAGTAAATCTGCCTGCTCTTCTCCCTAGTCTATCTCTGGTGAATCCTCTCACCCCCAGCACCTCTGGTCTACACTCCAGTTCTTCTATGCAAAAATAAAAATAAAATAAATGAATACTTAAAATCCAGGAAAAAAAACTATTAGTTTCCATTTTCACTGCACATTAATATTGTTTACAATACTGTACTGCACATTAATTAAGGAAAATTTAACGAAGAAAATATAGATCACCCAATAATGCTGCAATAGAACTACCGGGGTGCTAGAGTAGGTCAAAAGGCAGCGCCCAGGTGTGGGACAGGTCGCTGTGGGTTTTTGCCGGCACAAGACCACTCAGGTGCAGAGAATAATACCATGGGGCTTATTTAACAAACAAGGTAAACAACAGGTCCTAAGGTCACAAGTGGCCAGCTATCTCACCCAGGTAGTGTACAGTGTCCAGAAGTCCAGCCAAAATTCCGCTTGTTCAAGATGGCGCAGGCCAGTCACCACGGGCCTGGAGCTCGGAGCCGACAAGCTATGGGCCAGGTGGCAGCTGAATGAAGGTGCGTACAGGTGGGGTCACTGACAGAACTTGACAGCAACTCCCAGCATCAGTACTGGATGCTACCAGAGCTGCCACTGCGAGCCAGCAGCGACTCTCGCCTCAGGCTTCACTCTCAACCCGCTGGTGTGGGGGAGGGGCCGCCCATGGCAGTAACTTGTGGTGCAGGCGGAACTGCCACTACTTTTCCTGGGGCTCTGGCTGCACAGCCGCAGAAAGTCACTGGGGGGCCCACCTCCTCCCGGTCCTCTCCCCCCTCCATTTCCCTTCCTCCCCACCCCCAACTTGGGGGGGGTCCCTCTTCCCCACCCCCGCCGCCTTCCCCCCTCCATCCCCACCTCCCAAGGTAAACCCATCAAGGATAACCATTACTGATGCCTTTGCTGTGAATTATTCCACACTTTGTGACAATGGAACGCACATCTACTCAAACAATAATTATTATTGCTCTTCAGCCACGCCTATCAGGAACAGTCCTGCAGTTGGGTTCTTCCACTCTATGGAGAGAGAACACACACTGTGGAGAAATAGGGGGT
>NW_004567132.1:17201192-17217350 GCF_000260355.1 Condylura cristata | reverse complement strand
TCTGTCTCTGGTGAATCCTCTCACCCTCCACATCTCTGGCCTGTACCCCAGTTCTATATGAATAAATAAAATCTTTAAAAAATAAATAAATAAATAGATAGATAAGCGGGCCCTCCCTGGTGGCGCAGAGGGTTAGGGCACAGCACTGTAAGTCAGCCGCAGCCACTTTAGTGCAAGTTCGATCCCCACCCCCAGAGATGATCCACATAGCGTGGCAGACCTCTCCTGACCTGTCTGCTGCTCCTCAGCAGTATACTTAATTGATGTGCCTGTTCTGCTCCCCACTCTGTCTCTGGTGAATCCTCTCACCACCCTTGCACCTCTGGCCTCTACCCCAGTTTGTGTAAATAAATAAAATCTTCTTAAAAATAAATAAATAAGCTCTTCAAAAGAACTTACTAGCAGACTTGGGCTTCTACTAGGTTTACAGGCAGGCTTAGGAAAAAGGCTTTGGGGTCCTCCCTACTGGTACAAAGGGTTAAAGAGCAGCACTATGAAGCTGTCCACAGCCATTGCAGCATGAATTCAACCCCTCTCCAACCCCCCACCTCCACCTGGGAGGTGACCCACATGGTGCAGCAGACCTCTCCTGACCACCCATGCCTTCCCTCAGCAGTGTACTCCAGTCCATCTGCCTGTTCTGCTCCCTACTCTGTCTCTGGTGAATCCTCTCACCCCCTGCACTTACGGCCTGTACCCCAGTTCTTGTATGCATAAAGAAATAAATCTTTTAAAAAGAAAAGGGCTTTGCTCTGTACTGGCTGTTGCCAGGAAGCAGAGTAATTCTGCTCTGGATATCTTTAATAAATCGCTTTTGGAAAAAGGGGATGACTAGTGTGATACTAAACTTGGTGAGGCATTAATAAAGAAATAGCAGTCACTTCTATTAGCCAGGACAGATGGACATTTGGTTATTTGGTGGGTTTGGACAATGTCCTTGCTTTGTCTGTGTGCAGACAAATTACAGACTGATCTTGTTTTTGTCTTGATCCATCACATCACAGAGCAGCACGATCTGATGATGGTGTTCTGTGATGCAGAAGGTCTCCAAGGCCTCACTGCAGTCACCCCGCCAGGCCAGCTCAGCCCAGCTGTCGGCAACTGCTCTTCCTTTCTTTGTAGTTTTCTCTTTTCCCACTTAACAATGTTGTGGATATTTTTTCAAGTCAACATTGAGTCTTAGTTCTCTTGTTGAATAACTAGATTTTAAAAAACATTTTAGGTTTATAATTAATACTACAACGAAAACCTTTAGAATAAAGCCTTAGACGAAGGGGGAAATAATAACAATACAAACACAACAAAACAAAAACAAATAGACAAATATAAACTAGAGACATCCTGCCAGGAGAGGGATTGGAAGGAGGGAGGGGGAGGGAGGGCAGGGGGACTGTGGTGATGTGCATGGGTGAATTAGGGGAGGAAATTGTATGGGGTCTACACCAGGTGGAGGGAGGAAGTAAACATTGTTTTAAAATGAGCAATGATATAAAACAAATTAATTAAAAAAGAAATAAGCCTTTGAACACTGTTATTTCCTTAAAATAAATTTCTAGAAGTGTAATTACTGGGTCAAGTGATATAAACATCTTAATTGTTTTAATAGATAGTGCCAGGATGACTTCTAGAGACTTAGTTCTAATTTCACTTCTCACAATAAAACAGAAAAACATCCCATTCCCCCCAAATCCTTATCTGCCAAAAAATGGTTTTGTTTTTTTTTTTTAATCTTTGCAAATTCCATAGACAGAGAAACATCTAGTTCTTAAGTGTTATTGTGGAAAATTAGGCACACACAAAAAATCTAATGAGGCATATACATGTCTCACTAGGTTCCATCAGACTGTTGCAGGCAAGTCCAAAGCACTTTCTTCATGTCTCCGTCTGTTTCTTGGGCAGCCATTTAGTAGAGCTGTAAGCAGAGTGAGGTATGTTTGGGTTAGGTCCGTGGCATCTGTGTCCCACCTTGACACTGGTGCTTTTCCAAATGAGTTGTTATCTCTCACTTGTCTACCTCCCACTCAATTAGGAACTTCAAGGAGACAGGCCAGGGACTGTGTGTTGCTCACTTTTTTTTTCCAGTTTTTTTTTTTTAAAGATTTATTTATTTATTCATATGGAACTGGGGTACAGGCCAGATATGCAGAGGGTGAGAGGATTCACCAGAGACAGAGTGGGGAGCAGAACAGGCAGATCGACAAAGTACACTGCTGAGGGGAGCAGCGGGCGGGTCAGGAGAGGTCTGCCACGCCATGTGGTCACCTCCGGGGCAGGCGGGAATCGAACTCATGCGGAAGCGGCTTTCAATTCTTAGTGCTGTGCTTTAACCCACTGCGCCACCAGGGAGGGCCTCCAGTTTTTTAAATAGTGGTAAAAGACATGTTTCATAAAACCATCTGAACCATTTTTCAGTGTATAGTACTATGCACATTCATCATAAGGTGCAACCATCACCACCTTCCATGTCCTGAACTTTCTTCACCTTGTAACACTGAAACTCTATACCCTTTAAACCATAACCCCTCATTCCACTCTTCCCCCAACCTCTAGCCACCACTATTCTAGTTTCTGGCTGTGTAATTTTGTCTATTCTGTAAGTGGAATCATTCTGTAAGTTTTCTACTTTTTGCAACTATTTCATAAGTCTATCGGCTTATTTCATAATGTCTTCAAGTTTCATCTGTGTCGTAAAGTATATCAAAATTCCCTTCCTTAAAAATTAGTGTAAGTGGAGACTCCCTGGTGGCACAGATGTTAAAGTCAGTGCTATCAAGCTATCAGCAGCCACTGCATTATGAGTTCAATCCCCAGCCAGGGAGTTGATCCACATGGCACAGCAGACCTCTCCTGTCTCGCCAGCTGCTCCCTTCAGCAGTGTATTTCAGCACATCTGCCGGTTCTACTCCCCACTCTGTCTCTAGTGAATCCTTTCACTGCCTCTGCACCTCTGAGAGGCCTGTGACCCAGTTCTGTATGCATAAATAAATCTTTTTTTAAAAAAATTAGTGTAAGAAATAAACACTGCTGTAAGCCACTAAGAGTATGGGGTCATTTATTATTGTGTCATAACAAAGCCTGTGCAGATTACTAACAGCAACATACACTCAAAACAGTAAGAAATTTTCTAGCAAAGTTCCTAATGGCATCTTTGTTATAAACCTTTATACATATAGCTTATGGACACTATGGTTTGTCAACTAGGATCCCACAGGTTCATTTTCCCTTCTTTCTATGTCTTCCTGGGAATTGCAAGGGGACCACCATCTGCAAGCATAATGTTCAGCAAATCTCAGAGGTGATGGATTTTGAGCTGGTACAGATTAATTTGGTGGATACGTGTGGGGATAAGCTACTTTAAGGGGATTTACTCCTGCAAAGGGTTAGAAGAAGGCCCACCTTCTTCATTTCAGGCACTAGTGTTAATTCAAGGCCACCCCATCGGCAGCCAGGTCTGCTCTCTGCCTACAGACAGTTCATAATGTGGTGTTGCAGACTCAGCTCATTTCAGAAATGCTGGTATTTATAATGGGCATAGTATTTTCTCTACAAATGCAGAGGTACAAAAAAATACTTTTTTTTTCTATAGATCTATAAAATAATCTAGTTCTGAGTTCCCAGTCACCTCAGGGGGGTAAATAATTCTATCTCAGGCATGTTGGGGATTCTATCTCAGCCACCTTGGTTGTTTTCCCTAGATTTGAACATGAATTCAGGGACTTGAGTGGTTCTCAGCAAAGGGCAGCAGTCTCTATGTCCAATGACTGCCTCTGCTGAGAAGCTCATCATCTGAATCCACAAAAAAAGGTGAAGCATTTCTATCATTCATACCCAAGCACACAGATACTTCCCCACACCAGGGCCATGACTGCCTGCAGCATCTATGCATTCAGCACTCCAGAGGTCCTGTCACCTGGGAGAAGCTGCATGGAAACAGGGCATAGATCTACATCACCGGAAAAGTCACCAGGAAAGGCCACTTCTGCCTCTCACATCCTTAGAAAAAGGAATAGGAGCTTAGGTATTACACAAAGATTAAGTGTTTATTGAAACGAAGAAGTGCCGAGACTGTGTGGTTAAGTCTGCATTCTTGGGTTTGCAGGGGAACGTTCCTTTGAATCCATCTGAGGCTGATGCAAATCACAGATTTGAAATATGCCTACATAGGCTGAATGATAGAGCCCCCATAGTTCTCTGCCCCAGTCTCTGTCAAGAAAGGTGTAATCTGCCTCTTCAACACAACTTTTAGAGAATCCCTAGACCGAACCTTAGTCCTGAGAGGATTTTAATGGCAACCGCCTCAACCTAAAGGACTTGCTTGATCCTGAGGGGGAGCCTGTGTCAGCTGTTGAACCACCCCCATCCCCACCCCAACAGTGGTACCAGTTACAAGTGGTAAAATTTTAGCTTGTGATGCAGCATGGCAAGTCTTGAAGTGCATGAGCGGGATGCCAAATCGGACATAAATGAGAAGTACTATCCCTTCCAGAGGGCAGGTCCAGCATTCACCAAGCCCAGCCCAGCATATCTAGCACCAACCCCAGGACCATTGGCTGGGAACTCTGGGGGGGGAGGAGAAGGGGAAAGGGAGGAAGAGAGTTCCTGGCTTCCACTTACTTCTCCACAGGGGGCTGGAGCTGCCCTCTGAATATGGGCTCTTTAACCAACCTGGCCCCATCTAACGCCCTCAGGGAGCTAGAAGATCTGTCCCTTTCCCTTCCCCATCTCAGCCAGGACCTGGTGTTTTATATCCAGATGAACGTCTCTGGAAGCATGCCTGCTGTCTAGTGCCCACACAAATGACCATGTCACAGAAGGGTATGTGTCTGGGCTCCACCAGGGAAAATTTTAAAACTGCAGGAAGATAACTTATTGTTTATATTGTTAGGTACTCTTCCCTTTGGTGAAATGATCTTTAAAATTCCAACTTTGCCTCTGCTACAACAAAGACAAGCCTTATCCCCATATCCTTGACAGAATCTATGTCCAGATCACAAGCAGCCATCATTGTCCCTCCTCTGAGGGTCAGAGTGGCCAGGAGTGCCATGGCCCAACAGATGCTGAAAGAAGCCCCTTCTTTTTGTGAAGGAGGTCACCAGTCAACTGTGGAGCAGCTAAAGAAAGGAAAGGGGTCTGCCTCCTGCCTTCTGGGCTGTGCCAGGGGTGGGCTCAAGCCAGTCTGATTCACAGCCAACAATGAGCATCTTTTCTGGCTCTTGGTTCAGCAAGGTCACATGGCAGCGGCAGTACATTAATTAGGAAAAACAAGCTGAGTCACAGTCTCTGGAGCAGGGACTTGAAGCAAAGACTGAGGGGAATTTAAGAGTGAGAGTCAGGAAGTGGGCAATTTTTGGAATTTTGGAGTAAACACAAATATATGTACCAACCTCACCTCCCATGCCTGCTTTAATGTGAGAAGCCAGGAAAGGCTCTCCAACCAGTATCCTAACAATTTCCCTGCAGGAGCCCTGCACCCTTGCTCAGCCTCTTTGTCCACAGATCCTTTCCCTCCCATACTCTCAGCCCAGTGATCACGCAATCACTGTTCATATTATTTCTCTGGAATTGGCCCCACATTCTTATGCTATAATTTATTCTTGGAGTTCAAACTTTCCACCAACTAAGATGTGGCTCCTTGCTTTGTGCCTATTTCCTTAACTCTTCATCTTCCCTTATTTTCCATTCCATTTCCCTCCAATGAGTCACAGTCCAAGGACCACAAGCCTCAAATCCACTGTGACTTTGTCTCTTCCCTCCTCGGGAAATTTCTTCTCTCTTCAAAGACTGCAGCTCTCTTTGACCTCTCCCTTACTCCCCCAGAATGGAACTAACCAATAACCTCAAGAAAGCAGAAAAGAAACCAAGAAGAAAAAAGTATAAACCCAAGAATACAAAGCCTTCCTCCATTCCCATACAGAAAGACTAGTGAGATCACTAAGTTCAGACATCTCTGAGGATCATAAAACCACAGACCCTGACTCTCAAAACCTGGACACTGGGAGTTAAGTCTGGCCAGAGATGACAGGTGGGCTCATCTGTGTGAGCCAATGACCTTCTTCTATCTGGCTTTACATGATGTAGGTGTCATGGCCGTCATCCGGTTACATTTTCTGACGATGGCTTCACAGGTAAACACTGACACAATCTCTACTGGTACAGATAGTGCTTTATTGTTTATATATTTTTTTATATAATCCTTGCAGCAACCCTGAGGTAGGTATTATTATCCCCACTTAACAGATGGGTAAACCAAGGTTCCAGGTTAGATGACTTCCTGAAGATCATCTGATCATTCCAAACCCAAGGGGACTTTTTTGAGTAGTTCACAGGCTGCTGTCAAGGCAAGTAGAGCCGCAAACTTCCACAGGGGAGGACTGATATTCACTGGCGCTCAAGGGAGTCCCTCACTGGGAATGAACGAGGCACATTCACAGGCCAAGTCTGGAAGTGAACAGAAGCAGCCTAGCGCAGCTGGGAGCTGTGAAGCAGCAAGAGGTCTTTAAGTTGGCTGAGAGTCAACTATGTCTTCAATTATGCACAGCACCCAGCTTGTAGGAATGCAGAAATCAAAGGTGATCCAGGAGATGCAAATTCAGGGCTGGCCAACACGTGGGTGCAGCAGGGTCAGGAAGAGCTTACTGCTGAGGGGCACCACCTCCTCTTGGCCAAAGTGTGGTAACCTTGGCGTAGTGGTCCTTTAACCATCTTAAGGCCTTGAGAATCTGATGAAAACCATAAAACCTACCCCCCCACCCCATCCCCAGAAAAATACAGATACACAGATACAGACAACATTTTGCATACAGTTTTAGGGAGTCCACAGACCACAGGGGTAGAACTCCTGTTTTAGGGCACGGGTGGCACCCTGAGTAGTCTCTGATACAAACCTATTTTTATGAGGCTTATATTTCCTGGGACTAGTCCCTTTTTGTCCCCTAATTTGAGAATGTCATTTTAATTGGTGCCAAGAAAAGGGGGCTCAGCCTACAACTCCAGGCAGAAAAAGAGCAGCTCTACGCATGGCAGTGGTGGCAGCCAGGAGACAAAAACAAAGAGAAGGATGGGCTCACATGAACCACTGCCCATCCCATCCAGAAGGTCACTTTGCACATTTTTCTCTACTCAAGAGAACAGTTACGGGAGGTAATGGGCACAGGGGTAGTGGTTTCTGGCCTATATCCCAGTTCTGGGATGCATAAATAAAATAAATCTTAAAAAGAAAAAAAAAAAAAAGAAAGAGAGCAAAGCCATTCCTTCACTGGCTACACAATCTAAAGTGCTGCAGGCAATGGCCTGGTTCCAACCTCCCCGATCCTGACCCCCAGGGGATACACCTGAGCACAGGCCCAGTCACTTATGCACATGTGTCCAGGTCTCCTACAAACACTCATGTATTTACACATACTCTTTCATGGAAGAAGAAAAACTGGAAGGGGGGGGCGGAGTGAGGGGTGATCTCAGGGCAGAGGTTCCACGTAGCAACAAGGGGATCATGCACTCCCCACAGAGAATGAGATAAACTGGCAGAATCGGAAGGACTCAGAGTTCACTAGCTGCCCCCCCACCTCCACAGTTGCTTTAGCGGGGCTCAGCCAGAAAGCAAAGTCACAGCTATGTCCTGTGCCCTATCCCCAAACTAATGAACCCAAGATATGGGGCTAGGGATCAGAGGGGTCACACAGGGTTGGGTAACCGGGGCAAGAAAACTCCTGATTTGCTGAAGAGAGCAGTTCTGATCTCTCATAGGAATCAGGAGTCAGGCAAACGCCTGGCTCAGAGTCCATCCAGGCCCAGGGCAGACAGACACTGAAGTCCAAGTAATCATTCAAAAGCCAGAGAGAACTCGGTGGCCATGATGATCCTCCAGTCGCAGCGACCCCCAATGTCTCCATAGCCATTCCATTCCAGTGGCCACTCACGCACTAGCAGTCACTGCCCGGCCCTAGATGGACGTCTCATCACATGTAGCTAGAGGAGCCCCAGTCAGCCGAATGTGGGCTGGGCTCGGGCAAGGGTCAAGCAGGAAAGGCGGAGGGAAGCCACCAAAGCCACTACCCCTCTTGGCCAGGGCCAGCGGCAGTCGCTCATCCTCAGGAGAAGGAGAGGGAGGGTCCTGGCTGTAGCTGGTGGTCCCAGATGGTGGGGCTCCCAGGTCCAAGCCCACCTTGTCTCTAGCTAGAAGTTCCCTGTGTCGCCGCCGCTGCTGATGCCGACCAACCAGGAGGAGAGTCAGGGATGCTGCAAGAACCCCCAGGAAGAAGCCAGCCAGTAAAACCCCCATTGTGTGAGCCCGACTTGGAGGATCTCGTTGGCTGCCCCACACCAAGCTGTAAGCAGCTACCACACGGGCTGCCCCCCCCTCCTGACATTCACAGGCGTAAGCGCCCATGGCCCCTGGGGTTACCACCACCTCTAGCCCGTCCCGCCGGGGGGTGAGTGCGGTCACTCCATCAGGCTGGTGCCACACACAGGATGCCCAGGCTGAGCTCGGGGAACACGGCAAGACCACATGAGCAGCTTTAGCCACAGGAACTTCAAACACCACTGGAGATTCTGCAAAAAGACAGCAAAGGGACAAAAGGCACTGAGGCCATAGCTGGGGGTAGAACAGAAAGAAACGTGCACTTACATCAAATAGGAGAAGGGGCCGTGGGACAGAGCTAACTAGGAGGATACCCCAGGAGGGCAAAGTGCCAGGTCACTGGCTGCCTTAGCTTCCAGGACCCAAGTTCTAAAGTGGATCCATATTTCCCTGAACCACACATACCTCCAGGCTCTTTGGGACACAAAGAAGAGACATCAGCTGACTCTATATCTTGGACCAGCCTAGAAAGAAAGAACACTTGGTAAATCCAGTGTCAGCATTCCCTTCTGACCACCCATTCCATGTCCCATCCTCTCACAAGTCACTCCTAGAAGGAGGAATTTACATTATCCTCACCACTATACATTCCCCAGCACCTCTTACACTCCTCACGACACTTACCATATCAGATTCTATGCATTTTTCTAGCAGACTATAGAGCACTGAATTTGTTGGAAAGACGTCTGGTGGTGTGAATCATGAGGCCCCCCTAAGAAACACATCTATGACTGATGACTGTCCATAACTACAAGATTTCTCTGGGAAAAAAATATGAGAGAGAGAAAGAGTGTGTGTGTGTGTGTGTGTGTGTGTGTGTGTGTGTGTGTGTGTGTGTGTGCTTCAACAATCTAACAGATCTGTTTCAAACAACACAACTACAGGATTTGGATAGAATGTGTCTGACTGGAAGAGCAAGACAGACTGCTCACTTTGAACTCCCTGGCAAACTCAGAGGGAAGGCAGCCAGGGAGACCTCTACTGGCTGTCAGTGAAGACCAGGTAAAAGTTCATTCAGTCTGAATACATCAAAGTTAGACTCCACGGGAGTGAAGTTGAAGCTCTGAAATGAAGACTGGTATGAAAGCATTACAGTCTGTGGGTAAAACCAAGGCTGCTAAGTCCAGCTAGCCATGGGGACCCTAAGAGAGCCACACGGCTCTAGCTGTGGGAATGTCAGTCTATGTTTTCCTTCCTTGTATGAACTGAAGTACAGATGGTCAAGTGAACAGACATAGCAACTTGTTCGTTTCTTGTGTCATCGAGACTTAACAATAATAAACTGGCATGTAAGACACACATGCCCCTAGCCCCCACATATACAGCTTAAGGGGGCCTTGAAGCTCACGTACCACAATATTGCTACAATAAAGGAAGGAACAAGGCACTTGCTTTTGTCTTAGACATTTAAAAGTTCTCCTGGGCCCTCCCTGGTAGCACAGCTAGTTAAAGCACAGCACTAAGAAGCTAGAGCCACTTCAGCATGAGTTCAATCCCCGCCCCCAGCCCTGGAGGTGATCTACATGGCACAGCAGACCTCTCCTGTCTTGGCCCCTGTTCCCCTCAGAGTGTACTTGGTCAGTTGGCCTGTTCTGCTCCCCACTCTGTCTCTGGTGAATCTTCTTACCACCCCTGCACCTCTGGCCTGTACCCCAGTTCTGAATGCATAAATAAATAAATCTTTAAAAAAAAGTTCTCCTAAGAGAAGCTAAAAGACCAGGTCACAGTTTTTTTGTTGTTTGTTGTTAATAGTGATTCTGTGCCATAACTGAATTTACTGAATTTTTAAATTTTCTGTCTCAGATTATACTGATTTCTAAGTCTATACTAGAAATACTAGGTGTCTGAACTGTGTGTTTGTGTAGTCACCTCTATATACTGCTGTTTCTTTTTTTTTTATAAGATAACAGTTTATTTTTACATCATTTTGTACATTTTTTTTTCTCAACTGTAATCCCCGCGGGTTTCCCATCACCGAGTCACCCGTGTGCCATCACCATAATCCCGTGCACTTCCCTTCCCCTCCCATGTTTTTGATCCCATTCCCCACTCCACCCCCACAAAATGTCTCTGGTATATGGCTGTTCATTATTCTTGTTATTTTCTCGCCTGGTCCATTATACTCCTGCTATGAGCGAAACCATCCGGTATTTTTCTTTCTTTTTCTGGCTTATCTCACTAAGCATGATCTTTTCCAGCTCCATCCAAGTTGCTGCAAAAGACATGTGTTTCTTTTTTGGTTGCTGAGTAATATTCCATTGTCAGGTCACAGTTTTTAAACAGAAACTGATAACAGTATAAAGACAGATGAGTTAAGATGGACGGACAGACACACCAGTCATACAACAGGTAGGAGAAACACACACAGGGCGTGGAAACAGATAAGCATCAGACATGTGGATGGTCCCATGCCCAGAGCAGCAGGCAAGGGACTAGTGCAGCCGCACTCACCCTCCATGTTCCCCAGCATGGGCCACACAAGCATGGAGGTGGAAGCTCCAGGCACAGGCAGGGTCTTGGGCCAGGATGCACTCTGAGCAGCTCTGGAGACGGCCACAGTTGGTTGTGTTCACTTGTGTCACCTCAGTGCGGGAGCCAATCAGGAGCCAGCCCTGCAGAAAGAGGTTGGGAAAGGGGAAGACAACGGGTCTCCCAGATATCAGGGTCACAAACTGGCCCTGCACTCAGATGTCTCCCCAAGACCTACAACTCACTTGGTACAATTTCATAACCTCAACTGGCTGCGGCTCTGGGAATAAGGCCAGGTCCTCCAGGACGCTGAGCTGGGCTCCGATCCGCACTGCTCGGTGCAGGTGTCCATCCTCTAGGAAGCAGGCAAGGGGCAAAACATAACGACATACAGTACCCAAGTCTATGACGCTGCTGTCTATGTAGCGGGAATCCTCTCTGCGATGGGAACATGTATGCACTGGGTGGGCAACTTGCATGGCTATCAACATACCTGTCCCCAGGTAGAGTACATCATACTCTTTGCCGGAGAGGCTGGTCACCCTGTGTGCCACGACTCTGAGATAGGCTGTATCGGTAGTGACCAGCAGGGGGCGGCCTTCAGGTGGAAAGACTGGCCTGTCCATGAGAGGGTGGTCCCGGATGAAGGTGAGTACCCGGTCAGGCAGGGAGAGCGATGAGCCAAATTGCTGGAGCTTCATGTTGTTGGTGATGCACTAAAGAAAGCACAGGGTGAATGACAAAGCTCCCCAGGGGCCATGAAGTGTCTAGGATGCTTCAATGGGCTCTTGTCCAATTGGGGCAATTCAGGCCTGGCCCCAGCCCCCTCACCTCTCCGGGTCTCGGCTGGGGCACATCATTGTCCAAAACAGGCAGTCCCCTGTTGCAGTCATGTTTCAGTTCTCTGAAGGGACCTTTGAGAGCTGTCCGAATGTCTTGGGGTCGGAAGGTACAAACAGCAGAGATGGTAGCCCCCTCCCTGGGAGAGTCACAGGTTGGAGCCAGATATTTGGAAGGAAGTGGAGGACAGCAACTCATTCCTTGTCAAATGAGATGACCCATGAGTCATGCAACCCACTCCAGGGCAGAAAGGGGAGGCTCCAGGGAGGAGGCAGACCTTTACCAACCCCCCTAATTCCCACCCTGTAACTCTCCTCCAAGCCAGGACCTCCTCACCACTGGGAGGAAAAGATGCCATAAAAGATTGGGGCTCCCACGCCAGATTCAGGTCGAAGAATGGCCATGTCCTGCAGGACACTGGACGCCCGGCCATGCTCAGGCCCTGGACAGAGCAGGTCAGCTTTCAGAAAGGTCGTCCACCTCTGCTGGAGGGTCTTCCGTCCCCCAAGGTCCCCCTGGGGTGACAAGTATATGGGGAATTCTCTTTAGAAGAATAACATCTAGAGAGAAATGTGGAGACCAATACAAATTTCTCCTGACTGCAGGGCAGACACAGACAGATGGCGAGACAGATGCACAGAAATGCAAGGGCGGATACAGAGAGACAGAAAATGTAGGAGATAAAGAGATAAGGGGTGGACTGGGTCACAGTAACAGTGGTGACGACTATGTTCCTGTGTACTTATGAAGCACAGTAGTACGTGATTTACATAACTTACCTCACTTAGTCCTCAAAATAACCCCAATGGCTAGGTTTCATTAGTACCCTCACCTTACAGATGAGGTTCAAAGATGCTAAAGAACCTGCCCAGTGTCACAGAGGCAGTAAGTGAGGGAGCAGGGACTTGAACCCAGGTCTGTCAACAGTCCTGTCATTAGCCTCTCCATTTGTCCACCTGCCATGGCCAGTGTGTCACAGGGTAATTGTGGAGCTCAAAAAGACACAAGCCCTTTCCCCACATTCTTCAAGTTCCCAGAAAAGAAGTCAAGGCGGGGGAAAGATGCAAAGACAGATCCAGAGAGGAAAAGCTGGGAGGACAGGCTGAGCAGAAGATGACAGACAGACAGCTGGGACAGGGGTCTCACCGCACAAACGCGGGCCACCCGCGGAACCTTAATGCTCTCGTATGTGTCAAATACTCGGGAAGTCTCCGTAAAGAAGAAGTAGATTTCATCGTCTCCATCTTCATCCCCCCACTCGGCTGGGCTCAAGGCCACCGCTGCAACAAATGCTGGGGCTGGGGAGACCCAGGGGCCTCAGATCCCAGGGACACAGCAGGGGGCCACCCAGTCTCCACCCAACTCTCCCCAGGGCATCCCTCTCCCTCTCCCCACCGCTCAGCCAGGATCGCAAGGTCTCTGTTCGAATCCAGTCCTCAGCTCGACCCACAGCCCGGGAGATAATCGGCTCCGTTCCTAGGTAGTTTTTCACAGTGGCAGCATAGAGGACCCCCCCTGCAAAGTGACAAGGAGGAGATGGGCTGTCAGAGACCCACTGAGGGAAGCAAAAGGGGTCACAGGCAGAGCAGAGCATAAAGCAGAGATGAACTCTCAGGGGCACTGCTGAACACATGACTAGCATCCCCTGACTTAAAGGTAAAAACAAATGTTCCAGGCAGTAAGGGGAAGAAGAGCTAAGGGATACTAGGGTGTGATGTTTCTGTCACACACATTCAGGCTGTCTTTGGGTTTTATTTTGTTGTTGTTTCAGGACTTCCCTGCCCTATAATATGCTTACACTGTGATTTTCCAGGAAGTCTTGCTCGGTGACATGTCCAGCTTCATTTACACTCTCCCACTGCAGTGTCTGGGAACTAGTGCCCTACCTGAAAATTAGTGGGGACAAGGCGCTGGGTCCCAACTTTAGGGTATACTAGCACCACTGGGGGATTGATCAATTCTCAGCAGACTTGGAGGCTGGGCCAAGAATGTGCCTTTCTAACAAGCAGTTATTTTGATGCAGATGATTCAGGACCTCCTGTTGAGAAACACTAGCCTAAGAGATAACACAGTTTCACAGTCAGCCAGAGAAAACATCTAGAAATCAGAACCTCTGTCCTGGTACAGTAAGGATATGGAGGGATGGTGGGGATTAGAGAAAAATCACTGAAACTCTGGTGAGAGCAAGGAAGCACATCTCTGTGGGCTCAATGTGAGAGCAATCTGGCCACTCTGAGTTCTATGGCCAAAGGCTTGGGGCATGAATAGGGGGAAATGATGCCAAGGGTAGTATAGGTCACGAACCCCTGGGGATGTCCCAAGCAACACAGGGGTTCTGGGAGGACAGAACAGTATCCCTTCACCACCCACTATGTCCAGGCACTGTGCCAGGTGCTAAGCACGTCACTGCCCGCCAGTACCCATACTGGAGCCCAGAAGACAAATGTGCAACAACACTAGGTGCAGGCTCACAAATGCATGTGATAGCACGGAGCACCCAGCCACATCTAGCAGGAGGGGCACCTCAGAAGGGAGGCCTGAAGAACAAGCAACTTGCATTGAAGGAGAACTTCAGGCAGAAAGAGAGACAAGTGGAGAAGAGGGCAGCCAGGTCCAGGAATGTGCGCCACTCTCTGGATGAAGCTCCCTCAGGGCAAAGAGCTGGGGCAGTAAGAAGACAAAGTGGGGGTTGGGGGGAGTAGAGGTGAGCACCCAGTTGTAATGAGTCCGCTCTGTCGAAGCAACGAAGGTGGACTTTATCCTACAACTGTAGAGATTTTCTTGAACAGAGTGACACAATCAGTTCTGGTTTGTGAGAAGATAAAGCTACTAGGTAAAAGGTCCAGGCAAGAGCAGAGAGACCTAAGTAAGGCAGTGGCAGAGGGAATAAAAGGGCAGAATTTGGGAGCTATTTTAGAAGTAGAATACATAAATAAGACTCAAAAATGAGTTGAGTAACAACATGCATGAATGGAATAAAATAACATCTTATGAACCAAGTTGGGAAATGATAGAAGGATGTTAAGAGAGGTAGCTAGAAAGGAGGTGAGTTCTATTTTTGGTCTCGCTGAAGCTGAGCCCTTTAGAACAGCTGGTTGGAGACACTAGAAGACAAAAGGAGAGCCTGGGAAGTCACTTGTGAATGGGGCAGCCTGGAAGAAAGGGAACGTGAGAAGAGAGCTCTGGGGATACCACCACTTGGGAAAGAGGCTACTGAGATCTAGCAAGAAAGAGTGAGAAACAAGAAAGGTTAGTGTGTGGGAAGCAGTGCAGGGAAACCCCAGGAAGAGACGAGGGGGCTGTAGACACTGAAGGAGCTGAAAGGAGGAGTTTAGGGGACTATCAATCATTCAATCATTTGGGGGTCACAGATAACCAAGGAAAGCTGCAAGTCTCAGGCACTGGAATAATGACAACATTTTAAAAATCACGAGCAAAAATATCAAGAGCAAAAAAGGGTCAGGAGCTCTCTGAGGCAGCAGTGAAGGGTTAGAAAGACTCTGTAGGAAGGGCTACTTGAGACTGTGGAAAGAATCCAAGCATTCTGGAAGCAGGATATCTTGGGAGTTTCAGCAACTTATGAAAACTCAAGGGATGGATGTGACCAAATACACTGGCTTGTTGCCAGAAAGGGAAAAGGTGGGCTATACAATGGCATCTCATTCCTTTCCAGAGTATTTCAGGAGGGGAATACAGGTTTGGGAGCAAGTGGAGAAGCAAATGAGGAAATCCTCTGTACTTTAGGAGGGAAAAGACATGAATACAGAAGGCAGCATTGGAATCAAACACTGTAACCTAAACTCCGGAGAAGCTTTGTCATGGACCCCTGAGAATGCAGGTAGATGTGGTCCAGAAGAATGCTTTGGGAACATGAGTTAGTGTGGCATGCAGGGCAAGGGGGCAATCACCAGTATTTGGGAAACAGTGAAGGACCCCAGATAACACAATAACAACCACATCCATCACAGAGGATAAAGAGAAACGGTTCTAAAATTTTCTAGGGTAACGATGTGAGCAGTCATAACTCCGGAGCCCAGAAAAGCACACTTGCTCAGAGCAGGAAAAATAGAGCTGGGACAGCAGGGGAGATTAGACACTTTGGGAGGAGATAGCAGAGTATTCCACGGAGCATGCAAAGACACACAGAAGCACACACACACACACACACAAAGGGACAGCAGCTATCACAGTCATGATGCCAGCAATTCACAGGACACAGGATCAACAGGTGTCCTAGATTCTCCAGGGCAGACTCAATTGCAAACCCTCTGTTTCATGTTCATACAATAAAATATTCCTGTGTGTGCAGTCGCTTGGCAAATCAGTAAGTATTAAACATTTTCACTCTGATATGAAAATGTTCACTTTTTTTTTTTTAAGATTTATTTATTTATGCATACAGCGCTGAGGTACAGGCCAGAGGTGCAGAGGCAGTGAGAGGATTCACCAGAGACAGAGTGGGGAGCAAAACAGGCCAACTGATGAAGTAC
>NW_004567132.1:17170259-17200942 GCF_000260355.1 Condylura cristata | reverse complement strand
CCTGCTTTCCTGCATTCCCTTTCTTCTCAAGATCAGAGCTTTGCAGAATAGATAGTTCCTACACTAACAATCTAATTCCTTATCTAAGGATTGAGCCAGCTAGATAACTTTTTTTTATCAGTCTATGTTGGGCATAATTCAATTAATTGGAAAGGCAATATTTACTTTTCCTCCGCTGTTATATAGGATTTCTGTTAGCTGCCTTATTTCTGTGTGTGAATGCTAGGCTTGGGGTAGACATACCTGGATTTAAGAGGCAGGCTTGGCCCCAAATGCTGGCAGGACCCAGTGCATCTGGAATGTATGTGGTGCTCCTTAGCAGATGCAGTAGTCACAAGACACAATGAAACCAAAAGGAGATGATAAAAACACAGGACAGGTTCCCAAAAAGAGAGTAAAACTCCCTCCTCTGCTTCTTGATAAAAAGCCCTATTTACTACAGGATGTGACAGGGAGCATCAAGTGTGACTGGTTGCTGCCTCTAGCTGGGTACCTGGGGGGGAGGAGAGGATAATGGCACACACACTCAGAAGCAGAGGCCAGTGAGGAACAGTTCAGGGAAGGTGAATGAAAATGAGCTAGATTTAGGACATGCTAATTTTGAGATTCCTGTGGGACATCTAAGGGAAGATGTCTGAAGAGCTATGGGTGTGTGGTCTATAGTTCCAGGTAGTGTGGGAGGCATCAAAAAGTGTGGAGACAGAAAACCACAGAATATGTGGTTCTGAGAGATATGAAAGACATCCGAACACAGTGGAAACAGAATCCTCAGGGCTGGGTGAGAGCATACTTACTTAGAATGCGAGAGGAGAGGATCTTGGGTGGGAGTCTATGGAACCCCAATATTTAAGGAATGAACAGAAGATAAAAACCTTTTAAGGAAGAGGAGGAACTGCCACTGTTAATAGGCTAATGATAACATTATTCTTCAAATACTTGCAATTTTCCAAATTTGAACAGTGCTAATAGAGACACTGAAATCTTTTTTCTTTTTTTTCATTTAAGGTCAATATGGATAAATGTCACCTTTGAAGACAAGATATGTGAGTCCTTTTCCTAAACACCAACAAATACAAGAAAAGTTGTTCGACCTCACTAATAGAAATGCAAATCAAAATATGTATTCAACTGGACTTCGAAGGAGGTTTACTATTTGTGTTTATTAACTATAATACTTGGGACTCACAAGGGTACAATAACAGACCCTGTTGTTACTGTTTGTGGGACTAACTAGAGAGTAAATCCATCAAGCACTATAAAAGCTTTATACCTTTTAGTCTAGCAACACCACTTTTTGGACTAATTCATGCAACTGATTAGATTCATGTAAAGGATTTATGTAAAAGGATTTCTTTATAAAAGCAATTATTTATAAAAGCAATAATTTATTTTAAAATTTAAATGCAAAATTTATGGGAATCGTTAAATTGTGCTGCATACATATGATAAAAGTATATGCATCACTAAAAATAACAATTTGAATAATTAAACCACTCCTATGATGAGAAAATGCTCAGTATATAATACTAAGTAAATACACATGATAATTTAAATGTACATAAATACATACATAGACACACAAAGTAAAACATTACTAAAAAAAAATAGAGGATACCTGGTGATAATAAAAATAAAAATAACTTTTTACTTTCTTTATTCATGTCTATATTTTCTAAATTTTCTACAATGCACATTATAATTTTATAATTTAAACTAAGTACTTTGCTATTATAGTCTAATAATATTTTAATATTATTAAAGCTGTTTTTTATTTCAAAATATCTCTATGAAACATAGAGACATAATTTTTAAGAGATCTTAACGGAATCTTGGCTCTAGTTCTTACACTATTTTCTATATTGACATGTCTAAAACAGAAGGGAACAAGATATAATGAATCAACATTGAAAATTCCAATTGAATACTGACTCTTACCTATAAGGTAAGAGTGTTCAGATGAAGCTTTATATTGACAATGACTGGAATATGCAACTGAGACAGAGAGCCAGAGCACAATGTTAAATGTCTAGACCTAAACATTCTAAACCATTAGAAAGTAAATTCAGATCACCTCAACCAATTGTCTGATGAAGGCAAGTCTGAATTTCATTATTTGAAATAAAAATTTTTTAAAAAACCTTGTGTTTTTGAAAATATTCTTTGCCATACATTGATTTTACTTATGAAATCTGTCTTAAACTACATTCAAATATGAATCCGCTTGCCTTCTGGAATTCAAAGAAACTACACATAAAAGATCAAATGTACCTAGAGATTTGAAGTTTGAAACAAAAACTGTTAATCATCTTGGACTGTTACAATGGAGAAGTCATTGTAGAATCAAGGGGCATTCACAACTGCTAAATCTTTCTTAATGATCCCAACCACTGGCTCAGAGTTTTGCCAAAGATGCTTGGCAAAAAGTCAAGAAAAACAAGCTATTGACTAAACTGTTTTATTTAAACATGTATAAATATAAGCAAGGTCTCATCCATTTCAACTATGAATGAAAGATCAAAATGACTGCTCACGTATTATATTTACTAAGTGATTATATTAATTTTCAAAAGCTTTTATGCTATATTATTACTTTCCAGAAAAGGCAAGTCATTCACCTTATGACTAAGAGTGATTTGTTTTGTATAGCTTTTGAGACTTTTCAAAAAAAGCCATGCCAAAAACTTTTCACGGTTTGAGCTTTATCCCAACTTTTGCTTTCCATAAAATATTACCCAAAAGCACCAGTAAAAACTAATTTTATAATAAAATTCACAGTAAAAGTTAATGAAGAAAGAAAAAAACATGATGAATGATGCTAAGTCAACTGATCACTGGATGGAAAAAATTTACTTAGATCTCCCTTTCATGCCATTTGCCAAATAAGCTCCAAATAAATCAAGAATTAAGTGTTTAGAAAAAATGTTTGAGAACTTTTTTTATCTGCTTTCTAAGTGAAGGTTTTAAAAATAAAAATACAAAGAAAAATACCAATAGGTACACTAACATCCTACCCGAAAACTGATCAAAGAACATAAGCAGAGGATTTGCCAAAGAAGAAATAAAAATAAATAATAAACATAACAAATGTTCAACCTCACTAATATTCAAAGAAATACAAATTAAAACAGGTGTCATTTTAGCCTCAAATTAGCATTTTTTAATGACTATATTCTGGTAAAATTTGTGTAAGGAAAGAAAATATTTACTGATGATTTAGGGTGTAAATTGGGACACCCTTCCTGAAAACACAATTAACAGGTATTACGCTAGAAAATATTCACACCCTTTGATGTTTTTAATAGTAATGCATTTCCAGGAATCTTAAGGAGGCAATAATATGAGGACAAAAATTGATGCACAAAAATGTTTATCACAGCATTGACTTGGAAATAAATGCATATAGATGATTTGCAACTATTTAAAATTATGGTATGTTCACAAGTGAGTGGCATAGCACCACTAAAAATTCTTTTTACAAGGAACTTTAAAAATATAAAAATACCAGAGACATTCTGTGGGGGCGGAGTGGGGAATGGGATCAAAAACGGGTGGGGGGGGAAGGGAGGGAAATGCACGGGACTATGGTGGTGGCACAAGGGTGATTTGGTGATGGGAAACCCGCGGGGATTACAATCGAGATGGAAAAAAAAATGATGTAAAAATAAACTTTGTAATAAAAAAATAAATAAATAAATAAAAATAAATAAATAAATAAATAATTTAAAAGGCAAAAAATAAAAATATAGAAATACCTGTGATATAAAGCTACAAAACAAAACTCAGACATATTCATGTAGCATGACATCTAAAAGTTTTATAATATAGGCATTCAAAGTTTCTATTAAACATTATAATTTCTATTAACTTGCTTAGTATGCACATCATGAAAAAAATAACTGAATTCTCACTTGAGAAGGAAGGGTGGGGAGGAGGGAGGTGACTACACTTTGGGCTATGTAGCACGTGAACAATTCACTTTGCAGCTGCCAAAGAATTAAACGGTCCTTTTCCAGGAAAAGTTAAGACATAATTCCTAAAGATTCCCACAGTTAGGCAACTGCAGATAGTCAAAGGAAGCAATGGCAGAAGTGTGTTTAGTTGTCACAACTGACTTCTCTGAATAATAAAGGGCTGGAAAGTGAAATAATTGCGCATGGACTGTAGATAATTCTGTACACACATATAATGTCCTAAAATCTGAGCAACAGTATTCTAAGTAGGGATACCCTAGAATTTTGCTAGACATGGCTGCCCCTAGACATATGAGGCCACATCCTTTTAAAATAAATTAAATATAATTTTAAATCTTTCCTTCACCTTCACTAGTCAATTTCAAGGGCACAACAGCCACATGAAGCTAGTGGCCACTGTACTGAATTGCCTAGACACAGAATACTTCTATCATCACACTACGTTCTTTCAGACAGTGCTGTTCTACGAGATTTCTTATGTTCTTCATACTTTTCCCAAATCGATTACAATATGCATTGTAGTACATTTCTCTTATAAACAGAAAAAAAAAAACAGTATTACAAGAAAAGAAAATGAAGTTAACAAAGTAAACACACATTCTCTGGATAGAACCCAGAGAAATAATGGCCTCTGGCTAAAAGCAGAAAATCGCAGGTACTCTGGGAAGAATAGATAAGACTAGAAAGAGACATGGGAATAACAGACATTCCAAGGAAAGGAAAGAAAGGGCACAGAAATTCCAACAGCAGGGTGGAAAGGAGGCAATTACAGCAAGAAGTCAGATTCTTGCCTCTCCCTACTCACCAGCCATTATAGCTGCTGACCGCTGAGCTGGATCAAAAGGACATTTCCCCCGGCCACTCTCAAGTCTTTCAACCTGCTGGAAACTGGACACATCCTATAGACCAGAAGGGTTTAGGGATCATAGGGAGGTTCATAATGAAAATTACAAAGATGGTCAGAGAAAGGAAACGCCCAATTCCCATTCATTCCCATATCCCTGTCACCATCCCCATATTCCCAGTCATCTATTTCTGATCCCTCCACCCAATTTCCATCTCTGCCATCCTTCTTATAATCAGTTGATTCCTGTTCCCTCCATTCCTCTAGTACCCACCCCCACAAACACACAGGTCTTGTGAAAGGAACACCACGGATGGTCCTAGAAGACACCAAGAGGCAGGCAGATCTTTCCTCTGAAAAGCTGCCAAATTGTAGGATTTGCAACTGGCTGGAGAAAATGCTCTGAGGACAAGGAGAACCAGGGAAGCAGCTGGCCTCCTGAGGGATGGAGCCTTTAGAAAGTGTTTTTAAAAAAAAAGTGCTTGCTGATATCAGACCATCTGAAGCCCTGGATCTAGAAAAAGGACAACTTTCCCCTCCTCCTACACCAAGGATGAAAGACAGTAGCAGGGCGTGGACTCACAGGAGGGAGGAAGGGAATCTACAAAATCAATGAGAATGACCTAAAGCTCAGGTCCAAATTTAAGAATTGGTAAGTGCTTAATTTGCCCAGAGGCTTCAGCGGGACCAACCTGGGTAGAGGGTGAGGATGGGAGGGGTTATAAGCATCCACCAGAGTCAGTCAGAAGCTTCCTTAGCTGAACATCCGGCACTAAAAAATCTTCAAGATAACACCTACAAATGGAATTCAGGGATAGCATCCCTGACTGTGGCTGGTTGGGAATCAGATTTATGGCACAGAAGTGCCAGGCATGATATCTTTAGTTTAAAAAATAGAGTGGACAGATGGTAGCTGAAGTAGCAATGCAGGTATATATTCCGAGTGAAAGCATAACACTAGCCCATTCTGACTATCGATTTGCTATAGTTGGCTAATAGGTTTTATTTTCCTAAGAGAGCCTTGAAGGCCTGTTGAAATTAGATGTGATCTGGGTTCCCCAAAAAGGAAATACTGGGTTGAGAGACTCCTCGATAGAGAACACAACAGAGGCACAAGCACATCCCAGGCTGAGGAGAAAATGATAGTTCAGGGAGAAGTGACTAAGATGTCTGAGCACTTTGGAGATGGGGGTAATTTGGGGTTGTTGCAAAAGTCATAACACATTTTTTTGCTTGGAAAAACATAGAAAAAGATCATGACTTTGTCAACAATTCCACAGATGTTGCTATGGCCCTTCTTACATCTCACATAAACTACAGTAGTCCCTCCTTTTCTCCACATTGTCAAGTATCACTCCCAATTTGGATGGGGGTGAAATATCTAAAACAGATATTTACTCTACATATCCACCCCCGGATTAATTCCTAGACCACCATTTGCTGAACTGGGTATATTTTTGAGTAAAAGAATGACAAAGTGAGCCACTGGTTCTTGGAATACAAGCTTTGTAGCCAAATTTCTTATTCTCCAGTAATTATCAAAGTGAACTTTTTTTTTTTTTAGCCAAACCTGGACCATCTATTATTCATAGAAAACAAATTGTTTTCCCAACTTTATGCCTGAAACTACACCCTTACATTTCACTGAGAACTAAACGAAGGCTTTTCTGAGAACTCATTGTCTTTAATCACTATGCAGCATTTGATATTTTTTGACTCACTCCCCTCCTTGAAATATTCTACATCTTGACTCTGTTGATACTTTACCCTTCTGGAGCCCTTCTGCCAAATATAATTGTTGTTTCTCTGTATCCTCAGTTTCTCTTCTCCTTTCTAGCCCCTAACTGTGTATCCTAACGATCTATCTATCCTTAGTCCTTTTTACATATACATCTCATTCTAACATTTTCAGCCAACCTATGCAAATCATCCCCCAAACTCTCCAAGTCTGGTATTTGCACTTAACTGCTGAATATCCTCAGAGATGGCCAATCAATCCCTTAAAACATGTGAAAAGTAGTTCTTAGTCTCCCCCAAATGGCATCATCATGTTATCCAGGTTTACATCCCTTGAGCCAGTGATCTTCTTACTAACTAGATAGGGTTTGACTAGAGTATGGTCAAAGTGATATTTTGTCAGGATTGGAAAGGGACAAGAGTGCTCCACTAACTCTATACCTGAGATTTTCTATCTCTATAAGCTCCTTCATTATGTCACCTTAACGTCAGTCTCCAGTCTCTCGTCATCAGTTGTAGATAAGGCAATCTCCCAGGCTGAAACTCAAAGCTAGATAGGAAGGCTACCAGTGAGTTCTGGGGTTAGAATCTATTCTCTGGTCTTTTCCAGGAAAAGGATGAGCCATATGAAGGACCATTACCAGATGGCAAGGAAATAGATATGGTCACTGCTATATGAAACTGTTTAAATGTCCCAAGAAACTAAAGCCAGGTAAGGTCTACTGGACTGCAGACTGGAATAGAGAAACCTGGAATTTTAATCTTGCTCTGCTCTGCTAGCTATATAACTTCCTAAACTTATGTTTAGGAAACTTCCTAAACTTATGTTCCCTTGCCTATGAAATGGAAATAAATAATATGTAAACACCGTGATATGGTGATAAGATGTAAGTTCAAGCCTGAATAAAGAAGTATCTGGCACCAAGCCTAAGACAGTAAAGCCACAGTTAAATGGAAGTGCTGTTGTTTGCTGTGATAGGTTTTTTTTTAACATTTTTCTTGTTTTTTGTTTGTTTCTCTCAACAAGTTAAAATTAGTTTCTGGAAAAAAAATTAGTTTCTACCAATACACAATAAGCTGCCATTCAAAGGCTATACTTTATATTATGCGAACTTGTAGGTCCAGTGCTTGAACTTCCTTCTATAAGAACCTTCATTTTTCTGAGCAATAAACTCTGGACAAGTTGTTGTGACTGCATCTAGTTTGTCAAAACAGATACACATTGCCTCAAAGTCATCAGTTTGGGACATGAGAGGTTCAGCACTAAGGATGAGGCCAAAACTTGCCCAAATTGAGTGAATGCAGGTTAAGACAAGTAACGCTGGAAGAGAGCATTCAGGAAGTCTACAAAGCAGTCTAAGGGTTGGGATACTTGGTCTTTGCGGGCTATATTATCCTACAAACAAGTCTTTGCCATAAGATGGTCCTTCATTTCAGGAACCTACTAGATAAGAGGGTTCAGAGAAAAAATTAAAAATTTGTGGGGATGCAGGACACAGACCCCTTTGCTCTAGGTTGCTGATATCTCTCAAGAGTAGACAAGGGTCCAACCACACCAATTCCAAAAGATATGGCCAGAATATTTTCTGTCCAGATGCTTATCTAACAACCATTAGGTTCCCATCTCAATGAGTCAAGGAAGAACACAAGGTCCTGGGAGACTAACTGGGAGTGAGGATACTGTCTAAAAGCTATGGGTCTGGTATGCATAGCATGAGTTCACTATGCCTGTGCAAACTGGAAAAGGACCAGCGTGGCAATGACACTTCCATAGATTCTTTGCGGATTTACTGAAAACTGTAGGTAAACTAAACGCTCGACATTATCTGATGGGACACAGAAATTTTTAACAGCACCCTAAACTGGGAAACCTTCCCAGGATGAGAATGATCCACACCCTAGTAGAGAATTAACCACCCATATTATGAAACTATCCATAGAAAATAAGCCCAACTCACCCTAAAGCAAGCCAGAGGGACTGACTTAGAGAATCAAGCATTTAACAATTACAGAATTCTAAAGCAGAGATATAAGCTTGGTTTTTAACGAAGAGGGATTAGCAGATTGTAGGAGGATGTAACAGTTAAAGAGCAGGTCAAGAAATCGAGCTATCTCATTCTGCTTCTTGCTCTGTGGAGCAGAAAATGGAAGTCACTGAATACAAAGGTCATGTGAGGCTTTCAGCTCACCCTAGGGCCTAATCATGGTGTGTGCTACCAGAAGACCAGTGACTGACTAGATAAACTAATGAGAAAAACTGAGGGTTCAAACACATTGAGACATTTCCTGAGAGGTCACCAAACTCAGTGACTTTTGTGCTCATGACTACCCTAGATGCAACTAGGGGTGTACAGGCCCCAAGGCTGTCTGGGTGTGAAGGTGGAGATACCCAGCACTGTAGCAGGAAGGATCAGGACTCAGAAGTAAATGTGGTTGAGGATGCCTACCTTGAGGAGCCGGGAGGTGGGGCGAGTGGCTAGTACATTAGTGGACAGTGACCTCAGAAGCCATGAGAGCAGAAGATCACAGCCCACAAAGAATGAGGTGAGCAGAAGTGGGAGGAGGCGGTGAGAGACAGTCAAATGCCACAGGAGGAAGCAACAGGCATGGACTCAGTTAACTAAGAAATGGGCCCAAACTGCCTAGACTAAGCACTTATAGGGAAAGGGGAACATGAGTCATAGTGTCTAAAGTTTCCCCTGGATTTACCCTTTCCCCAGCCCAGACAGCATCCACAAATTTCTTCACAGTCCTACTCTCTCTTTCTACTCTTTGTATACCACAACTGCTACAGTTTCCCTTCCCTTCCCTACACTCTTTCAGTGGCAAAGGCTCCATGCAGTGAGGACATCCCTTACCCCTATGCTCATCATGCACAAGGTCGCCATAAGCATGCCCTTCATCACACTCACTCAAAGAAGATCCTTCCCATTCCCCACCCCGTCACTCACAATAACCCCGCACTTCGGGTCAAAAGCGAAGGTGCCACAAGTGAGGAGATGAGAGGCGTTGGCAATGATGAGAATCTGGACAAAATTGTGACATTCACCCTGGGGATCAGAGATGGTTAAAGAGAATCAGAAGTAGCAGGTACAAGGAAAAGCTAAGTTTGTGTCAGGGTCCAATGCAGCTCTAGGAGCAGAGATGGCGGGAGCTGGCACAGGGTTAGAGTCCCTGTCTGGGTCCTCTGGGGCAACAGCTCTGCAGGGGACTGAGAAAGGGCAGGGCCAAGGTGTCAACTGACACTCAGGTCAGGACCAGGGGTTATACCTACCTCCTTCTTGCCTTTCTTCCTACAGTTCTCTCTGTGGGCCTCGGGTACCATCCAGTCAATCTAAGAGAGGAAGAGTGACCATTTCCCCCAGTTTCTCCCCAAACTCTTTCCAAGTGAGAGTAGGTGAGACAGTTATTTAACCTCCATTAATCTGAGGACTTCAGAGACACCTCCCACCAAGAGTCTTATTTTTCAAACTATAGGTTTGAAATGTGAGTAATGAAATCACAACCAATATTATTTTTAGTGAAATACAATATAAGATAATGTGTCATATAGAGAAGGATAGATATTGTTTCAAAAGAGTTTTCTTTCATATACTTTGTGTACTAGATCAAAATGTACCATTTATTTCTAAGGAGTGGTCAAAAAAGTTTGAAAGCTATTGACTTTAGAGTAATGTGATTCTAATGACTCCTCTGTCCACAGACACTTGAAACCTTGTCAGTTAGGCTTCTCCCCATCATTATAAGTCTTTTCACAGCTTCCCCAGTCACCACAACCCTCCACTGTCTACACTCAGTTGAGACAATGTGATTTGGAGATCTCCCCTTATTTACTTTCAAGACTACTCCCCAACTATCACACCACCATTACATCTTTAGTTATTATGAGCACTCCCCCTCCCCCTATCCTCCCTACCACATCCCCATAAAACTGAATCTAATCACATGCGCTGGAGTCCAGGATCTTCCCCACTCTCATCTCTCACCCTTCGGGGTCTCTCCCCTGTGAAGGGTAGAGATAAAGCGAAGATGGTGTCCCGGGCGCCGACATAAAGTGTGTGGGAAGCAGGATCCACAAGGAGAACCGAGTAATTGTATGTCTGCGGGACCGTGAACCGGGTGAGATAGGAGTCAGCCTCTGGCAGGAAGAGAGGGTGAGAGTGGAGTGATATCAGTCATCACCTCATAAGGGCTGGGTCCATGAAGATGAAGCCAAAGGGTACAATTTTTGTTTTCTTCCAAGTACCACTTATTTAACAGCACTCAAGGGAACAAAGACTGGACAGCCAGCCACCTAACTTCCCCACGGACAGATAACTGATGTCAGGATAGTTAGTATATAATCCAGCCAATATGATTTTTCTACAAAAACAGAGCACTTTATTAAATAGCAGCATAAATATTAAGTATCTGTGTTCTATTCATAGCATCATACATAATTTGAAAATATCAATAAAAGATATAAGTACATTCCTTTCCAGATGTCCTTCTTTTAAAGTGACTACTTAATAGTCACTTCTCTTCATCTAGAAGAATATTTCACCCTTTCTCCAACACATTTAGGAGGCTATGCCCTCTGTCCCTACCACCCTTGACCTCCCCCATTCCACCCAAAGAGATAGAATACAGTGGACAAGAGTATATGCTTTGAAAATGGAAAATGTGACTCTTTCACTTACCAGCTGTATGATCTTGTGTAAGTTACTTGCCCTCTCTGAGTATTACCTTCCTCATCTGTAAACACCAGCATCCAGTGTTGTTGGGAGAATTATGTAAGGTAACAGATACCAAAGCACCCAACACGTATTACATGTTTCACAAATGGTTCCCTTCTTCCTTCCTTAGGTGTATGTTCTGTTTTGGCCAAATCTCAACTTAATATCAGCATTTCAAACTTACTCATTTAACAATTATAACAAGTAAGTTAATGTGCATTTATTTTCTTAGCTCTAGGAACCCTCAACCTGCACCAACAGAGTTCTGTCCTACCTGCTTTCTCTGCTCAGCTAGCCTCAAGGCTGACAGAATGGTCACCAGGCATTCATTTCTAGATATGCCAATATGGAGCACCACCTACCTCATCCTCCTACAACCATACTTAAGTCTGTGCTGTATCCACCCACTCTCTCATGCCTCGGATCTTCCTTCACACGCCGATGTCTGCTTCACTTTACCAACTAGACCTTTATAGTTTCCTGGTTGTCAACACTGCTCTACATCCCCAATTCTGTGTTGTGGCTCTTGTTCCAGCACAAAATGAACCCCCAGGCTCTGACCACAACTAGGCTTAACTGTCCCGTGAACACGGAGTGGCAGGAGTCATCTGGGCAAGTCATGGGAACCAAGTCGCAAGGCCCGAATCAGGAAGGTGAGGGACATTCTTCTTAATTCTAGCATCCCTATGTGTCACTGGTGTGAAGTTCAAACTCTTAATTACTATTATCCAGTTGTGGGGTTTACCAACAGGTTGTGTGCTGGGCTTCACAGGTCCTGTCTGCCCAAATTTCTAACATTCAATGCCCACTGAGAAGAAAATAAAGTCCAAGGCCACGCTCATGTCCACCTAAACCCTCAGCAGAAGACATTAAAGTGTGAATTACTCCAGTGATCACGTTTAACCTTGTGGCATCCCTGGCTTTTTCCACGGCTTTTAAAGGGACCCTTATCTCCCTCCTTCAAAAATCATTTAAACAAAACAAATCAATTCACCAAATGGTTTCAATATTGAATGTAGGGAATGTGCAGTGATGAGCAGGGACGTTGAAGAAAAGATGAAGGGTGAATGTCAGAGATGTGAGGCCTGAGAAGTGGTTTAGGGAGATTAGGGTTGTGAGGAGGGCCAAAGGCTTGCACTGGGGTTGAACTGGTAGAAAGGGAATGAATTTGAAAGGTGGGCAGGTGGAAATGCCGAACTGGTAATCAAAAGGATGAGTGATGGAGCAGAATGAGAAGAGGGGTGTGGAAGTAGAGTGGACATGGAGGTGGCATGACGAACACAGTTGTACGTACAGGGACAGGGAAAGGGAACTCCCAAATGGACGTCTGGGGCAACCCGTTCCCTCCTCGGGCCTCAGTGCTCAAGTCTGCAAGACGCGAGGCTTAACTGTCCCACGGTTCGGCGAACACGGAGCCGCAGGAGTCATCTGGGCGAGTCATGGGAACCAAGTCGCGAGGCCCGAATCAGGAAGGTAAGGGAGCAGCCCCGAAAGGGGGTCCCGCATAGGGGTCCCCGCGACGCACTGAGGGGTCCCAGGGTGCTTCTGCGGGGTTTGGGAAGGCCGGTGGGTACCGGCACCTGCCGGCGGGCCCGGGGCGCGACAAGAAGGGCCGAGGCGAGGGCGCCCACGCCTTACCGGAGATAGGGAGCGAGGTCCTGGGCACCGAGCGGGGGACGCGGCCGTACACCGGGCCGGTCAGCAACCCCAGCAGCAGCAAAGAGAAGGGCCAGGCCGGGGGCGGCCCGGGGCTCGGGCGGGGCCGGGAGGCAGCGACCGGCATCTCTGGCTCCGCCTGGCCGCGGGGTACCGGTATACCAGCAGCCTCTGCTCTGGGCCGCCGCGCCGCAGGCGTCGGCCCCATTCGGATCTCCTCCGCCGGGCTCCGCCTGAGGCTGCAGGAGCGAACACAACTCAGCTCCTCCCGTTCAAGAAAAGACGATGATTGGATTGATTTCCTCCTCCAGCCAATCGGGGGCGAGTGGAGGCGAGGCTAGCGAGAAGAAAAGCCCAACCCAGGTAGAGAAGGAATCTTCCCAGGTGTAAGTGGGAATTCTACTTCTGTAATGGACTGGAGGTGTCACTTCAGCACCTCCAGTGATTAATCTACCTTAATAGGGAAAATATGTGGGTGAGTGAGTGCAACCACAAAATTTCTCGAAAATATTATTTTTGGAAGCATTAAAGAGGCCACCCTTTGTGCCGAACACAAAGCAAAACACACACACAAAAGACAGTTATACAAAAATATATAAGTTCATAGTATAATAAAACAGATATGTAAGCAAATACATAATTGCGTTACAGAGTCATTCATGACTGCTATAATAGTGTGCAATAAGTACTTAAGTCAAATAGATTTTTCCTGAACAAATGAAAACATTTTCACAAAACTGATATTTGAACTGTCACTTGAAGTTTTCAAGATGAGTAGGCGTTTGAGGGTGAGGGGCAAAGTCTGCAATGGACATGTCCACACATGTACTCTACAGACAAGACAAAGCACCTGGACAAAACTTACTCTCTCCCTCATCTCAACTCCTGCTTCATTAAGAACTTACTCCTGCAATTTACAACCTTGCAAGTAATTCTTGCTTTCTTCTCTTTCATCCTCTTGTTACACTAGTTATCAAGGCTGTATAACAATTACAACAAACTAACATAACAATCTACATAATTAACATCAATTATTTACATTCAATCCCAAAAAAATGGACAGACGAGCTAAACAGACATTTCTCCAAAGACATACAGATGACCAATAGGTGCATGGGGAAAAATACTCATCATCACATATTATTAGGGAAATAAAAATCAAAACAACAATGAGCTACCATGTCACACCTGTAAGAATGGTCCATATCAAAAAGATCAGACAAAACAAATATTAACAAAGATCTGGAGAGAAAGTCACCTCTGGATCTACACTGTTGACAGAATTTATACTGGCCTAGCACCTATGGAAAACAGAATGGAGGTTTCTCAAAATGTTAAAGATAACTCTACCATATGATCCAGCAATACCACTCATAGGTATCTACCCAAAGAATGTAAAAATAATAATTCAAAGTAATTTATCCCTGTAATCATTGCAGCACTATTTACAATAGCCAGGATGTGGAAACAACCTAAATGCCCATAGAAGTAGGCATAGAATTAGATTAGAAAAATGTGGTACATAGATACAGTGGAATACTATTCAGTTATTTTTTTTAATAGCTCTTAACATTTGTGGAGTGGGGATAATGCTAAGCAAAATAAGTCAGAAGGAGAAAGATAAATACCAGTGGTTTTACTTATATATGGAATATAAAGAAACAAAACAAAGGATTGGAGGAACCCAAACCAGTAATAAACCCTAAAAAACTGACTGTGGAATCCAGGCTACAAAGGAAGGGTGGGTGGAGAATACAGTAGGGGAGGAGTCACAATTGACTGTGGTGGAGGTCTATGTGTGCCATGGCAGTGGTTGTGGTGTGACAACATGCATCTTAGAAGTTATGATTCTATGCCTCTGAATTACATATAAACTTGTAAACAAGTGTTATCTTAATTTTAAAAGTAAATATATATTATTTTTCAGTTTCCCTGTGTCAAGAAGTCAAGAGTAGCTTAGCTCAGTGGCTGGGTCCCAGTCTCCTATGGTTACTGTCAAGGCACCTAATGGGGCTGAGTGATATGAAAGCTTGTATGGGGCTAGAGGATCCACTTCCAGGATGGGTTACTTCCACACCTATCAAACTGATGCTGACTGTTGGCAGTAAGTGTCAGTTCCTCTCCATAGAGACTTCTCTGTGGAGCTGCTTATATCCTCACAAAATGCACTTGGCTTCCTCAGAACAAGTGATCCAAAAGAGCAAGGTGAAAACCACAATGTATTTCATGACCTAGCCTCAAAAGTAACATTTCAGCATTCTGCCATAGTCTATTGATCACCCAGGCCAATCTTGATGCACCAAGATAAGGGACTATACATGGTAGAAAATGAGGATTTCAGGAGACCTTCTTGGAGATTGGCTACCGCATCCACAAAAAAAAGGTCTGTCTCCAATCTCTGACCCTTTCAGATTGCCATCAATGTAGTCTTTCTATAGTAACAATTTGGGTGTGTTCATTCAATAGTTAATTGAGACTAACAATATGTTAAGTATTTTGTTAAGTAACAGAGATAAGATGGATAAGATGATTAAAACATGGTCCCTAATTTTTCCAGAAGAAAAAGTAGACTTAAGAAATTAGAATATCAAATCTTCTCTCCAAATTTTTATAACACATCAGCCTCAGCACAATAGGACCCTCCTCTGAGTTTCTTCCTAGTTACTTCTCAGTAATCTAGCCTCGGCCTTGCTCCATCTTTAAACTGGTTTGTCTTTTATTCTTTTTTAGTCTTCCCCCTTCACAAAAAAAGGTCTCTTTCAAATATTTAACAACAACGCACAGTAAGTTTATTTTACATTCCAACCTAAGCACACTTAAGTACAAACATTCATAATGCACTAGTATAGTAAAACTTGCACAATGTCTACTTACACTATATTTAACTTTAAATCTGGAGCTAAATACAATTTATATCAATTATTTTGTTTTTTATTCTACTTGATTTTTTCAATGATGATTGCAGCCCACAAAATTGATTTTCTGTCTATTAATAGGTTGAGATCCCCTCATGGAGAAAATTCACTGCTGGAATATTTGGGCCGGGGCGGGGTGGGGGGTGGGGAGGCAGGGTAGCTAACGGAAGTGTCAGAGTTAGCATAATTTTATGTAAGAGTCAAAGAAGAGCTGTTCCCTGGGCTCTAGGGCCTTGGAGAGCAGCGTCCTGAGGGGGAGCCTGCAGTGAGCGACCCGCCCCCGCCCCTGCCGCCGGCCTGAAGGGGGCGCTTTTGCGGCAAGGCGCGCGCGAAGAGCCGGACACTGCCAGGTAATGTGGTCTTTGCTTTCCCAAACAAAAGGGTATCACACTCGCTTCTCCAAGAGAATGATTTTGAGGACAGCCCCAAAACTCCGGCCAGCGTCTCACAAGGTGGACCCGGGCGCTGGGGGCCCCTCAGGCAGGTCTTGGCACCTCTGACTGACACCCAGAAACCCCGGTCTGTCCTAGGCTTTCCTTCTCACACAGGTCTGCGCCGGCCTTTGGCTGAGGAGAGCAGACGCGTCTCCTCAGCAGGCTTTCAGTCAGGTACAGTAGGCGCCACACCGAGGGAGGTCCCGAGGTGCTTGGGGGCTCACAAATGTGTCACATCTTGTAAAGTTAGCGGGAAAGAAAAACACAGTCAACCTTTAGGGTCCAAGAAAATTTTTTTATTTTCTTTTTTACCTGAGGGGGGAAAAATGAGTTTTAGGATACACGAAAGAATATTAAATTCATTCACCTTTTTTTTTTTTTTTTTTTGGATGAGGAAGGGATGGAGCCCAACAAGGCAAAAGTGCTGAGGAGTCGCCAAAGTATTAATGCCGCCCGCGCGAGGGTGACTAGTCACACTCACAGTGTCCTCAGGCTATGAAAGCCTGGCGTGGGCGCTTTTATGAGGGCGGTTAAGGGACCTAACCGGTTAAACTAGACCTGAAGGGTAAGAAGCGGGAGCCACAGCCAGAGGCCAGTGTATTTGGGACTTGAAGGGAGCCCCAAGGGCAGGAAGATGTGGGCGTGAGGATGGAAAACCGGTCAGAAGATACTTAGGGAACTTGGGCGCCTGGTAAGGGGTTTGGATTGTGTTCCAAATGTAATTGCAAGCCATTGAAGTAAGGAAGTAACTTGATGGCTTTGGTGATTCAAGTCCCAGTTCTAGGGTTAACAAGTTTGCAGCAGGAAACCCGTAAGTGGGTGTTCTTGACAAAATAGAGAGTACAGAGTCAAAAATTGTCATTTTAGTATTATGTCCAGATGCATCCGATATATTAGTTGGTCGTGTTTGAGGATGTAGGGAAGGGAGCTGCCTCTTACCTTATTTAAAGTACAGTCTTGGAATTGCACACAAGTGTGGGATCTAAAAATATGCAAGCTGAAACCATTCAAAATGAGCGGGGGTTAGGGGGGTGTGGGAATCGCATTTGTTCTGACCTCTCAGAATTGTCAAAACGGTAAGACATGTTGATTGTAGGTCTATAGGGAAATGAAAAATACTGAAACTAATATCTATTTAGCACATTGTAATTTAAAACTTTAGAAACATCGAGATTTAGTTTTATTTCTTTGTAAAAAGCATATCAATCATTAAAATAAAAAGAAATTCTCAAAAAAAAAAGCATATCAAGAGTAGTTTGAACGGTGCTTGTGTTTGTCTTCTGGTATAATTTATGATGGAGCAAGCATCCTTTCAAAGTCTTACAATTTGTTATACTCCTGATCTGAGCTTTGATCAGCTTCCAGCGTTTTATCCTTCATGCTTTTAATTTTGTAAAAGAGCTCCTAGAGTTCCTTTAATGTGAATTTCTTTCGCTAGGGACACTTTTTCTCGAACGTCCTCAGACTTTTTGTCACAGCCACTTTTCCTTACTTGCCTTCACCAAGTTCTTCTGACTGCTCCTCTAGAGTCTATCAAATAGTGTCACTGTCAACATTCTCAGTCAGCTGTGACTCCTAAGATTCAAATTTCATTTCCAGCATGACCTTTCTTTGCCACACTTACATCTTTGTTGGCCAATTTCCTCTTTTTAATATCCATTTTTGGAAAATGTCCATGTTTATCAGCGGAATATACAACTGCCTATTTGCTATCTGTGCTTATACAAAAAGATCTGCAGCACCCACCGACAAATTTTGGGAGAAAAAAATTACATAATCACAGATCATGATGTGCCTCTTATTTATGTAGTGGTTTGTGGAATGAAGAGCTAGCTGTGACTTGTACTTTATGTTATTACTCACAGCATTCCACACTAACTAAAATTTGAACTATGTGATGGAGGAACTATGGCTAATTAACTAGTAATTGAAATTCATAAATTGAAACCAGACAAAGTTAAAATTGCCTGTACTCTAAGAGGACAAGAGTTTTTCAGATGTGAGAGGATGGGCAGAGAGGAAGAGTTTGTTTTTATTAAATAAGTCCTCTGAGAGCCTGTTCATCACTGTGAATCTATAGTCTCAAATTGGGCTTTCCATTGAACCCATGCTTTTAATTTAAAATTAAAGTTAAAAGATATTTAAGATATGTACTTTCTTGGTAAATGTAATAGTTGTTGATCTGGATTGCTCGTTCAAGATTACTTTCAAGAAATTAGTACATTCATTCATTCATTCATTCATTCAGCTCTAGAATGTAGTTGGAGCTCAGTAAAAAGTTGTTGAACAAATGCTGACTTCCACTATGCAAAAAGGGAAGTTTGAAGGGAAATAACTTTACAGATTCACTTTGAGAAACACATTTATCTTGAATCATTTTTGAATATCCTAAATTCCAAAATGTTTCTGAAAATTACCATAATTTTCTCACAGAGAAGAAAAATCAAAGCTTTTATTATCCCTGTATTCTTTACTTAAAAACAATTGTATGGAATCATTTCAGTTCCCAAAGGACTTGTTTCTTTTACTTAAAACATATTCTTTGTTATGTTTATCCCAATGTTTTTTAAAATATTTTCTTGCTAAATGTACACTTAGAAAAAATTTCATAAAATATGAACATATACTTTGATGATTGTAACGTGAATGCCCATGTAGTCACATAAATAGGTCATTAAATAGAATTAAAAGGTCATAAATAAAAAGGTCGTTAAACAGAAGAAAGCCCTGTTTCCTCCCTTCTATTTATTGCCCTCTTTTGTTCCTGGAGAAAATCATTACCTTAATTTTTTTTAATAATCATTTCCTTATTTTTCCTTAGTGTTTTTTACCAATGTATGCACATCCCTAAACAATGTAGTTTATTTTTGTTTTTCAAATCCATGCAGATAAAATCATACTGTACATATGATTTTGTCTTGCTTCTTTTCTTCAATATTATGTTTCTTAAAGTTATCTATGTTGTTGAATGTAATTGTAATTCATGCATCTTCATTGCTGTACATGTGAATATACCAAAATTTATTCACCTAGTGTTGATTACATCTGTATTGTTTGTAATTAGGGGAATTATAGACAGTTATGAATAGTCTTTTTGATGCTATAATCTCATTTTGTAACCTGGTACATGTCACTATTCAGAGATTATATGCATGTGAACAAAAAATCTAAAAGAATCCAAAGAATTTATCTGTGCAGCAAAGTTGTAAATACAAAATCAGTATGCAAAAATCAACTTTATTTCTTACATTAGCAACAAACTAAAAATGAAACTATAAAAGTGTCTTATAAATTGGCATTAAAAAATAACATCTCAAAAAATATCTCTAAGAATAAAACTCAACAGAAGATGAAGAGAGCTTTTGGAAAAATTCTAAAACTGTAAAATCTTATATTTTCTATACAGACAATCCTGTAATCTACAGTAACAGCTGTATTCTTCCATTATAGTGCTTTTTTTTTTTTTAGAAAAATTGTCTTTATTGCTGTTATCACTGCCATGCTATAAAGAAGTGATGATAGCCGATTACTTGTATTAGATGGAAAGCTTTCAACAAACATATCACTATTAGGAATGATGTTTGCTCTAGACATATTTTGTCAAATTATTCCTTTCATCTTCCTACTTTACCAAGATTCTTTATCTTGCAAAAACATTACTTTTAACAAGACTTTTTCTATAGCTATTGAGATGGCCATAATATTTTTCACATCTAATTTTGTCACTGATAACCTAATGTCATAACTCATGTTCTTGAGATAAACTCAAGTTAGTCATGATGTGTTATTCTTTTTAATATTGCTACTTTTCAATGTGTTTATATTTTGTTGAAAATTTTCACATATAAGTTGATATATGAGATTGTCCTATATATTTTTTATAATATTCTTATCTGGTTCTTGTGTCAAAGTTTAAGCTAATGTCATAAAATTAATTAAGCATTATTCTCTCTCTCTCATTCTCTGAAAGAATTTAAGGTTAAAATTTTTGATTTTTAGCTTTTGATTAAACTCATCAATAGATGGTCCTGACTACCAATTAAATTTCTTGAATGGTTATAAATTATTTAGGTTATTTTTTTTCTTTTTGATTTACTTGTGGTTAGATAGTCCTAGATTTTTCTAGGAATTTGTCCTTTTATCAAACTGGACAGAAAGTTGTTTATTAAATCCTTGTATAACCCTGTCCATGTTTGAGTATTTTAATGATACCCCTTGTCATGACTGATATAGCTCTATATTTTCATGTGTTTCTCTTTTCCTGATTTGAGCCCCGAGAATAAGTGTAAATAAGCAGTAAAGAAAGAAGTCAAGGGTGTTAGAGGCAGAGAAAGTAGCATGAGTAAATGTATGATAAAGGTAAATAGCTTATTTGGTTTTATGTCAGTGAAAAGCCTGCAAGTAAGGCTAAAGGTGAAGTCAAGAGAGGTCTTGAAGAGAGTTTAAATTTACTTTATAAGTGATGAGGACAACTAAAAGGAAAATGTGCTCATAGCTCTGTTTTAAAATCCTTAAATGAAATTATCATGTATACTTAATGAACCCTGTGCTAACATGGATGGATTTGTCAAGAGATTCTCCTCCCTTGAGAAGCTCACATTTTAGTGGGAAAGACAGTAAGAAATAAATGACAATATAGTAAAATAAATGCTGATAAATATATAAAGTTTCTGAAGGTAGATATCTTACTATGAGATTGAAATTTGACTTTTGTGTAATTTTGTTCCACTCAACAGCCATAAGAATGCTCAGCCTTAATGAGAAATAAACATCTAGATCTGTTAGGAAATGTTCACTTGGGATAGCCTAGACAAAATAGAGTTAGTGCCTAATCTGACTTGCTGAATTTAGTTTCTAGATCTATGGTCATTGTTTCAAAAGATCATATAATCCAGTATGAAACCTAGTGATTGATCTTTTCTTCCCTACAGGTATAGAGAATATCCAGGTAGTGGCTACAGTTCCACCTCTGGTCTGGCTGCCATGTATCATAGGCGAACTTCTGGTAAAAGGCCTTCTATTGCTACACAGATTTACCAGCAGCCTCCAAGGATTCTCATTGTACATATCGATCTATCATCCTGGGCTGATATCTGCTCCAACCTCTGTAAGGCTCTGCAGAACTTTTTCTGTCTAGCCTGCAGCTTGATGGGGCCTAGCCGCATGTCCCTCTTTAGCTTATACATAGTACAAAATCAGCATGAGTGCCTCCTCCCCTTTGTGGTGAGTATATCTTTATTTGTTCATTTAATCTTGAAAGTAATAGGTTTCTGGAGCAGAGATCACAGTTATTATTAATTACAGCAATAGCTGGACACATTCCCTATTCCCAACACCCCCCTGGAATACATACTTGCTTATGTGCAGAATGACATCTGACTCCTGAAGTATTGATGTGGGAGTTTTATAGGCCACATCTTGAGATAGGGAGAGAAACCTTGGCATTTACTGTCCTTTGTATGTAAACAATTAGCTCCTCTCATCCTCCTTTGAGATTTAAACACAAGGAAATAAATCTGTTACTTCTCTAATTTCCAAGTATTGTAGATTTTCTCATCATGTTTCTGTTACTACTTTTTAGTTTGATTCCATTGTGGTCAGAGAACATTCTGTATAAGACTTTACTTCACCCAAATTTGTTGATCAACCTTATAGTTCCAGATATCATTGATTTTGATAAATATTGTGCAGTTACTGAAGAAAATTTGTATTCTGTTGTTACTAAGTTAGGTATTCTATAAATGTTGATCATATCCTGTTGAGTACAGTTTTTCTAAATCCGTGTTGATTTTCTCTCTGGTTATTTTATGAATTGTTAAGGAATGGGATTTGCAGTCTCCAACTATAAATGTCTATTTCTTCTTTTAGTTTTATCAGGTTTTGTTCCATTTGTTTCAGAGCTATTATTTAGTGAATATACATTTAATATTGCCATGTTCTCATACTGGATTGGCTATTTTATCACTATCTAATGTTTCCCTCTGTACCTGGCATTCTTTGCTCTGAATCCTACTTTATGTGCTATATTAATATAGCCATGTAGGTTTGTCTTGACTAATGTTACCATGTTATTTTCATCATTTTTCTATCCTTTTTCCCTC
The DNA here is from genome assembly GCF_000260355.1 of Condylura cristata. Lineage (NCBI taxonomy): Eukaryota > Metazoa > Chordata > Mammalia > Eulipotyphla > Talpidae > Condylura > Condylura cristata. The sequence goes on along the minus strand of NW_004567132.1, from coordinate 17,178,569 downwards.
TGCCTATTTTTATTGTGTTTGAAATTAGTTTCTTGTAGCTATATTATAGTTGGGTCATCTCTCACCCCATTTTTGCCAATACTAGTCAATATCTTAGTCAGCTCAGGCTGTCATAACAAAATACCATAGACTGGGAGACTTGAACAGCTGACATTTATTTTCTGAATTTTGGGAGGCTGGAAGTCCAAGATCAGAGTGCCAGCATGGTTAGGTACTGATGTAAGATTTTTCTAACATACACCTAACAAACTTCTTGCTGTGTGCACTCCTCAGTGCCTGCATGTAGAGAGAGCTCTGTTGTCTCTTCCTATAAGGGCTCCAACCTTATTATGGAGACTCCATCCTCATGACCTCATCTAACCCTAATTACCTCCCACAGGTTTCACTTCTAAGTACTATCCCATTGAGAGCTAGGATCTTAATGTATAAATTGTTTTAACAAATTTGGCTATATAATTGTTAAATGCATAAAAATTTCAGAAGCAATATGTAATGAAAACATTATATAAGTTTGGATAAGTAATTTTGTAGCTATATCCCAAATGCCTAGTAAACTAATGTATATATTTTAAGGAAACAATAAACATTTATTCCATAACATCGGGGGCCTGCAGGTTCTGGGAATGTAGTAGAGCACACCCAATGTCCTCACACGCCATTGCTTATCCAAGGTACAGCTGCCTGTGACAGCAGATCAACTACCTCTAGCAGTGTCTCTCCAGGGACCTCTACTCTTGACATCAGGGTTACTATAAAGAAGAAGTGCTCAAAGAAATATATTGAAAGGTGAATTTGGAACTGAAAGGCAATAAACTGATAAATAGCAAACAGACCATAGGGGGAATATCAGAGTAAGAAAGACCTTTCTAACTGTAACAAAACCCAAACTTCTGAAAATAAAAAATTTAAAATTCATCTGTATAAAGATAGAGAAATGTATGCTTGACCAATAAAAGGACTCTATAGGTAAAATTTAAAGACAAATGACAGTATGAGAAAAGTTATTTGCTTCGATATTACTTAGAACTAATTTCCCTAAGAATCACTAACAATAAAAACCACTAAGGTAAAGACCAGAAAAGGATATGCATAGTTTTCAGAAAAGGAAATACAAATGACTATTACACATATAAAAATACAATCAATCAGGCCCTCTGTGTTAGCGCAGCGGGTTAAAGCACATCACTAAGAAGCTAAAGCCAGTTCAGCATGAGTTTGATCCCCGCCCCGGAGGTGACCACATGGAGCGGCAGACCTCTCCTGACCCTCCTGCTGCAGCCTTCAGCAGTGTACTTTGTCTATCCACCTGTTCCGCTCCCCACTGTCTCTGGTGAATCCTCTCACTGCCCCTGCACCTCTGGCCTGTACCCCAGTTCTGTATGCATAAATAAATCTTAAAAAATGAAATGAAAATTAAAACTGCATTGAGGGTCTCCCTGGTGGTACAAGGGGTGAAGTCTCAGCACTATGAAACTATCTGCAACCACTGCAGCACAAGTCCAATCCTGGGACAGGGAGATGACCCAGTTGGCACAGCAGACCTCTCCTGTCTTGCCTGCTGCTCCCCTCAGCAGTGTATTTCTGGAGATCTGTCTGTTCTACTCCCCCTTCTGTCTCTGGTGAATCCTCTCACCCCTTGTACCTCAGGCTTGCATCCCAGCTCTTATATACATAAATAAATAAATCTTTAAAATTTTATTGAGATGCCATTTCACCTATATAATTAACAAAGATTTAAAAAATTTTAATGAAATGCTTTTGTGAGTTTATAAACAAACAGTGACATAGGCATTAATGAGCCTATAAATTGACATGATTTCTATGCTGAGCAATTGGTGACAGTACCACAAATTTACATACTCTTAGACCCTACCTAGCATGTCTACTTTTAGAAGCACCTTACATTTCACATGTGCTAAAATGAATTACATACTAGACTATATTTTCATCATTGCTTATAAGCAGCAAAAGATTGGAAACAATATTATGTCAGCAATAGGGGATAGGTTAAATAAAATTATATCCACCCATTAAGGAACACTATCAGTGATAAAAATTAAAACTTTTTTGTATCTGTTCAATGAAATAATTGCTCAGATACACTATGCAACAAAATCAAGACACAAAAGAGTATCATAGTCTCTTCTATTTTGGTAAGAAAGATAAAATTAATTAGCATTTCTTTCATGCAAAGAAATATCACTAGTAATACTGTCTCCAGAAAACTCCTGGCTAACTGAAGGATAAAATTGGTTAGATGAATATTTTTCTACATATAGTTTTGTAACATTAGAATTTTAAACCATATGAATGTATTATGTATTGAAAATAAATAAGTAAAAATGAACTATTTAAAAATATAGTTGATATAGTAATAAACACAAAGTATGTGGAGAGCCTATAAATTTTTATTTTTAATAAAAGGGAGTTCTATTGATAAATAGATTTTGAAAAAACACTGACCTGAAAACTATATTTTATTTTTCAACTGAGCTCCAATGGGAAGTCAGTTGGGGTTGTTCTAAACTACCTAGAGCAAGGAAGACACAATGGTGAAGACCTAGGGAGAAAACACCCCTAGGCCTGTTTGTTCTACCTAATCTACACCAAAAGTTGAAAGAAACATAATGAGCATCCATTTTTCCTTACCCATTCATCTTAACTTCCACCTTTGTGCATAGCCCACTGACCTGAATCAAGGACCCTACTCTGCACCTTAAAACACTGCCAGACAACCTAAGGCAGAGAAACTTGAGTTTGTGGTATAAGAGGTATTAGCACCACAATATGTCATAGCCCAGTCTTGATTCACTGGAAAGACACCCAACATTTCAGTGCAGGAACTTCCTAGAGCATGTTTTAATCCAGAGAAGGGGGAGGGAGGGAAGTTATGGGACTGTAAGAATACAGGTAATTGTAGAACTCTAGCTTAAGGGTACCAAACCATATGTTCCTATAATCCACTCTCACCCTTTTTCTCTAACAGGTCTCCTTAAGTTCCGGACCTCATGTTCTGATTTGGAACTTAGCTCTTAACTAAATAGTTATTGCTGGATGCAATACAGCGTAGGTAATTCATGAGGAACAAGCTAAGAACAATATAGGACTTTCTGTAGCATTCATCTATCATCAACCTTTGATATGCAAAAATTGCTTCTCAGCCAAGTTATATGAGCTCTTTGGATCCTAGGCAATTAATGTTTCTGCAAGGCTTGCATTTTAAAATCACTTCCAAAATTAAAGTGATTAGGAATGAATTCCTGAGAGATCCGATTCCATTTTCAGAAGATATAAAGCATAGTCTGTTTTAGCCTACTTTCAATATAACTAGTTTCTAAATGACGCCATCTTTTAGATGAATGGATGCATGGCCTCCTGCTTTAGGAAGTTTGAGTATCCTCTTATACCTTCATTTACTTCCATCAACCAGAAGTATCCTCCAATAACTGTTCCTATCACCCTACTACTATGTGAAAGAGCGATGAATTTCATTATTTCAAAAACCATTGCATTTGGACGAATTTTCCAGTACTCAAATTGACAATATTTTTTTTATTACAAAAGTTTATTTTTACATCATTTTGTACATTTTTTTTCCATCTCAATTGTAATCCCCGCGGGTTTCCCATCACCAAGTCACCCATGTGCCATCACCATAATCCCGTGCATTTCCCTCCCCCCACCCTGTTTTTGATCCCATTCCCCATTCCACCCCCACAAAATGTCTCTGGTATATGGTTGTTCATTATTTTTGTTCTTTTCCACCTGGTCCATTATACTCCTGCTATGAGTGAAACCATCCGGTATTTTTCTTTCTCTTTCTGGCTTATCTCACTAAGCATGATCTTTTCCAGTTCCATCCAAGTTGCTGCAAAAGACATGTGTTTCTCTTTTTTGGTTGCTGAGTAATAATCCATTGTATATATGTACCACATCTTTTTTTATCCAGTCATCTACGTTTGGGCATTTGGGTTGCTTCCATGTTTTTCCAGTTGTAAATAAAGCAGCAATAAACATGGGGGTACAGGTATCTTTTTCAATCAGTCAATTGACAATATTTTTAAACCTTCTTAGGTCACTTCCTTTTCCCAAAGGTTATTTATTATCTTCTCCTGACAGCGATATTTAATTTTTTTTTTATTAGGGGCCTCCCTGGTGGCCTAAGGTTTAAGTCTCACAATTATCATCACAACAGCACACAGTGGCAGCCTGAGTTCTATCCCAGGCCAGGGAGTTAACCTCTCCTGTCTCACCTGTGCCCCTCAGCAGTGCATTTCAGTAAATCCACCTGTTCTGCTCCCTACTCTGTCACTGGTGAATCCTCTCACTCCCTACCCCCACACCTCTGGCATACACCCTAGTTCTTCTACACACAAATAAATAAATAAATTTAAAATAAAATAAAGACTAATTTTTTTTTTAAGATTTATTTATTTATTCATACAGAACTGGGGTACAGGCCAGAGGCTCAGGGGCAGTGAGAGGCTTCACCAGAGACAGACTGGGGAGCAGAACAGGCAGATCGACGAAGCACACCGCTGAGGGAAGCAGCGGGCGGGCCAGGAGAGGTCTGGCTCGCCACGTGGTCTTCTCCGGGGCAGGCGGCAGGCGGGAATCGAACTCATGAGGAAGTGGCCCCAGACCCTCAGTGCTGTGCTTCAACCCGCCGCGCCACCAGGGAGGGCCAAGACTAAATTTTTTAATTAAAAAAAGTTAAACATTTTTGACTTTCAAAATAAAAAATATGCAGTGGTTTTTTATTAAAAATATGTTCTTATTTTACAAAATTTAAATGCAAAGAAGTGTATATTGTCTTTTGACTTTTGCAAAGTGGCTTATGGAAACACACTTTTACTATTGGTTCCTCCCAGAACATAACCCAAAAAAGTAAGATTTTTTATATTGCACTGTAATAGAGTCCACAGAACAAAAGCAGCTTAATAGATAGTTTACTTCTCTCAAATAAATTAAGCATTCTAGGGCTGGTATGGCCATTCTATAATAAAAAGGAACCAGATTTCCAGTTTTTTGCTCCATTTTCCTGTCATCTGCAGCACAGGTACTATCTTATGGTCACTGGCACTCTACTGCCTTTGTGCCAGCAAGCAAAAGGAAGAGTAAAGGGTATTCCCTCACTCTTTATAAACAACCAAAAGTTGCTCCCAGCACTTCACTTATCTTCATCCCACTGATTCGATGGCAGCAGTAGAAGACTAGCTTTTTTCCCTGCTGAAGCCCAACAAGTATTTCTTAAGAAAATTATTTATGTATACAAGAACTGGGGTACAAGCCAGAAGTGTGAGGGGTAGTAAGATACCAGAGACAGTGGGGAGCAGAACAGGCAAATCTACTGAGGTGCACTACTAAGGGGAGCAGTGGGCAGTTCAGGAGAGGTCTGCTGTGCCATGTGTGTTACCGCCCTGGCCAGGGATCGAACTTGTACTGCAGAGGCTGTGGATAGCTTCATAGTGCTGTGCTGTAAGCCATTGCACCACCAGGGAGGGCCCTCAACAAATATTTCTACTAAACAAAATAACAGATAAGAAGTCTGGAAAAAGGCTGTCTGACACCAAAAGGATGCTTGTATGTTGCTGGTAAATTACAGTGGCAGTGTGGTAACTAAAATAGGTGATAGGAAGCAACTCATTCAAATGTTATATTTTTTTCATTGTCAAAAGGAAGCCCTGGCTGAAAAACAACATAAATTGGAAGACTATAAGCATAAGTTAGCCAGAGTTTCCCTAGTGGGCAAATAACTCAGGTTCCAGATCCAAAACCCATCCAACTCATTTTGATTGTTATCTCAAGAAAGAAAAAAATAATCTGAAAGCCACATAAAAGAAGGCATGTGGTTTCTGGTTCTCAGCAGCAATTTCTATTTCTATTCAAAACTGACTTCAGTTGTTGCCATAGGAACTTTGTTGCCACTTTGTGGTGGGAATGAGATGAGGGACACAGCAGTCGTGCAGCAGGTTTGCAAGGCAAGACTCTGCTGCTTGCGCAGAAGTTCTTGTGCCATTTACTGAAAGCATACAGGCGAGTAAAAGCTGATCATGCGACAACAGTATGAAGAATAAAGTCTGGAGGGTGGGATAGGAATAGGGGACAACGTCTTACAGTGGACAGGGAAGGGGACATCATAGCCATACATCAAGAGCCATTTGCGTCAGCAAAGTATTTGATGTTATCACAGGCAGAGACCACCATGACCTGATCACTAAGAGAATAACCTATGTTACCGTCTTAAGGCCAAGGGCTCCAGCCCTTCCTTTACTGGAGCCCAAGGCCTTATCTCCCGCTCTCTTGAAAGACAAAACCCTAGGTTCCAAAGATCAGCAAGCTAAGCCAACATTTTAAAGCTATTTAACACTATGGTTCCTGCTTCCTCTTTTCCCTCACTTTGATACCAGGGAATTTCCCTGTACATTTAAAAGATATTTGTGACTTACCTAATGTAATTGTTAGTTGCTAGTAAGATGAGTTTTAGATATCTAGTTTATATATTTATTTGTAAATGCTTTTTACATATTAAGTATATCAGTAGCATATTAATTATATAGTTGTAAATATGTTCCTAGTTTGTTGTTTGCCCTTAACTTTATTCATATTCTCTTTCCCTTCACAGAAAATTTAGATTTTTATGTTTTCCATTTATGGTTTTGTACCTTTATGGCCACATTTAGAAAGGCCTTCTCTACCACAAGATAATCTACCTTTACTCCCTGTCATTTTTCTGGTTTACTTTTTCAATGAACTTTATAGTTTTGAATAATTTAGATTCAGAAAAAAGCTACCCAGTATATAAAAATTTTAAGTTTTTATTTTTTAACTTATTTTTATCTCCCTGAAATGTATTATATATGTATTCATTTATTTAAAAAATAATTTTTAATACCAACTGTGTTCCAGGTTCTATCCTAAGCAATGAAGAGAGAAATAAGCTTTCTCTTTTAATAGAGCTTATATTCTCAGAGGCTAAACATACGATAATTTCCAACATGCTTTGGAAAAAGTTGTTCTATTGTGTTTCTTATCTCTTTGTATTCTAAGGCTATTTATCTTGCTTGTTTGTAAAGTTAGAGAAAGCAGAAACTATATTTTTTAGGTGAGTAAAAATACATCATAAGCATTTAATATAAGAACATATAGATATATATGTGATGTATATATATCCAAGTCATTTACATAGATACATGTTTCTTTCACTTGTTTACTAGGTATAGAGCAGGACTATTAAGTCAATTGAAACCCCTTCTGTGTAATCAGTGATGCCCTGAGTGCTTTTAGGGTTTGATAGTGATGAAAGTAATAACCACCGCTCACACTGAGTGCATACTCTAATGCCATGAATTAACTCATTTAACACTCACAAGTTGAGATTATTTCCATTGTCCATAATTTTTGGTTGAAGAAATTTAAGCTTAAGAATTTACAGCCTATAAGAGGAGAGCCAGGTTTGGAACTCAACTCTTTGAATATGAAACCTGAGCTAAGATCTACTACATTTTTAACTAAATTCCCACTACTCCTTAGCAAGGAGTGCTGATACTACTTTTGCAGTCATATGTCATCTTTTTCTCTAGCACATAATATTCCACTTCAACCTCCATACCATGGCTTGTACTGAACTGCCTTTCTGTACCCCGCCCACAACAGTATACTGTATTCTTTCCTCTTCTAATTTTCAGCTCAGTCTTGGCTTCCTTCTAACAACACTTACCTTTCGTTTTCTAAATTTCTGAAGCACCTTTATTCTAGGCTAGTATCTTCAAACCAGAATACAAATACCAGTAGGGCTACAAGAAGTCTTCCCAGAGTACATAGGAATAGGTCATTTTAAATTATTGACATCAGCTCCTCAGTTTCTATTCTTTTCTAAAATTTCTCTAAGTATTCCTCTATGAGGACATAAGGCTACTTCCTTCCCCACTACCCCTATCTCAATTACCCTTCTTTCATTACATAAAGAAAATCCAAAAAAAAAGGAAAAGTTGAGAGGGAATGTCCTTTACACATACTGAATTTTACTGTGATGAATTACCTTGCAGTTTTAAAACTTCCAGAAGCACCAAAAGAGGGAATAATTTAAAATGTTATTATTAGTATAAGAAAGTAAGTGACTTATGACTAGGCTAAAAATTTATTTTCAACCAGGCAACTTCCAATGTTAACAAAACTAAAGAAAGACCAAATTAAAAAGCAGCTGGTAGATCATTAAAATCAATTTTTTTTAAAAGATTTATTTGTGCATACAGAGCTGGGGTACAGGCCAGAGGCTCAGGGGTGGTGAGAGGCTTCACCAGAGACAGA
>NW_004567132.1:17158234-17170149 GCF_000260355.1 Condylura cristata | reverse complement strand
GGAAGCGGCTTTAGATTCTCAGTGCTGTGCTTTAACCCGCTGTGCCACCAGGGAGGGCCTAAAATCAATTTTTATTGGTAGATCTCTACATGATTTTTGGTGTGTAACTTAAAGGAAATTGATACTTTCATTGACATCCCATTTTATATTTATGAGAACAAGGCCTCTCACTATTAAAACAATAGGAATAAAATTGATTAAATGTTATGTTATTTGAATATTAAATAACTTTTTTATTTACTCACATACCTGAACTAATTGAAGACAGAACAGTATGTCCATGTCATTATAACATGCATTTCTAATTGTAGTTTATGCTTAATGCCAATAATTATTTATCAAAATTGTTAATATACTTGTTTTGCTCAGATATATTTGATAATAATTCTAATAATAATGCAATCTAGATGACACCTATGGCTGTAACAAATAAAAAATATTGCAATATTTTTGATGAAGAGAAGTATGAAAGGATGATCAATAAAATGTTGCCAGCCAAAAAACTCTCTTGCATTATGACCAAAAATCTGGAAAATTAAAATGGAAGTATGAGTTCAAGGAGAAAAAGAGAAAAAGGAACAATGTAATTTACATTTGTTAAAAAGAAAAAAGAATTTGGTCATGTACTTTTGAAACTGAATAATAATAGCAAATTGCTATGGTATTTACAGTCTATTGGTTTCTATTTTAAAGAGTGATGTTACAGTTTTTATTTAAAATATGCTCGAAGGGGCCCTCCCTGGAGGAACCCTGGAGGGTTAAAGCACAGCACCATGAATCTATCTGTAGGCACTGCACCATGAGCCCCATTCTCAGCCAGGGAGGTGACCCACATGGCCCAGTAGACCTCTCCTGGCCCCGCCCACAGCTCCCCTCAGCAGCATATTTCAGTCAATCTGCCTGTTCTGCTTCCCATTCAGTCTCTGGTGGATGCTCTCATCCCCTACACCTCTGGTGTACCCCAGTTTTTATATGCATAAATAAATACATCTTTTTTAAAATAAATAAATAAATAGAATATGCTGGAAGTTACATTCCTAGCAACTATTTACACATTGTCTCTCAAGATCTAGATGTCAACTTAAAAATGTATAAAGGGGCCCTCCCTGGTGGCGCAGCAGATTAAAGCACTGTACTAAGAAGCTTAAGCCACCTCTGCGTGAGTTTGATCCCTGCATACCCCGAAGGAGATCCACATGGCGTGGCAGACCTCCCCTGACCCGCCCACTGCTCCCCTCAGCAGTGTACCTCGTCGATCTGCCTGTTCTGCTCCCCACTCTGTCCCTAGTGAATCCTCTCACCCTCCACATCTCTGGCCTATACCCCAGTTCTATATGAATAAATAAATAAATCTTAAAAAAAATGTATAAAGGAGTATTTTGTCCTTTGTATTCTACTAGGAGGTATATGAGAAAAAGTACTCATGTACTTTTTCATGCTACTAGTCTACACCTGTGATATATTCTCATGTCTGTCTTGAATGGGTTTCTTCTCTTTCTTATTGAATTTCAAATTTTCTTCATATAAGAATTATGTCCTATTTCTTGTTTTTTTTTTCCCCCAGAGATTTGGGCAGCAGCATGTACACAAAGTAAGCAGTCATGAAGGGGCAGGGACTGACTTAAGCAGTCTTTGTACTTTAGCAGTATTGTAGGCCCTGCTCATGAATTATGTGCATTTTGCAAAAATTGTTCAGGTTTGCTCTTTGGTTAGTTAGGAAGGTTTTCTCATCCGAAAATATAATTTTTCCCTACATTCCCCCACCCACTTTGAATGCTTAGAATTCCTTTAAATAATGTTACAAATTTTCATTCCCCCTTTACCTAAAAATGTATATACGATAAAAGAGAGGTAGCAGGGACCTAGTAAAGATTCTACTAGATCAATTCCTGAGCACAAGTTTTTGGAAAGAAAGGTGAGGATAACCAAAAGGTTTATATGTTGGCTTCTTGATTGACTATAGACGAAGCCACGCATCTGTTCTTTACTGAATAGATTCTGAGGAGCAAATTAGGTTGGACCTTATCGCTTCTAAAATAATCACACATACCCTTCCCTTAAAATCCTCAAAGTGGAGAAGACATCACCTTTGAACATAGACGGTCCCAGCACCTAACCTGACTGGGAAATGAAGATTATATTAAGAATGATGGTGCTAGATCTCCAATTGGTAGGCTACCTCCAACTAAAACTAAACAGTCACAACTGGACCTTCCGGTGGGTGAGAAAATGATTTAAATTACTTCCTTTCATGTTTCCGGTAACTCCACATAATCAAAGTTATTTGGCTACAATTTTTCCTCCTCTGCCTTAGGGGAATGCCCAAACACAGTGGATATTCATTACATGTTGCTCAGATAAACAGATTTTTCAGAAAAGGAAGGTACTCCTGAGGAGTGATTGATCATGAAATTCAACTGTCAATTAATCTGAAACAAATCAAAGTATAATCAAATGTACCTTTTATTCATTTTTCTTTGCAGCAAGTGAAAGGAAACTTTACCAGGTTGCAGGCCTGCATCTCAGAACTTCGCATGTTGCAGAGGGAAGGTTGTTTCAGACCACAGAGAACTTCTCTGCAGCAGGCGGTGGAGGATGGGCTCCAGCAGTTCAAACAGTACAGCAGACATGTGATCACAGGTACAGCTCTGACCTGCGCCTCCCTGGAGGTAAGCGATGCTGGTCTTAGGACTCTGAGCCACACTCTCACTTCAGTCCATGTAGCTGCTTCATTATTTATCATCCATATGGTGTCCTGTTTTATATATAATGACGGTAATTTTCAAGACTACATTTTTAGTTCCCTCCAGGCAAGAGACATATTCCCTTTTCCTTGTATAGGCTGTGCAATTCTTAATACAGAGCTAACCACCAAGGGGAGCTCCAAAAATATGAACCAAAGTGAATTATAAAGAAAAACTGAAATCAAAATAAAATCTGAATATACTATCTGCCTCTGGGTTTTTGGAACCTATAAGGCAAACTTTAAACTTCTTAGATGGGTGTGTGTTATTATATTAATAATTTACAATTGTGGCCCTCCCTGGTGGCGCAGCGGGTTAAAGCACAGCACTGAGAAGCTAAAGCCACTTCCGCATGAGTTCGAATCCCGCCTGCCCCGGAGGTGACCACGTGGCGTGGCAGACCTCTCCTGACCCGCCCGCTGCTCCCCTCAGCAGTGTACTTCCTTGATCTGCCTGTTCTGTTCCCCACTCTGTCTCTGGTGAAGCCTCTCACCCTCCGCAGCTCTGGCCTGTACCCCAGTTCTGTACAAATAAATAGATAAATCTTAAAAATAAATAAATAAATAAAAGTAATTTACAGTTGTTCCTAATTAAAGCTTAGCAACAAATTCAGTACATTTGCTTGGGATTAGCAAATGTAAAAAGTGCTGAATTGGCCCTCCCTGGTGGCGCAGCGGGTTAAAGCGCAGCACTGAGAATCTGAGGCCCACTTCCGCATGAGTTCGATTCCCGCCTGCCGCCTGCCCCGGAGGAGACCACATGGCGAGCCAGACCTCTCCTGGCCCGCCTGCTGCTTCCCTCAGCAGTGTACTTCGTCAGTCTGCCTGTTCTGCTCCCCATTCTGTGTCTGTTGAATCCTCTCACTGTCCCTGTGCCTCTGGCCTGTACCCCAGTTCTGTATGAATAAATAAATAAATCTTAAAAAATATATATATATATATATTAAAAAAAAAAGTGCTGAATTTCTGGTGCCACGCTAAGGCAATCTTAAAAATCTAAGTCACACAGCTTCCCTGCCCACCTCTGATAATGCAGGCATTTCTTTTAGAAGCCCTTTCCTTTTGCAAAACAGCAGGAACAGCATTTCCTGCTGCTTGTGTCTGTACAATTGTCTTCTTCTCCTATCCTCTTTTTTTTATAATAAACCAACACTTTTGGATATAAAATACACACACATCATGAATGGAAATATTGAATGTATGAGTGAACGTGAATTAAAATGTTTGCAGTCTCATAACCAAAGGCATTAAACAGGTGAGTTAAAATATAATCATGTTTTTGGGCCCTCCCTGGTGGTGCAGTGGGTTAAAGCACAGCACTGCAAGCAAGCTGCAGCCCTTTACTGCAAGTTCGATCCCTGGCTCCAAAGGTGATCCATATGGCACAGGAGACCTCTCCTGTCTCACCTGCTGCTGCCCTCAGCAGTGTACTTCGTCAGTCTGCCTGTTCTACTCCCCATCCTGTGTCTGTTGAATCCTCTCACTGTCCCTGTGCCTCAGGCCTATATCCCAGTTCTGTATGCATAAATAAATAAATCTTTAAAATAATAATCATGTTTTCATCTGTAGCCCTCTTCATCAATCAAAAATGTTTAGGTACAAAAAAATTACATATATTTACTATTTGCTTTCCATAGTTCCAGATTCAAGACAAAACTGATAATAATATATTCATTCAAGTAGAATAAAATGTGCAAATTATACTCAAATACTTAAATTCCTGCAGGCCAACTATATTGGTCAAGGATGAGTTCATTTAGAGTCAAAAGAGCAAAAGAAACAGCTCAACAGGATCGAGATTGAACAAAAGATATATCTACATGGAAGCATTACTGTGAGAAAGCCAAGTAAAAGCTCTCTAATACTTCGTACATATTTAATGAGTGGGATTAAGGATCCTATTTCCTTTGTTTCCTCATAATATCAAAGCATTTTCAACAAAAGAGATATTGCGAGTGTTTCGAGCAATCTTTTTTTTTTTTAAGATTTATTTATGTATGCATACAAGAACTGGGGTACAGGCCAGACGTGGGGGAAGTGAATGGATTCACCAGAGACAGAGTGGGGAACAGAAAAGGCAGATTTACTGAAATATACTGCTGGGGGGAGCAGCAGGTGGGTCAGGAGAGGTCTGCTACGCCATGTGGGTCACCTCCCTGGCCCTGAATAGAACTTCTGCTGCAGTGGCTGTGGACAGCTTCATAGTGCTGCACTTTAACCCCTTAAGCCACCAGAGAGGGGCCTGTTTGAAAAATAAAATACAGGATGGCTTCTCACTGGTCACTTTCTAGGGTTCAGCCTGCTTGGAGGATCCCATGTTTTCTCCCACCAGTCTGTGTAATGAAATATGATTCCTTAGTTACACTTCAATTCTCTTATTTTCCCTTAAAGACTATAGCCACTAACATAGGCTTCTGCTGCTTTTATTCTGCTTTTGTTCCTTTCTTCGTGCATAAGAGAATGTCGATACATTGATTTTTGGATTTATTTACAGATTACTGTTCTGACTTCCCATCCTGGAAAAGAGGTAGTCAAACAACTGGAGGAAGGGTTAAAAGATATAGACCTAGTAAGGGTCAGGAGGCTGCAGGTGGTTGAGATCAGAACAGGAGTGTGCAGACTAGAATGTGCGGACTCAGCATCCCCTGTTGAAGAGCCCAGCAATGATGGTAAGAGTTAAAAGAAAAGGTGGGAGAAATGATCAGAACTTTATTGAGTAGTCTTTTATAGATCATGAAGATTATTTTCCATGGTCTTTATGTTCTTAAATGATAGGTGAAGATAAACAGATTTTATTATGTGGTTCAGACCAGTAGCTCTAGGTGTTGAATTGTTTATTATTTTTCATTTCAGAAACAATATATGTTAGTGTGAAACCTGGAACATTATAGGCATAAAAAATAAAGTCTCCTTCCTTTTCTAATTAGAGATTAGTGTCCATCCCCCAATGTTTCTTTATAACATACATATATACAAGTAAGTGTTTAATATATTTATGGGATCATAATATACAAAATACTCTATAACTTTATGGGTTTGACAGCTGTTTATGCCAGGGTCTATTGACTTGTCTGATTTTTTTATTGTCTTCATGATTTTTTGCTGTGTATATATACCATTGTTTATTTGTGTAGTGATTTATTAATGAATAATTTGGTTTATTGCATTTTTCTTTTTTTTCCTTAAATGTTGATTCTAACACTTTTTAAAAAAAGATTTATTTATTTGTGCATACAGAAACGGGGTACAGGCCAGAGGTGTAGGGGCAGTGAGAGGCTTCACCAGAGACAGAGTGGGGAGCAGAACAGGCAGATCCACAAAGTACATTGCTAAGGGGAGCAGCCAGGAGTCAGGAGAGGTCTGCCGCGCCATGCAGTTCACCTCCGGGGCAGGGATAGAACTCACTGAAGCTGCTGTGGCCAGCTTCACAATGCTGCATCCTAACCCATTGTGCAACCAGGGAGGGCCTTACTGCATTTTTCTATAGTGACTAAAGCTGTGTATATACAGAGCTGTATATACAGCTGTATATACAGAGCTGGCTCAATGGGTTTCTGAGCAGTGGAGTCACACTGGGCACTATATTTGGCCCTATTTGTTTGTTATCTTGAAATTATGAGTAATTTAATTTTTTAATTTATGTTTTATAAGTAAAATTTGATGAGACAATGGAACATGTGCCAGGGGATTAGAATCTCAACTCACACATATCCTTCCTCCTGCATGCTCCCTGCAGTGGGTCTCAGTTGCCACATATCCAACCCACGTATCCCCAGTGTGTACTCCCCTACCCACAGACCACTGATGCCCAGGTCCTTGTCTATAATTCATATACAAAGCACCTGTAATCACATCAAGCACCAATAATCCAACACTTCCTAGAAGAAAAAATATTCAACTGAGTCGAAAAGGACAGGTAGGATTTAGTCAATCAGACAAAGAGGAAGGAACACTAAAAAAAATTAATTAATTAAAAAACCAACCCAGAAGCATGAGAAAGCAAGACACAATCAACTTCTGAAGAGCCACTCATAGTTCCTAAGAATGAAGCCTATCAGACAGAGCCTGGAGTGAGGTAGACAAGGATTAGATCTAGAAGGGCAATACAAACCCTAACCCCATTCTAAGATGTTGGGATTTCATTCAAAGGTAATGGAAACTTGTGAATCAATTTCAGTTAGGAAATTAAATAGAGATTCCTAAATTATGCGTTTGAGAGTTTTCAATTTATCCAGCACTCAAATTGTGGTTCGTTCTTCAACAGTGTTTTGCCACTTACCGGCCTCTGCTAAGGTTGTGCCATTGAGGAGGTACCCACTGACAGATACTGTTGATCTCTTCCTGATCCCATGTGAATAACCACACTCCCCCTAGCTCCCTAATTAGGTCAGATGTTTGTTATTCCTTTTTTTTTTAAGATTTATTTATTTATGCATACAGAACTGGGGTACAGGCCAGAGGTTCAGGGGCGGTGAGAGGATTCACCAGAGACAGAGTGGGGAGCAGAATAGGCAGATTGACAAGTGCACTGCTGAGGGGAGCAGCGGGCAGGTCAGGAGAGGTCTGTCACGCCATGTAAGTCACCTCTGGGGCAGGGATCGAACTTGTACTGAAGCAGCTATGGCCAGCTTGCAGTCTGTGCTTTAACCCATGGCACCACCAAACCCAAGGAGGGCCAGAGGTTTGGTATTCTTTTGGCCAAATTCTGACCAATATGTGGATCCTGCCAGCAGCATGAGGCCACTGCAGTTGTTCTGGTCGGAGAGGGAAGATAATCAGTCTAAGCTGTGTGGTGATGAGCTCTCACTAAGGTACACCCTCTGCTTTTTTCAAATCAGTTTTCTCATGACTGTCCTTTCTATCTCCATCACTCCTCACAGTAGTCTTTTCCTCTGAATTCCACCTTCTTTCCTCTGAATTCCTTCCCCTATCTTCTTCCAGCCAAATCCTCCTCTGACTCATTTGTGACTACTGTATTGATTTTCTACTTAGAATAGCCATGTCACTGTGGTCTGCACCACACAATTTGACCCTTTTTATATGCCATGCAAAATTGTTCACTATTGCTTCACTAAATTGGGAATGATTTGATATCTTTTCTCTCTGCATTAAACTATAAGTACCTTGGGAATAGAAATTTGTCTTAGTCAATTCTGTGTCCCAGTGTGTAGCATAGCCTAGGTTATTAGTAGGTTATTTGTGAATGAATTGATGACAGTGATACTGTGGACGCTATTCTTAGTCTGCCCAACTTGCCCTACATTTCCTTTCTCTGGCAACACCTCCACCTTCCTAATCACAGAATGGCCCATGAGCCAGTGAAGCACTCATAGGCCACCAGTCAGAATCCTTCTGGGTGAGTTCTCAAAATGAAACTGAAATACAGAAGCTCTTTTTCTTTCTCATTGACTACTCCAGATAGATCAGGAATGGACTGTGTCCATTTCTCCCTTCAGCGAACATCTCCAGAAAGAACTTTTTCTCTCTCTAATGGCACAGAGATCAGAGTACCCCGAGGCCTCCTAATGCCTTTATTTAGAGTTGTTAGTGACTAGAGCTGTATAGAAGAGCTTTTAAATGCAGGAAAACTGCGTTCTTCCTCTGTCACTTACTGATGATTCTTCCAGTAACTTCTTATTTGCTTATAAATAATGTATCATCTGATAAATTGCTTGTAATTCCATTCGTAGATTAAGTGTATATATGTTCACAACTTGAAATCTTCCCAGTTTGCCTTTACCTTTGATTTCCTTTATCCTGTTAAAGTTTTACTTCATCTTAGTATCCTTATCAGAGAGATGAGCAACATGAGGCTCTCCTATTCTCAGAAGGATAAGTGCCCCAGAACTAATTAGCCTAAGTCTAAATCTCAGCTCTGTCACCTATTAGCTATATGACTTTAGACATGGTATTTAGTCTATCTAAGCCTTAGCTGTTAATTCCCATGCAATAGTTTGGGGGATTAAATGAGATTTATATGTTAATTACCTACTACAAAATAAATGCCCATTTTAAATGTTAGCTATTCTTGAAAGATTTTGTATGTTGTTAATATTTCTCAGATTTTTAAAAAAGATTTATTTATTTATGCATACAGAACTGGGGTACAGGCCATAGGTGTAGGGGCGGTGAGAGGCTTCACCAGAGACAGAGTGGGGAGCAGAACAGGCAGATCGACGAAGTACACTGCTGAGGGGAGCAGCGGGCGGGTCAGGAGAGGTCTGCCACGCCATGTGGTCTCCTCCAGGGCAGGCAGGAATCAAACTCATGCAGAATTGGCTTTAGCTTCTCAGTGCAGTGCTTTAACCCGCTGCGCCACCAGGGAGGGCCTGTATCGAGAAATTTTAAAAGCCAACAACTAAAAAGCAAATAACCCAGTTGAAAAAGGGGCAAAGGACTGGAATAAATATTTCTCAAAAAAAGTTATACAGATGTCTATTAAGTACCTGAAAAAATGCTCAACACCAACATCACACTGAAAATGCAAATTAAAACTACATTGAGATATCACTTATACCCATTAGGATGGCTACTATTTTTTTTTTAATTTATTTATTTATGCATACAGAACTGGGGTACAGGCCAGAGGTGTAAACACAGTGAGAAGATTCACCAGAGACAGAGTAGGGAGCAGAACAGGCCAACTGATGAAGTACACTACGAGGGGAGCAGCGGGCGGGTCAGGAGAGGTCTGCCAAGCCATGTGGATCACCTTCAGGGCAGGGATCGAACTCATGCTGAAGTGGCTTTAGCTTCTTAGTGCTATGCTTTAACCCACTGCACCACCAGGGAGGGCCCAAGATGGCTACTATTAAACAAAGAACAGAAAACATGGGGGTTAGAGTCAGGACAGCTGTTGTTTGAGCATACAAACTTGTAGTGAGCAGCAAATAAGCCCTATCGAAACAATGGACAAGATAGTGAATATAGGCAACAATATAGGCAACAATCATTAAACTTACACAGAGAATAAAACATAATTAATCCAACTACAAGAAAGAAAGAATAATATGACTAATATAATAAAGGTGCTAATTATTGCTACAATAGCAATAGAATTACAATATACAAATGTGTCAAATTAATAATGTCATACACCTTAAATTTATATGTCAAATATATGTCCCCAAAAGTGTTTTATAAAAGAACATAGGGGAAATTTTTCTGACCAGAGGTAGGGGAAAGGAGGAAAATTTCTTAAATGAGACATACAATTTACTAACTATAAAAGATTGAGCTGTATGAGTTATTTAATATTAAGAATTTCTGATCATGAAACGATACCATGAAAAAATAATAAATCAAAACTATATTTTCAATTCACATGATCAATAGAGTTGGTACACAGAATAAATGTCTGAAATTCATTTCTTTAAAATCCAATTTTGAAATGACCAAAAGTTCTGAACAGCCATTTCACAGAAGAGAAAATCATGTGGCAAATAAACTTAAGGAAAAAATCTCACCCTCATTAATAGAACAATAATATACCTTTTTATGCCCATTACAATGCAAAAATTTAGGAAGTCTCACTATAATGTTCATAATAGCAGCATAATGGAAACTCTTACATACTGATAGAAAGAATGTGAATTGGTATACAATTGTCATTGTGTTTTAAAGTAACATTCACAATACCTTGTAATCCAGCAATTCCATTACTAGGAGAATGTCTCCAGAAAAAAATGTTTATAAATGTGCACCTGGAAGATATACAAGAATGTAAATATTAACATTACTCAAAAAAACAAAAAATTAAAAACTACTCAAATATTCACTAAATAAGACATGAATAATTATTATGAGGCATAGTGCAAAGTGGAACATAGTTAGGAAAATGAATGAATCACAGCTACTTACAACAATGTAGTTAAATCTTCTCAATATTAGGGGGAAAGTAGAGAACCAAGATTATACAATGTGATACCTCTTAATAAAATCATACAAAATGAAAGTAAAAAGTGTTTTTACAATAATAAAACTACACTTAAGACAACAATGATAAAAAACAAAATTCAGCATGTCAAGGTTTTTCCTTGAAAAAATCAGGGACAGCCTCCCTGTTGGAGCACGGGGTTAAAGTGTAGCACTGTGAAGCTGGCCGCAGAAGCCCCTGCAGCATGAGTTCGATCCCACACCAGGGAGATCCCAGACCCATATTTGCGCAGCAGACCTCTCCAGTCTCGCCTACTCTGGCCTGCCACTCCCCTCAACAATGTGTTTTGGTTGATCTGCTAGTTCTGCTCCCCACTCTGTTTCTGGTGATCCTTTTACTCCCTCCCCCCCTCACAGCTCTGGCCTGTACCCCAGTTCTTCTACGCATAAATAAATAAATCTTTAAAAAATCAGGGAAAAACATACAGATATATTTGTGATGTTCTACCTCTTAAGTTAATAAAGGACTCAGGAATGGTCATTTGTTGTTATGCCTCATAGCTTACATCTATGTTGCCTGTGTTCAGTTACATATAATTAAAAATTTTAATGGCTTTCTAAAGAATGGCTAAGTAATAAATATGCCAAGCTAAAATGGCACTGTGACCAGTGCTCTTTGGCATCCAAAGGGCATCTGTCCAGGTTGACAGCACTTTGCACCCCCTGGGTATGTCAGCCTTTGAACGGGTTACAAATCAACCTAATGATGCTGTCAGCCAGCTTGCATTGCTCAACCTTGTACACAAGGATATCAGGTTCCCTTTCTAAGTGCTTGCAAACCATCTGTTTAATATTTCCTCCTAGATTTTGTCAGGGATCGATGTCCAGCTCTTTTAGAAAGGTATTTTACCCATATGTGTTCTCCGGAAACACCAAATGTTAACAACCCAAACAGAAGATAAAGATTCATTGCTTCCTAAAAGTTTAAAAAAGAAATAAAGAACCTCTTATGCTTGGAACTTCAGTGCACTGTCAGACTCATCCTATTGATTTTTTTTACCTTTTCATTGTCTTAGAAAATGTAGTGTTCATTGAATTTGTCTTTGATAACTGCGTTAAATAATTTCCCTATGGCATTAAGACTAAATTAGAACCAGTGTTGTGTTTATCACCTACAGATTTTTTTTTTTAAAGATTTATTTATTTGTGCATACAGAACTGGGGTACAGGCCAGAGGCTCAGGGGCGGTGAGGGGCTTCACCAGAGACAGAGTGGGGTACAGAACAGGCAGACAGAC
>NW_004567132.1:17140720-17157763 GCF_000260355.1 Condylura cristata | reverse complement strand
GGCAAAAAGGCAACTCTTCTATTTTTAAAAATTGAATGAAAAGATTAGTACTTTATAATCTCCAAAGCAGATGCTATTGTCTAAACCAACTTTACTTCAATAAATTTTGAGTTTTGACAGTTGTATATGCCCACAAGTCATCACCACAATCAAGATACAGAACATTTCCATCATCCACAGAAGATTCCTTTTACCCTTTTACATCCCTCCATCCCATCACACACCTCTACTTTGCTCGTTGTAGATTCATTTGCATTTCTATAAATTGAAATATGTGCTTCTTTGTCTGACTTTTTTCATTCAGATTTTGAAATGTTGATGTTTATATCCATAGTTTCTTCTTATTGCTGAGCAATAGTATATGAATTCACCTTTAATAGGCACTTTATTTCCAGTTTTTGACTGTTGTGAAGAAAGCTGCTGTAAATACCCATACAAAAGTGTTTGTAGGACATACCTTTTTATTTCTCCTAGGTCTCAATATATTTGTGGTTCATCCTTCCCATTCACTTACTTTCAACAAATTTTATCTTCATACTTCAAGTGTATTTCTCAAAGACATCATATAATTGGATTTCTTTTTACGAGTTCTGTTAATCCCTCTACCTTTCATTTGGAGAGTTTAGTCCATTAAAATATACTGTAAGTATTGGTATGGTTGGATTTAGATATGTTGCGTTCTATTTGTATGTCTTCTCTAGGTCATACTCATCTTTTTCCTATTTTTCTGCTTCCTTTTGGATTATTACTATTTTGAGAATCCTATTTTAATGTATCTGTCTCTGGGAATTGTGTTGTATATACTTAACTTTTCATTCTATTAGAATCAACATAACACTACCTCACATAAAAGGACTAAAATATATCTTAAATCTTTTTAATAGTTTACTTTGAATTAATATAGTACCATTTCATGTAAAATGTAAAATCCTGGCAGCTATGAAGGTCCATTTATTCCCTCACACACAGAGAAATACACAGTCTCTTATGTTATAAGACCCAATAAAAAAAAAAAAAACGGGCAGAAGAGTTAAATAAACACTTCCCAAAGAAGACATACAGATGATCCAAAGGCATATGAAAAAATGTTCAACATCACTTATCATCAGGGAAATGAAAATCAAAACTACAATGAGATGCCACTTCACACCTGTGAGATGACCCATTATTTTAAAAGAGAAAAAATAAAAACAACAAATGTTGGTGAAGGTGTGGAGGGAAAAGGAACCCTTGTACAATGTTAGCAGGAATGTCGACTGATCCAGCCCAATGGAAAACAGGAGGGAGGTTTCTGAAAATATTAAAAATAGATCTACCTTATGACCCAGCAATTCCACTCTGAGGTCTCTATCCGAAGAATACAAAATCACTAATTTAAAGAGACATATGCACTGTTATGTTCGTTACAGCACTATTTACTGCAACCAAATTATGGAAACAACCTAAATGCCCATCGACAGAGAAGTGGATTGGCATGTGTGTAAATACACAGTGGGATACTACTCCGCTATATTTTAAAAAAGCATGAAGTCTTCCCATTTGCAACAACATGTATGGAACTGGAGGGCATTATATTCAGTGAAAAACAAATTATTTTCAGGAGAAAAACAAATGCCAAATGATTTCACTCCTATATAGGATATAGAGGGAGAAAAAAAAAATGAATTATCAAAACAAAATAACACCAAATTGACAAACCAAAACCAACACTAGAAATATGACTTCAAAATAGAGGCTGTTAGAAGCTGTACTTCCATGCTGCTACATTGCTGATAGAGTGCACAACGATGCAACCCTTGTGAAGAGGAATTAGCAGTCTCTCACAAAACTACAACTGCATTTACTTTTGATTCACCACTCCCACTCTTAGGAACCAGATACCCTAAGGTACATCTTCAACAATTCAAAAAGTACATTCTTTTGTTGTTTGGTGTATGTTTTAGGATTTCTTGTTTGTTTCAGTGTCTTTTATTAACCTTGTGATACTCTACCTGGCTCCCCATAGGTCATATCTTTCTTGGTCTTTCCTACTTAAGTTTTCACCTCAGAATGAAAACAAGATCTTTCTCTATGCTTTAGGCAATAAGGAAGCAAAACTCCTTGGCCTGCTTCTCAGGGTCATGCCAACAGATTTAATACCTTCTCTGAGCCACTTCCTTCTTCATTCAAATTTCTCTTAAATAACCCACTTCCCTGCTCTTTTCCCCCACAATAGTGCCTGGGAAAACACTTTACCCCATCAGCTTTTAAAGTTGAACTTTTTTATTTATAGAATATGTTAATTAGTTTGCACAGAGAGGACTTTTCAATACCATCTAGATCTCCTGTTTCCCAAGACCAACTATTATTCAGACTTTGATCTATCTTCATTGTAGTAACCAACCTCTTATGCATGTGGGTTGCGCTTCTTTTTCCATTAAGAGCTGAAACCCGTAGACAAAATGTATCTTATTACAACTTGAGTCAAATACTGGATTGAAGAGAAAAATCTTACTAAAAAAAAAAAAAAAAAAGGAAGGAAAGAGAAAGGGAGAGAGAGAGAGGAGGGAAATGGGAGGAGTGGGGAAAGTGGGAAAAGCCGCTTTTGGTGATTAAGATGGTCACATATAGACAGCTGGGAAGCAGCTTTCTAGTCTTTCATCCTTATAGTTGTGTGATGTTTTCAAGTCGACAAAATACCTTCTGGTATGGCAGTCTTATACTCCAGGATAGGGATTATTGCCTATGCTAGGTACTATTATCATTTCTGCTTTGCAATTGGAGAATTTGAGTTCCGCGAGATGAAGTGACTGGCCTAAGGTCACAGAAGAAAAAAGTGGTGGCTGACTAGAATTAGTTTATTCTGGGCAGTGCCCCCTTAAAAACACACATCCCTGAGAAAATGAGATTTTGTAAAGATTACTCTCTTAGCCAAAGGAATTGCTCTGAAAACTTTTTTCTTAATTTACCTGTTTACTGAGGGCAGAAAAAAATGCATTGAAATTAGATTGGGACCTGGCTCAGAGTTAGGGGTTCCCTGGTTCATCACTCATGATATGAACTATCCATTGTGGATTATTAGTTTTAATTCCTTAGTTAGTAGTCAAGTCTTTTCTAGCCCACTTAAGACTGCATCAACTTGATGAGAGCCAGGTGGAAGGACACCCTCTACCAGAGTCCACTCTGAGCTGAGAGGCCTGCTTTGAGCTTTGCTGGCGGGTCTACCAAGCTCCTCTTCCTCCTACCAGTCACTGCACACCCCCTCCAGAAAAGGAAAGCATGTATGGGAAGGCTGTACGGCTGTTACGGCAATTTCCCAGAGAAACCAGACGACACTCAGGGAGGTGGAGAGAGATTTAATTGTCACACCAGCAGGTTGAGTGGGGTAGCTCCCTAAAGTCTGAGCTCCAAAATGCAGGAAATGGTAATGATTTATACAGTATGTATTTGGAAGCTTGTTACACCAGCCATCACAGACTTTATTGTTTGGCAAGGGGGATCTATGTAGTCATAGCTACTACTGTGGGCAAGCAGCATACTGCAAGAACTTTCCGCTCCAGCAAGCAGCAAACTTAGCAACTTCCTGATTCACTGAGACATAGGGCATCGCATATAAGCTAATACTTTGGCACCCCTTCAAACAAATTTTAAAATACTTATTCAACTATTGTTTAGGGCCCCAAATCTGCAAAGAGAAAGGGAAAGAAAGGGTGTGCTCACTCTTTTCTGCCAGTCTTGAAATTTCCCTAAGCAAAACCAAGCCTGACAATAATGGAACCCACCCTTCTCAGAAGCAAGTCTAGCCACTCTCTGTTGTTACACAAGCATGTTCTTCGGGGAGTCTCACCCTTCAACCCCACAGCTTACCAATCCTAACTTTCTTTCCTTACCCTGCTTTAACCTTCTTGCTATTTCTCTGACACATCAAGTACATTCCCCCTTCAATACCTTTAAATGTGTGTTCCTCTACAAGGAACACAAATGTTTTCATGACTCTCTCCTTTACTTTGTTCATGTTTCTGCTCAGCTGTCACCTTCTTAGACAATACTTCTGGCCAGCCATGCTAAAAATTAGCACACACCTTGATTGTGCAATATTTTTCTTCATAGTAGGCGTCATCTGAATATGTCTATTTTTTTCTTCTGTTCTATTGTTGTGAAAGCAGAGAATTTTTCTCTTTCACAGTTGATTCCACTCACTGCCTGGCTCATGGAAGACACTAAAGAAGTAATTGTTTGAGTGACAAGTGACCGGTGGGGAAATAAGTGAATAAGTGAATAAACGAATGAACTCTTCTCCCTAGAAAAGTTCTGGGAAATAAATTTTCTGTACCTCATAAATTTTCTCTACAGTTTTAGTGATGCTTTAACCTCTCATGTAGACTAGATCCCCAAGGATCTGGCCACCACTTTGGTCAGTCCCACACTCACTTCTCTGCAGAATCCACACCCTACCACCTCCTTTCATGAACTTCTGCTTTTCACAAGACCAAGCATCACCTCCAAAATGAGGCAAATGAGCTCAGAAAAATAGGCTGGACTGCCCCTGATGTTTTGAGCTGTTGGGGATTATCCGCATGGCATTGTTGGCTGAGTGACTCTGTGCTGTTCCTGCACAGATTGCTTCTGCTTTATCCTACTTATTAATAGCCTGTTACCACTCCTGCAGTCAGAGATTAGATTAGGTTGTGGGGACTAAGATACTATAATTCCAAGATTTGGATGGGTTCTTGACTTTCTAGGAGATCAGAAAGCTCTTTTGAAAAATCTGATAAAAATCAAAGGCCTTTCTTCTGCCTCTACCCCACCAACATACATACAGATAAAATGGTATACAGTATTAGAGGCTCCCATAACTCCTGAAGTCCATCCATGATGCCAAAGGACAGGTCACTTGAGGGCCATTTGGAAAGAAATAGTCTGGCTTGTAGGTCAGGGCCATGTGGGATGGGGAAAAGTACCATTTCCCTTGGCCACTGCTTTAGGCATTCGTGTCAAGAAAGAAATACAGTCATTCTATATACAGATATGTGTATTAAAGTGTTTATTCTTGTCATTTTAAATACATTTACATTTTGTAACCCTACTTTAGGGTTGACTTGTGGGTTTCTTTAGGCACAACTTATTACCAATCACCTAGCTTTCCTAGTTTTTCCCATTATTGTGGCCTTTCCAAAAAAAACCTCAGAGCTCAGTAAAGAAGCCACTGCTTGTGGCCACAGGGGGGCAGGGTAAGCCAAAAAAAATGGAATGTGAATTCTGCCTGCTGCTGGGCTGCAGGAAGCCAGGCCTTTCTCACTGTCAAAACCACCCAGACACTCAGACACTTAATTCTGGTGGCTTTGCTGTTTCATCACTTGGTAGGCCTATCTCATCCAGTGTACCTTGTCCTGGCCCCTTGCTGTGGGGTCTGCCCTTCACCTTCTGAAAAATGAGAAGTCTCCCCAGGTTTGGCATATTTAGTTGTATTTGTAAGGAACGCAGTACCAGGTGTCAATGTTTTCATGTGGGGGCAGGGAGAGAGGTAATTTAGGAAGGGGGACAGGGGAGGAGAAAGTAGTCATCAAGGAGTCACCAGGGGGAAAATTTTAAGAAAGGAAAGTACAGCCTTACCTTGTAAGTGCACATCATTTTATTAATGAACAAAAAGGAAGAAAATGCCATTTGTTGGACCTACTGCTTGCCATTTACAGATAATCATCTCACTTCTTATGCTTCACTATAATTATGAAACAGGTTATACCTTGCATAGGCAAAACTTTCAAGGCACAGTTCAAACCTTAGTCTTTCCACAACACCCCATTACTTTTCATAAACTCATGAATGAAACAAATGAATAAGCATAATTACTATTGTCCAAATGAAACTCACAGATACCCCAGGGGTGCTAATTAAAGCCTAATAAGGGAGGATGCAATTAAACATAACTTCCTGGGCAAGTTAGTTTGTAATTGAATTTTTTTTTAAGATTTATTTTTATTTATTTATTTATTCATACAAGAAGTGGGGTACAGGCCAGAGGTGCTGGGGTGGAAGGTGAAAAGATTCATCAGAGACAGAGTGGGGACCAGAACAGATGGTTCTACTGAAATACACTGCGGAGGGGAGCAGCAGGTAAGAGAGAAGTGGTCTGCTGTGCCGTGTGGGTCAGCTCCCTGGCCAGGGATGGAACTCATGCTGCAGTGGCTGACAATAGCTTGATAGTGCTGACTTTAACCCCTATGCCACCAGGAAGGCCCCTGAATTGAATTTGGGGGGGCGGTGCAGGCCATGAATTGACAGAGTAATAAAAGCACTAAGGAAGGAAGGAAGTCATGTGGCAAGGAGACTAATTTAGTTGAAGCAGAAGAGTTACAGGGGAAAGCAATGAGAGCTGGAAAGGAGAGAACAATTGTTTAACTCAGCAGGGATTGCTAAAGATCAGCTATATAAGTTTATAAACACAGAAGTGGGGGTAGTTATAAAGTACCTGAACAGAATTTGGGAGGAATTATATGAACTATCGCAGAAGAAAAGATGGATGGGGTACTGGAGGATAATGATAGTACCAAGTGGCACAGGATGAGAGAAGGGAATAAATATGACAGAGGAAGAAGCATGTGCCTCCTTTAGCAAAGGAGGGAGATAATAAAAACATGTTTTAGAAAAGTTGCCTGGTAGTAGTACATCAGGAGTACTGGAGAGGAATGAATGAAATAGTTAGCAATGAGCCCTCAGAACTCTTCATAGAAGACCAGTCAAAGTGAAATGCATCTGGAGCCCCTTTTCAGCCACAGTCATTAAATAGGACATAAAGTCATTCATCTAAGTCTCACCACACCTCCCCTGTGTGGGTACCAACATGTTGAACTGAAGCTCTTTGTTCCCCTGGAGAGTCTGCCACCTCTGCAGACTTGTCCTCAGGAATGTACTAGAAATAAACCAGCCTTCTCCCTGGGGTCTATGAGTCATAAACAAACGTTAATTCATTGGAGCAACTGGCTTTTCTTAGGCCCTTTGTTAAGGTATTTGAGAGAGTCCCTCATGGTAAGGTGAAGAAATTTGGGTTACTTTAAGTTTCTTTCCAACTATTGCCTAATTTCCTCTCTGTTCATCTTCCACTACCTTATTTTTGGTTTTTACGACAACCTTAACTGCAAACCCATACCCCAAATCCAGCGCTAGCACAGCAACTGTTCATTACCCCATGAGTCCAGTTCCATTCATTCAGTTTTGGATGAAATCACACTCCATCAGATCATCCCTGTCTTCTAAGCTGCTAATCACATGTGTGAGATATAATAAGCCAGTAAACAAACTTGTATAATTTATGTCCGAGGGTGGAACCCAGGAATACATATTTTTTTCTTTTATAGTCTTTTTAAGATTTTTTTTTTTGGTAACAGAGAGAACTAATAATTGAGTGTTTTCAATGTAAAACAACGTAAAGCTGAAATTCCCCCTTGTTAACTACATATTCAACTTGCATTGTTGTAGAATTGTGTGGTAGTTTTGCACCCTAGAATTTTTTTAAATATAGAAAATACATAGTTACAATGTGATTCAAATACTATAGAAGTATGAGTAAGAAAAATGGAAGATATCTCAAACCTCTGCCCCATTACCACTTCTGCTCACTGTTAACAGTTTGGTGGTATCCTTCCAGACTTTGCAAAATGTGTTTACATGCATATGTACATCCTTAAGCCAAAAGTCTTATTTTTATATAAATGGGCTCATACTATATACATCTGTTATACAATTCCTTTCACTCACTTATTCTCTTAGCTTTCCCTGTCAGTACATTGACTTTTGACAACAGTTACATAATATTCAATAGTATGAGAACACTTTAATTTATTTCAACAATCTCCTACTTGATGGATATTGGAATTGCCTCCCATTTGAGGTTTTTATTAGTTGTAATTACAACAAGGCTATACTGACCATCTTTGAATAGTCTCTTTGTGTACTATCCAGGAATGTCTCTAAGCTAGATAGCTAGGAAATTTATAAGTGGGGAGAAAAAAATGAGTGCATTTAAAATTTTATACTTTTCAAAATTTGCAATTCAAGAATTAAACACTTGAACTACTGTTTCCCTTTCTTTTCAGAGAGTTGTATCCTGGGGACTGACATTGACCTTCAGACTATAGACAGTGATATTGTCAGCATGGAGATTTTCTTCAAAGCCTGGTTACAAAACAATGGAACAGACCAAGAGCACATCCATCTTCTTCTCCCTTCACAGTGTTTTGACAACATTACAAGAACCAGAGATAATCCAAGTACACCTCTCCCACCCCTCACCCCACCCCCAAAAAAAGATATGCTATAGAGGCTATAATTATCCTAGTCTGGGATTAGGTCTCTAGATTGGTGAGTCATCAGAATAGAGTGGTTGAGGTTTAGGGATTGGAGTACGATCTGATGAGGTGATCCAGTGTAAACATGAAGAGTAAGAAAAGAATTTCGAAAGAGTGACCACAGTTAGAAAATGAAATTTTATTAAACCCAGGCAGCAAGGGCCAGTTAGTCTGGGGTAAAGACTTTGACATCACAATAATAGGGCATCCACTATAACGCATGAGACACAAGGAATCATAGGATAGTGCCTCATTATCTGCAATTTCATTTTCCAGTTTCAGTTACCCAGGGTCAAATGTGGTTTGCAAATATTACATACAGTAAGGTATTTTGAAAGAGAGATACCACATTCACAAAACTTATAATATATTGTTACAATTTACTGTTTTATTTTAATTATCATTAATCATAAATGAACTTTATTATGGCTATGTCTGTATAGGAAATGCAATGCGTATAGGGTTTGCACTACTCACAGCTTTATGTATCTGCTGGAGTGTTGGAATGTATCACCTATGAATCTAGGAGACTAATGTATATTTTTTCCAATGTTTTCAATTTATTACACAGTAGATATTGTTGACATTATTATTAGAGGCATACTGTCCTCAAAAGCATGAACAGGGCCTGTGGGGACAGGAAAAGAACAAAGATCAAATAGAAGTCTTTTGGCTAGGGACACACAAAACTGAGGGCAACTGAAGCAATTACAGAGGCGCATCTCAGGAAGGACAATGGGTGACCCCAAACCAAGTTCACAAAGCAGAGTCTAGCAATTACTGAAACCAAGAGATGAATCTGATGTTTCAGACATTCCAGCAAGGCTCTCGATATTGCCCTGACTGGCAGTAATACTTCATTCCAAGTCCCACTAGATTATAGGGATAAGGCTATTTCTACTCTCCCATTCCCTGAAGGTTAACTCAGGATCTGGAGTTCAGAACAGGCCTGTAAGTGGGTCTATCAGCATACTCAGCCATACTAAGCTTGGGAAAGATGACTCTTTAGGCCCCAGCCTCAAAAGTAGAGGAGCAAGGTAATCCTTCCCTTTAGTGATATGAGTTCACTTAGGAAAGTGGGTACATACCCTGATCCCTAAAAGAGGAGACATCCCTTGTAGCTTTCTTTCAAGGCATAACTATCTGGTCTTTAACTCACCCACCCAGCCCTATTTTAATCTAGGGCCTTATACCTTTGACAGCCTCCCGTGATTTCGTATATAAAATCTTTTGAGAACCTCCTTTCTGTCCCTTTTGCCAAAGCCAATAGCACCAATTTCTCTCTGTCCACATTGCTTGGAGTCCACTTCTCATCTGTTTTTCTGGCATTATCATCTTCAGGCAGCACCATAAAACAGGAGCTTCCATCACATCACTGGATCTAAAATGTTACCAATTATAGGACCCTCCAGTGTTTTATCTCGCTAAGAAAGAAAAACACTGCCAATTAAATATGACGCTTTCTTATCACTTAGAAATAGTATTTTACTCATATTAAAAGAGTTCTTTTAAGTTAAAGTAGTAAGAAAAGATTAAGAGTGTCTTCCTGGCCAATGAAATCATAAGACATATAAAGAGATGTTAGTATGTGGAAGGCGGGGGTGGGGGAGTCTTAAAATCCATTAATGGTATTTAAAGACTCAAAAACTTAGAACTAAACATTTTTCCAGGGATGCACAGAATATTAATAGCAGAACCAATATTTGAAACCAAGCAACTCTAAAACCCACTGTTAACACTTCGGAGTAGAAATTTATATAGTATTTCCTGCATTTGACTATACTCAGTCCAGACCTCACTCTTCAATCTCAGATCTATCTTCCTCCAGAACTAGGGCCCTGCCTCACACCTGGCAATTCTGAACAAAGAATCTGTGTCACGCTGTGTCACATCTTATTAGGAGGACTGGGGAAGAGGGGACCTCAAAAGTCAGGAATTCCTGCAACCAGCCTTTCTTCCATTGCCGCCTTTGCACATGTTTCTGTTGAGAAATGTTGTGCTCTGTCTGACGTCTGTGGCTTTCAGCACCAGGGTCAGAGCCAGAATGTTTACCTGCAATCATTTTTAGAAATCTGCAGGTTCTTGGGGTTCATAGTAGAACTTAGATCTAGAGTCATCACCTCTTCCACTGGGGAGAGCTTCACTGGAATCAGGTACTTAGGCTTCTGCAGAAAACAGGCCCCTTCTGGGGTGGGTATGAACCACCTGTGACCATAAAGACCACACAGTAGATATCCATTGTTTAAAAAACTGATGTATTGCTACATGTGTGGTTTTCTGTAAATGTGGCTCACTACAAACAATGAAGCAAAAGAAATCCCCCAATCTTTCCCACTATAGGACCTTTTGAGAACTGTTCCTCAGATATTAACTTGGACTCTCCTTACAAATTTCTCCACTCCTCGCCACCTGCTCTGTAGCTGCCAGAGGGCCGTATCCCCTATCTGTAGGTGCTTCCCACACAGGTCCCCTTCTGAGGGACAGAGTGTTCAGTAATCTTCAGGTGAGTGTCTTTTTTCACTGCTTAGATTTGGGGCTTGCCTCCCTCTGTACCTGATCAGGTTTTGGGCAGTGAGAAGCATACCTGATCCTAGACTCACACTCTGCTAAAAGAGCTTTCCTAGAGAACAACATGAGTTGTTCTTAGCTCTGGCTACAGTAGGAATCACATGCAGAGTATTTTAAATTCTTGTTCCATCACTGGGATCTCTAATTTCATTGATGTGAGGTAGGACCCACCCACATATTAGCATGTTTTCAAAATTCCCTAGGGGATTTTACTGCTGTCACACTTGAGAACCTTGGCCAGAGGGACATAGTTGTGTAGTCCTAATGCCCAGAACTCAAAAATGAAGAAGTGGGGCACAGAGAAAATGAGGGGAAGCTGGACTTTTAGGCAAAGTCCCTCCTACTGACATCCTGAGCTCTGACACACACAAGGCTAGGAACTGTCTCACCCAGAATTATTGTCTAGGTCTGAGTTTTTCACCCATGAGGACCTGCTGGATCTGACTTCTATTTTTTTCTCTAGATTATTTCTGCTTTTGTTTTTACCTCATGTTGCAGTTTGTATAGTCCTTTCATATATCACTATCTCCAGCTACTAGCTGCCTCACAAGTATTTGACATTCATATATTCATAAAGTTTGTTTGCAATATTCAAACCAGTACACATCAAAAGTTCATTTAAAAAGTTTGTAATGTCAGGGACTCAACCCCCGTGCGATCGAACGTTGCACAGTGTGGCATATATCTCTGGTGCAGAAGCTTAGCGCAGAAAAGTATATAATCAAACCTAGTTGAAGCCCCCCTCAGAACTACTGTAGGGTTCCACCATGATGCTCCAAAGACTCTATGGTTTGGTTTCTTTGGAGAAGTGAAAAATAAACTATTTCAGGAACTTATTCCTCCCTTCCCCCCAAATGTCCCTAGAAGAGTCCACAAAGAAGCTAGCTGTCAGCTGACTGACTTCTGCTTTCCTGCTCTTCCTTCTAACCTGTAGTCTTGCTAAAACCTAGCCACAGGGAAGCAGCAGAGGCATGATTCCCCTCTGTGCTTGCCAAAGGGCCTCAGAATATTGTACTGCTAGCTACCTCCTCCACAGAGGTCACACAGTCCTCCCAGAATGGGATCACAAACCAGATCTCTTACTGTGAGGCAGCTGATCAGCCAACCCTGAGGTCAGGAAGTAAAAACCATGTTGGACCCCCCAAAAAAGTTAACAGTTGATAAAGCAACACTGTAGTCCAGACCTGCTCTGCTTTCCCAAACCAATCATACTTTTCCCTCTCCCCTGCCTCTTCACAACCTTAATTTGCTAGTGGAGGTTGAATGAATGGCAGATGTTGCATTTTAATCACATAGCCTCAGGTAACTTATGACAAACAATCCCTCCCTAATCTTATTTGTATTGCAGTGTGCCTGAAATGTGATATCCAAGAGCGATTTCTCAGCCCTTCCCTGCTCCCTGGCACAGCTGATGGCTCCTTGAGAATGGATGACCCCAAAGGAGACTTCAGCACACTCTACCAGATGGCCTCCCAGTCATCAGCCTGTCGCTACAAGCTCCGGGTAGTCAAGTATGGTCCACTGAATTACATCCTCTCTGTACAAATGCTTATTCTTATGGGTTCTGACTAGACAGTCCAGAGGTCCTCCACCCACAAAAACCAGGAGGGCAGAACTCAATTCCAAAGCGGTTACAGGAATAAGCATAAAAGAACAAGGTCAGATTGGTTCATGTGGAGACAGGGGAGCAGATGGTGTAAGGTGTGCTTCAGTAGGACATTCTGAGGTCTGAGTGAGGATTGGAAATCCAGAAGGTCTCTGAATGCAGAGAAAAAGAAGAGCAGCCCAAAAATGGTGTTTCACCTTTATTATGAACACTGACTTAACAAAAATTCAGTACATGTTTATTGAATAGCTACTGTCTTTTGGCACCAGGAGAGAGATCTGACCTTCAAGGTACAAGTAGTTTATAGAATCTACCCTCCTCAACCACCCCCCACTTCTAAGGTAGAATTCTCAATGATGGCAAACACCATTTGTACTGCTACCTAATTTCTATCACAGTGCCCATGCACAAGTATCTGAGTAAGGTCAGAAGGGAACCTTCTTAAATGCATCCTCTTTTTAAAGGCATTCTTTGTTAGCACCTTACCACAAAAGCAACCGCTTTGGAATGTAGATGGTTAGCATTCTGTTGTGTAATATGCTTGTTGCAGCAGAAACGATAGAATAGAAAGAGCACAGAAGAAAATCCATCAGTCTTAAGCCCTTGTGATGACTGCTTCCTTTATTGATTAACAGCCTTTGAGAATTTGCTGTGAGCTAAGTACCTTGCTAGATGCAGACCATATTAGGGTGAATAAGGCCCAAGCCCTAATCTAAAGAATTTCACAATAGGGTCTTAAACTGAATTTAAGTAGATCTGGGTGGAGGCTTTAGATATTACTAAGGAGCTTTTCACTGCCACTGTCTTTCCAGAGCTCTAAAATCCAGTGGGGTCTGTGAGTCATTGACATATGGACTCCCATTCATCCTCAGCCCCACCAGCTGTTGGCAGCTGGACTGGGATGAGCTGGAGACAAATCAGCAGCATTTCCATGCTTTGTGTCACAGCCTACGGGTGAGTATCCATGGCCCCAGTGAGGAAGAGGAAGTGTTCAAGTCCCTACCACAGAGATGCAGCCATCTTAATCCCAACCTTACCAAAAACTTATTCCAATACTCAAGAGGAATTTCTTACATGTAGATTAAAATATTACAGCTTTTGGAGTATAATGGACCAGGAGAGAAAATAATAAGAATAATGAACAGCCATATATCAGAGACATTTTGTGGGGGTGGAGTGGGGAATGGGATCAAAAATGGGGGTGGGGGGAGGGAAGTGCACAGGACTATGGTGATGGCACACAGGTAACTCAGTGATGGGAAACCCACGGGGATTACAATTGAGATGAAAAAAAAATGTACAAAATGATGTAAAAATAAACTTATATTATCAAAAATATATATTACTGCTTTTGTCGGTATCATGCAGTAAAGAATAATTCTTGAATTCAAGTATATGATACTAACCTTGAAAATCCTTTTTTTGTACACTTAAATGGCAGCAAGAAATTTTCCTTGAGTAACTGTATTTTAAAATTTATTTTCTTTCTAATACTGTGCCAGTTGTTATAAATTTAGACAACAAGCACCTGGTCTATGCCAGACACTGCTAAGTCCTAGATGTTTAGTGGCAACATAATATGGCTTTAAGAAACGTGCTCCCTAATGGAAGAGAAATTTATGGAAAGAAGAGGCTGTAAATGTTCTGTAAGAACATCTATAGACAGTTGAGAACTTGGCAGGTGATGAGTGGCAGGAAGAACATTTCAGGTGCAGGGAAAGACATGTAAGAACCCCAGGGTTGTAAAGAACTGAGAGAAGAATCAGGAACACAAAGGCCACTGTGACTAAGTAAAGAGAACAAGCCAAAAGAACCGAAAGGTGGGGCTGGAAAAGTAAACAGAGCTCCAATTTGACTTTGTAGGTCAAGTTTGGCCTTTAAGTATGAAAAGAAATTATGTAAATAATATCATCTATTTAATTTTTTAAAGATTATTTGACCTAGGGACATGGGTGCTCTGTGTGTGTAATGTGAAGATACACATCTAAGGATGTGTGACTCTAACTCACATCATGTGCAGCGCTAAAAACCAATGTTACCTCAATAGTTAATCAATAAAATATTACTTGCCCTAAAATCCGGAAATGAACTGGCAGAGGCAAGAATGGAAAGAAAATTCCAAACTGGCAGGAGGGCACTACGGTCCTCTCGGCGAGAGGTGATGTGCTTGAACTAGAACACTGAAAGATCAGAGTATTAAACCAATTAAAGATATATTTTAGAGAAAAAGTCAGAAATTGGCAAAGGATTGGTTGTAGGAAGTGAAGAAGAGGAAAATATCCAATAACTACCTGGGCTTTGATTTGAACAACTAAGTAGATGCCATTTCCATGGAAACACTAAAAGAGCACAGTAAAATAATAATCAGAAAGCAAAATGAGGGCCCTCCCTAGTGGCACAGTGGGTTAAAGAGCAGCTCTTTAAAGCAGCACTAGCTCCATCCCGGCCAGGGAGCTGACCCACATGGCATGGCAGACCTATCGTCCCCCTCTACCCCCACCCCCACACTGCTCCCCTCAGCAGTTCACTTTGTCAATCTGCCTGTTCTGCTCCCCACTCTGTCTCTGGTGAATCCTCTCACCGCCCCTGCACCTCTGGCCTGTACCCCAGTTCTGTATAAATGAATAAATAAATCTTTTAAATTAAAAAAAAAAAAAACAACTGCAAACAAAATCCCAGAATAGGTATAACTGCTAAGTGGATATAGAAGTTTGACCTAGTAGGATGGGGCAATAGGACAGCATAGCAATGTGTCTCTTTCACTATCAAAGGCCAACTTCTTTTTTCCTGTTTCAAAGTTCACATTCCCCTTTTAGGTCCACCCACTGAGTTCCTGTTTCCTATCTGAAGAATACCCATCTCCTATCTTTGCAGAACAGAGAGGACAGAAGCCCTGACTGTTAAAGCCCAACAACGCAGAACACTATTTACGCCACCCAATTCCTCAGGCTAGCTCTCTTGAGGTGTTATCACTTGGGAGGAATTTCTCTACATTCTTATTTTACATGATATTTTAACGACATTACCATTTTTAATACACTGCTAGAGTCAGTGTAAATTTTCTGGAAAAGGAGATCCTTCAACCTAAAATTCCATTGCTGGAAATGTAGCTCCCACACCCCTCCCCCCCCAAAAAAAAGTCAGATAAGATATATGTAGATATATGAACCAGAATATCATCTCAGTACTTTTTACAATGGTATTAAAAAAAATGTTTTTGTAAAAAACTAAATGTCCTAATTTTAAAAATGGTCATAAGAACTAAAATTCAAGAAAGCAAAGAAGTATTATGTAGTCATTAAAAGATAAGGAGATAAGGGCAGGGTCCTACTGACTACACAAAAACACATGAGTAAAAATAAGGACAGGAAACAGTATTCTTTTCCTTCCTGGCTTACATATATAAGATCAGCGTCTCTCTGCCTCTGAACTCAGGGTTTAAAAATCTATATTTACTTAACAAAACTATATGGAAAACTGTGTGCCAGGTACTGTTCTAGGAACCAAAAAGACTACCCCTTCTTTATCATTCCTCTCATGGAAACTCACAAGTATGTTGTTGACCAGTCACTAATGGATACTCATGGAGGTGGGGGAGGGCTACTTAAGAGCTAGTCACTTAACCAAGTATTTTTGCATGTTTTACCACATTTAATACTCCCAGTAGAACTGTGAGAGAGAATCTTTGCTCCTATTTTTACAGAGGTAAGAAGTCATGTGACTTACCAAAGATCATACAATTACCAAAATAGCTAAGACAGAATTTGAACCTACTTGTGTTGACTACAAAATCCATGCTTTTAACTTTTTTTTGCCAAATTCCCCACTGCAGCTGTAGCCAAGTAAATGCAGGCAGCACCAGCAAGGCTGCCTCCCCCTGCACTTTACCCCTCCATACTTCTTTACTGATCTTGAATTCATTTAACCCTGCACTTTACCCCTCCATTCTTCTTTACTGATCTTGAATTCATTTAAAATAACATATAATAAATAGCTCCTCACCCACCTTGAACTGCTGATCTCTCTCTCTATGCTTGTTACACCTCATCCAAGTTGAAGACCAGTCTCCTTCTCTTGAAAAGAGAGAAATAAAATACTATCATCTTCCGGTGGAGTGAGGAATAGGATCAAAAATGGGGGGTAGGGGAGGGCGCTGGACTATGGTGATGGCACACTGGTGATTTGGTGATGGGAAGTCCACAGGGATTACAACTGAGATGGGGAAAGGCACAAAATGATGTAAAAATAAACTATTATATTATTAAAAAAAAAAAAAGCCCCTTCTCCAAGCAGTAAATACTAAGAGGTAGTGTGTAATACAAGGAAGAATTCACATGCTTCATCTCACTTCATCTCATTCATTCAAAAACACATAGTTTTTGAGTGCCTACTGTGTGCAAGCCTTTTTTTTTTTTAGTTTTATCCTTCCTGACCTCCCCTATTTATGTATGTATGTATGTATGTATGTATGTATTTATGCATACAGAACTGGGGTACAGGCCAGAGGTGCAGAGGATTCACCAGAGACAGAGTGGGAAGCAGAAC